>NC_080171.1:114385063-114685063 GCF_950295315.1 Erinaceus europaeus | reverse complement strand
ATGTAACAGTATTTTGTTGAAGAGTGAGATAGGACAGGCCCCAAGAAGTAAAGATCTGCCTTACTCTCCCTGCTCTGAGAAGCAGAAGCAGAAGTAGAACCTCATTTCCTATGACCAGATACATGAACAGGAAGGTGCCCTTTGGATGAGTGTGAGGTCCAGGAATGTCCTGGAACTCTACTGCTTGTTTGCTGCTTACTACCCTCCCATCTTTATTTATTATTGGATAGAGACAGAGAGAAATTGAGAGGGGAAAAGGGGAGAGAGAGAGAGAGAGACCTGCAGCCCTGCTTCACCACTCTTGAAGCTTTCCCCTGCAGGTGGGGACCAGGGGCTTGAATGTGGGTCCTTGCACATGTAATGTGTTTGCTCAACCAGGTGTGCTAAAACCTGGCCCCCTTATTTATTTATTTATTGTCACTGACCTTCACAGCTCCAGGCTAACTTTCAGGTGGAAAAAGAAAAAGAGAGAGAGGAGTCGGGTGGTAGCACAGCGGGTTAAGCACACACAGTGCAAAGCACAGGATCCGGGTTCCAGCCCCCGGCTCCCCACCTGCAGGGGAGTTGTTTCACAAGCGGTGAAGCAGGTCTGCAGGTGTCTATCTTTCTCTCCCCCTCTCTGTCTTCCCTTCCTCCCTCCATTTCTCTCTGTCCTATCCAACAACGATGACATCAATAACAACAATAATATCTACAACAATAAAAAAGGACAACAAAAAGAAAATAAATAAAAATTAAAAAAGAAAAAAGAAAAAGAGAGAGGAGGAGAGACACTAAAGCCTAAGTTTCCCAGTGCTGAAGTGCTGCCAAGTAATATAATGGGGCTGGAACCTGGGTTGAGTATGTGGCAAAGCAGGCACGCTCCCAGATAAACTATTTCACTGACCCAACTCCACTGCCTTTTAAAAGCTATGCTTCTGGGCAGGTACAATATACCAAGCATGTATTAAGCATCGGGGCAAGACCACACTGTTCAATGTATGTGAACTGGGACACAGTCTGCTTGGGAAAGTGGGATGCCAGTGCACTAGGAGAATACAAGTATGTGTGTGCTCAGGGCCACAGGTGAGACTCACACATCGCCACCAACGGGCCTAACGTGTCCAGGACGCTCCGTGAGGGAGGCTCGGGCATTCATGGACGTTTAGCAGCAGAGCAGTAAGTAGCACAGCAGCCTGGCCCTCCACCAGACTGCAACGTCTTTTGTTGGCCCTGTGGGACTTGTGGACTCCACAAACCAGAGCCTTTGGGTCACCTAAGCCTCTGTGCTGCTGCGGAGCTCTCTCTGAAGCAGGACCGAAGCTGGGGAACTGGGTCCTGGGTCACCCAGTCTAGAGGGAGAATGCAAATCAAGGGTCCACATCACCAAGAGGCCAAGGGAGCAGCACCCAGAAAGAAGAACAGGGGCCACAAGACAGACCATATCCGGTGGGTAAACAAGGAGGGGACACGCTTCCTTCTGGTGGCCAAGGGCCAAGTGCCTGTTCCTGTCAGGTGTGCAGGGCTCAGGAATGGGCTAAATACAGGGTCTGGGCAGGAGGAGCCAGAGCCAGAGCAGGTGTGAGTGGCTGGGGTGCGGATGGCGGTCAGGGGAGGGAGGGAGTACAAGCCCCAGGCTGGTGCGAGAAGCACCTGAAGCTCTGAAAGGTGTGTCAGGAAATAATTTAGACTCATGCCAGGCTTGCCTTTCCCTTTCCCACATCATCTCCCCGGACAAAGTTCACCTTGATCTCCACACACAGAATTGGCCGGTGTTCTGCAAAGTGGTAGGTCTGGAGTCTGGCTAAATTGGGAAGGCACAGGGCGTAACCACTGAGGGTGTCCAGGTCCTTGTCACAGCGTGACTCTAGAGACAAGCAAGAAAAGAGCTGAATGTTAGACTAAGGGCACGGGGGAAGGGTCAGCTTTGCCCAGCAAACTGAGAAACTTAAGGTCTGGCCTTAAGTTTCTAGCTCTCAGGAGGTTACCTCTGACCTTGCTGTCTTGCCTCAGTCCTGCCTATGGAGTATGCATGCTTAACCTGGGCCCTGAGTCACATGACAGCAACTGACTCCAGGTCTCCTGGACTTTTCTTTTCTCAGATGGCTGAACCCCTGTCTCAGCACTGGAAAGTCATAACCATGAGGGGGATAGAGATTGCTGTGGGATCTTGGGCAGTTCCAAACCTGTCACTACTGTCAGAAATGAGGGTGATCTTGGGAAATGTTTGGTGCCCTCACTAGAGCTCAAAGGCGTGCAGCAGTGCCCACTTCCTCTTTCCTGGCTCCCTCGGACAGCAATGTCACATTCGTTAGCCACCTTTGAGAAGGCCCAATGGCTTTCTCTCAATACTAGGCTGATTAGAATTACTAGTACCCAGGGCCAGGTGGTGGCGCATCTAGTTGAGCCCACATTACAGTGTGCGAGGACCCAGATTCGAGCCCCCAGTCCCCACCTGCAGGGGGAAACCTTCACAAGTGGTGAAGCAGGGCTGCAGGTGTCTCTCTGTCTCTCTCCCTCTCTATTACCTCCTTCCCTCTCAATTTCTGGCTGTCTCTAACAAATAAAGATTAAAAAAAAAAAAAAAGTTAAAAAAAAAAAAAAAGAATTACTAGTACCCACTAGGGAAAAATAGAAACAGGCTGGAGGTATAGATATTGAACTATCAATGTCCATGTCCAGAGAAAAGCAACTACAGAAGCCAGACCTCACACCACCTGCACCCCAAGAAGAATTTGATCCAGAGGGGGAGAAATGATAGGGAATGATGACTAGAGGGCTCTGAAACCCAACCAGAGAGAGAAGAAGAAAAAAGGAAAGACATTCGGAAGTAGTAATAGGTGCAGCTGTGACTCAAATGAAAGAGAAGGCAGAACCACAGAAAAAAATGGGGGAATATATAACGATAGATAGATATAGAAATAGTAGTCCAGGGGGCCAGTGGTGACGCACTGGGTTAAGCACACATAGTATGAAGCACAAGGACCCCGAGTAAGAATCCCAGTTCAAGCCCCTGGTTCCCCACCTGCAGGGAGGGTTGCTTCACAAGTGGTAAGGCAGATCCGCAGGTGTCTTTCTCTCTCCCTCTCTATCTTTCCCTCCCCTCTTAAATATCTTTCTGTCCTAGCCAATAAAATGGAAAAATGGCCTCCAGGAGCAGTGAATTCATAGTGCAGGCACTGAGCCCCAGCAATATCCCTGATCGCCAAAAAAAAAAAAGAGAAATAGTACTCAACCCCATCTGTGACTCTGGGAGAAATACTGCAATTTCCAGTGGAGGAAATGGGGACACATTACTCTGGTGGTGGGAACAGTGTGGAATTATATCCCTGTTATTTTGTAATTTTGTAAATCACTAATAAAAATAAATGGAAAAAAATAGAGTACCTTTGACAGAGGTGCTCTAAATTATTTTGTAAAGTAACAAAATAAATGATAATGTAACAACAAAAAAAAAATCACTATTACCATGGTGATCTGTTACCACTGTGGAGAATAATTCACGTGCCAGTTATAGAATAAGATGGTGAGACTGGTGGCTTGGCAGCTGTATGGTAGATGATTCTACAGCAGGCTCATCAGTCCGTCTCTGTCTAGATGAGAAAATGAAGCCAACGAACTGGCTAGAAGGTGGGCTGCACCTCCTCCCCCTCTTCAGCCTACACACTGGAGCCCTGCGCCCACGACCCCTGCCACTGGAGGCTCCAGGGCAGAAACAGTCTATTCGCCATGGGACATGCCACGGCCTGCTTTTGGAAGAAGGATGTCCTAGACAACCTCAACAATGTGGACACTACACCCTTGCTAGGTGACTGTGTGGGAAAAGGGTTTGAGTAGTTTTTATCATTAAGTGATGGGCGAATACAGAAAAGGAACAAGAGGTGATGAGGAAGAACAGGGGAGTTACAGGAAAGCACTAGGTGAGGAAAAAAGTACAGGGAAGTACTAGAAGGTGACAGAGAAGGGATGGGAGGTGACAGGAAAAGACTAGCTGGTGCTGGGATAGGAATGGGAGTTAGAAATCAGACTCTTACCTGGTCGTTCAGGCTGTATTTTTAAACAAAGCTGTTTCACAAAATCTAAAGGTAGCTGAACAACTTCCTGTAAGAAGAAATATGAAATTCTCAGTGTTGATTTCACAACAAAGTGAATGTACTTAACATCAGAGAACTGCACAATGAAAACCAGAAAACAGGCGCAGAAACTTGTTGTGTCTATATTTTAACACACTAATTCGCAGTAAGTAAAATACTCAGTACTTTAGGAATAAAGCACTCTATTATTTTGAGGACAAACTATCATTAAACAGACATGAGAGGGCTGGACAGTAGTGCATGCACCTGGTTAAGTGCATGTGTTACCTACCACGCACAAAGACCTGGGTGCAAGACCCCAGTCCTCACCTGCAGAAGTCGTCTTCATGAAGGTGAAGCAGTGTTGCAGGTGTCTCTCTGTCTCTCTCTTTCCCTCTCCACATCTTTTCCCTCTCAATTTCTCTCTGTCCTATCAAATAAAAGTTTTTAAAATATTTTGAAAATAGGGAGTCGGGCGGTAGTGCGGTGGATTAAGCGCACATGGCATAAAGTGCAAGGACCAGCGTAAGGATCCCAGTTTGAGCCCCCGGCTCCCCACCTGCAGGGGAGTCACTTCACAAGCAGTGAAGCAGGTCTGCAGGTGTCTGTCTTTCTCTCCTCTTCTCTGTCTTCCCCTCCTCTCTCCATTTCTCTCTGTCCTACCCAACAACAATGACATCAATAACAACAACAACAATAACAATAAAACAAGGGCAACAAAAGGAAATGAATAAACAAATAAATAAATATATTGAAAATAAACAAGTAGACAGGAATCTTTCTTTCTTTTCTTTTTTAAACCAGAACACTGTTCAGCTGTGGCTTACGGTGGTGGTGAGAATGGACCCTAGAGCTTGATGCAATCTCCCCGGCCTAACACTAACATCTCTAAGCACAATGAGGAAGTGGTGTCACCATGGCAGTAACTGGGGTCCGTGTCACTATGGCTATTGTTCATAGCTGCACTAACCCACTCCCACTGTCCTCTTCAAAGTCTGGACATTGGAGTAGCCCAGGGCAATGAGCATCTGTGTAAACATCTTCACCAAGCTTCTCCTCAGACCACCTCTGGGTCACACAGCCATCAGAGATGCAATGGGAGGTCAGGGACCTGATTCACTTTGAATCTGCAAGGAAAAGTCCTGCGGCCAACTGCCCAACTGCCACGGAGCTCAGCTAGTCAGTACGTACTACACTTTGGAGAAGAACAAAAGGAACTTATTCTCTCTACTTTGCCCACATCTTTTTTCATTTGGGATTTTCCTCCAAATACAAGTTTTTAAGTAAAACTGGTCATTGTCTTCCCTTTGTTTCCAGGGTGGGAGGACTCTGACTTCTGAAGTAGTCCTGAGGGAATAGGAAAAGCTTGCTGAGAAGAGACTGTTGAGCCAACGGGGCTGCCCTGTCCCAACCCTCCCCACCAGCCCCAACCTCACAGGCTGCTTGGTGGCCACCTACCCCACAGACATGCTTCAACTGTTTGCCTCGAGCCAATCGACTGCTTCCCAGTTTTCTGTGCTACCTCAACCCATGACTTTGTCATTTACCTATACTTACAAATGGTGAACTACTAAAAAAGTTATTAGGTCTGAATGAAGTAATGGAAATAGTGAGAAGTGTAGAAATTCAAAAGGGAGGCTGGACAACATACTCTGTGTTCCACCTGAGGAAGACAGATCCTGAAACTGAGGCAGTTGGAACGTTCCTAGTCATGACCACAGAATGTGAGCTCAGATCTACAGGGATGCAGAGGTCACATAGGTTCCTAAGCTGAATATGGGCCCCAGATCAAATCAAATTGATGGGGTTTACAGTCAACAATATTTATACACCTTTCCTGTATTAGGGAGCTACTTTCCTCCCTAATCCAGCTTTCTGGTCCTTTTTCCAGCCATGACATCATCTCCCCAGACAATAACTAGGGTCCACATGCATATCAGATGTCAGACTCAGGAAAACAAACAAACAAACAAAAAAAAACAACTAGTATAGTCATGGGCCCTTTGGAATATAACCAAAATAGGCCTAACTACTGTTCTGTATTTACAAAACAGAGACCCCCCCCCCCCAACTTATCATCTGACATATCCATCCTTTAGGTTCATGATTAGTCAACGATTTGTTTGGCTTTATATGTTAACTCTTTTTTTAGCCACCAGGTTCCAGATGCTAACATGAGCCAACCGGACTTCATTAGGGGCAGAAGACCCTAACAATGTCTCCTAGAGCCCTGCTTCCCCAGAGCCCTGACCCACTAGGGAAAGAGAGAGGCAGGCTGGGAGTATGGATCGACCTGTCAACACCCATGTTCAAAGGGAGAGCAATTAGAGAAGCCAGACCTTCCACATTCTGCATCCCACAGTGACCCTGGGTCCATGCTCCCTGAGGGATAAAGAACAGGAAAGCTATCAGGGGAGGGGATGGGATATGGAGTTCTGGTGGTGGGAACTGTGTGGAGTTGTACCCCTCAGTGCTTCCTTTTTATAAATAAAAATTAAGAAAGAAAGAAATTCAAAACTTGGATCATCTCATGAAAGTTCTAGGTCCAGGGAGATAGTGAAGTGGGAGCTCACAGAACTTGCCATGTGAGAGGTAGTTCAGGTTCCATCCATGGCACCAACTATAGCCAGGCACGAAGGAAAGAAAGAAAGAAAGAAAGAAAGAAAGAAAGAAAGAAAGAAAGAAAGAAAGAAAGAAAGGAGGGAGGGAGGGAGGGAAGAAAGAAAGAAAAAAGGAAAGGGAAGGGAAGGGAAGGGAAGGGAAGGGAAGGGAAGGGAAGGGAAGGGAAGGGAAGGGAAGGGAAGGGAATCCCTAGCTCTCACTTCACTTTAAAGAAACCAATAGTTTGAAGTGTTCTGATGAGAGATTACAGATCTTTGCAAGGAAAAATAAGGAACTGAATCAAGATCTTATCTCAAAGAAGAGCCTTACTCCCGTATACAAGGACAATGTCAGGCAGTCACAGCAACAACAGGTTCTGGGTTCATACACAGTTCTGGCCCCAGTACAAAGTGATGGACACAGCAGGAATCACTGATGCCAGAGAGAAAAATGGAGACGAGCAAAAGGGGTCTGGGGAGATGGCCTAATGGTTATGCAAAAAAACTTTCATGCCTCGGATTCTAAGGTTCTAGGTTCAATCCCAGCACCACTATAATCCAGAGTTGAGCAGTGCTCTGGCCCCTCTGTCTCTCTTTCCCTCTGTATCTCTCCTTCACTGAAATAAAATAAAGATATCTTAAAGTTAAAAGTGATTGAAAAACGAGATCAGAAGAGCAAACACAAGTAGAACCTGAACTGGAATTGGCATACTGCACCAAAGTAAAAGACTCTGGGGGGGGGAGGGGGGAGAATACAGGTCCAAGAAGGATGACAGAGGACCTACTGGGGGTTGTATTGTTATATGAGAAACTGGGGAAGGTTATGCATGTACAAACTACTGTATTTACTGTCAAATGTAAAACATTAATTCCCCAATAAAGAAATTTAAAATATATATTGTAAAAAAAAAAAAACACATTGATTCCCCAATAAAGAAATTAACAAAAAAATTCAAAGCGTAGGGGATCAAGTACTAGTCCTGTGACCCCAAGAACAGCCTGGCTTAGCTCATACTTGCCAACAACGTCAACAATTTAAGTTCTAAATGAAAATAAAATAAAATGTTTATAGGAAGGATCCTTCTTGGTGTCGTGTACATCCACTAGCCCTTCATTCCAACTCATGGCTCGCATGAAACCTGCCATCTCCCTGACTGACACGGCTCCACAGAACCCTGGGAGGACAGCCGTCGGCGCCTATATAAACTGACAACTTAGTAAGAGCCACAGCTGAGACCACAGATTCTTCCCACAGACTTGTGACTTGGAGCTGAGACGGGAGCACAGAGATTTGGCCCCAACAGCTTCCCCGATGATAGGAATCTGCCTTCAAAGGGATAGACAGTATGGCTGAAGGGAAGGAAGACTGCCAGTTTCAAGGGATCTAGCAGTGGTCCAGGAGGTGGCACAGTGGATAAAGCATTAGACTCTCAAGTATGAGGTCCTGAGTTCAATCCCCGGCAGCACAGGTACCAGAGTGATGTCTGGTTCTTTCTCTCTCTCCTCCTATCTCTCTAATAAATAAATAAAATCTGGGAGTCGGACAGTAGCGCAGCGGGTTAAGCGCACGTGGTGCAAAGCACAAGGACCGGTGTAAGGATCCCGGTTTGAGCCCCCGGCTCCCCACCTGCAGGGGCGTCACTTCACAAATGGTGAAGCAGGTCTGTAGGTGTCTATCTTTCTGTCCCCCTCTGTCTTCCTCTCCTCTCTCCATTTCTCTCTGTTCTATCCAACAACCACGATATCAATGACTACAACAATAAAGAAAAACAACAAGGGCAACAAAAGGGAATAAATAAATTTTTTTAAGTATAAAATAAATAAATAAAATCTTAAAAAAAATAAAATAAAGAGATCTAGCAGGTGAGTAACACATCCACCATCTTCAGAAGACTACCACAGCCTTCCAAGTTCCAAGTGAGACTGAAATCACCCCAAGGGCACCCAACTTCTGCATGGTAGGCCCCACAAGAGGGGCAGGACTCCTAAACTTCATGCCTCAACTGCCTTGACACCCAAACACCTGGAGGAACAAGGAGAGCAGCTTCTATTCCCTTCCTCAACCTCTGGCTACCACGGGACGGGTCCAGACCCGTCCCAGCCCAACTGGGTAGGGCTAAGGGGTGTGTCTGCTGCTTCTCACCACGGAGCTGGTGAGGTCATGTCGCAGGACATAGTAGAGGGAACACTCAAGGGTCCCCACTTTATTCTAAACCATGTCAGTGATCAGAGAAGAAAACATCTTTACTCTGCTTGTGCCTGAAAATGGCTCATGTGGGCCCTGCTAGACATTCGCTGAGTCTCTACTGTCACTAGGCTAGTACCAAGTGGCAGCATCTCACTGTGGCAGGCATCTTCACGAAGAGGAGGAACACTGCCAATGGATGGGATATGACCCTTTTTATGCCAGTACCCAGATCTGCTCAAACACTGGCCAGGCTGAGACTAAGCAGCACCCAACACAGGCAGCTCGGAGATGTGGGGGTTCTTAGAGTTGGTGGGCTTTGTGCTTTCCCAGTTCATCTGGGCAGCCAGAAACCAAGTGAATGTGGTGCCAGTCCTCATGGTGGGCTTGTAGTCCCACACTTCCTAGAAATGACCCATGAAAAAAGCCGCAGAAATGTGATCTTGACTCAGGTAGGCTCCTATCTCAGGATAATCTCCAGCCTCAGAGTACTGTTGACCTGCCAACTGGGTCATCCTGGGAGATGGTTCACTTCTCCAAGGGACCCCACCCCATACATCCTAGGCTATCAAAGGACCCTCCTGGAGGGCTGATGGCTGTCAAAGCCACTTATGCTCTACTTAGCCAGGCAATCCTTAATCATCGAAGAAAGATCTGCTCAACCTCCTTAAAAGCATTTTTTCTCAGAAAGAGCACAAGGTGTGAGATCTGCAAACTAAAGGCAGTGTCCTCATCCACAATGTCAAAGCTGCTAGTCCATTCAGGGCTCTGAATTAAGCAATAAAGCTGCAGCCGTAGAAAGCAGCAGAGATCAAAGCCAAGACACAGAAGGCATCATCTACCCAGGGTTATATGCCACCTGCTTGGAAAGGCACCAGAGTCTAAGACCCTGTGGCTTCCCACTCACAGCCCGTCCAAACAACTGACCTCACCTGTGAGGGACACTCCTCTAAGCTCCCTGAGACAGAAAGAGCCTGAAATACAGATCACCTGTCAGGCAGGCACAGGTCATCATTCCACCTGGGCCATGGCTGGGCTCTCCCACCACCACAGGGCACAACTACTAGCGGGGGGCCCAGGTTCTCCCTCACTTCCCTCAGTGGTCTTCCTGGACCTCGCTGGAAGGCCCTCACCAAGCCGGGTGGCTCCATGAGTCAGAGTGGTGGAGATGGGTGGCTCCACCAGGTGGGGGTTTCACTCAGTCTCTCCTACACTCACGCTTCTCGGCTGGAGATCTGAAAGATGTGATGGATGATCTGATCTGTCTGCTCCCCCACAGAGTAAGCAAAGGGGAAGCACTTGGGAGTTCGGGAACTAGGAGTTGCCATTAAGCATCAATTTCCAAGAAAAACTGAGAAGTCAGAGTTACTAATAAAGAACACATCCGTGATTAGATCATATACATAAAAATCACTTACCCCACAATGAACATAGTTCTCCCCCAGAAACTCCTTCATGACATTTTTGCTAAAGTCCACTATGCTCTGTAGATGCTGAAATGTTTCTTCTGAAGTCTGTAAAAGAGAACCACATGAAGCCTGAGAGACAGGGCCTCCAAGGGCACAGGCCTGCCAACATACGCCATCACATGGAAGGTGGCCACTCTATAGGCACAGAAGAAGCCAGTAACCTTGGACTCGGGGAGGTGAACCACGCCGTTGAATCAGACCTTCAGAGCGTTTATCCCCAGGCCTGTCTCTGCATTACCCGGGCCCCTGTGTGGTTTTGAAATCACCAGTATGAGAACCACATTTGCTCCTGCCCAGCACAGGAAAACTCTACTTGTGTGTACTCCCTGAGGAATTCCACCTCAAAAAACTTTCATATCCCAAAATCACTAGATCTTTACTTAGCTTTTACTTTTTGGGCTCAGGCTGGGGAATGGATTACTTCTCCTAGTCAGAGACTCTTAAAGAGCAGACTAGCTGTGGGCTTCTGGTGACGCAAAAAGGCACTTGCACAGTATGACCCACGGCAGGGACTCCAAAGGAAGGGGGGGGTGTCCTCACCAGACAGCTGGAAGTGCCGGACCATGTGACAGTGGCAGAAACGCTCAGATAAAACCAGTGACTCAAACAGCTGGTCACAGAGCTGTCAAAAAACTCTTCTGGTTGACAGTGCCATCGTGCAGTTCCTGGCTAACAGTGCAGCTGGTATGACCGTGCGCCATTTATGTAACAAGTAAGGCAAACTGCTACTCTGGCAGATACCACCCTGTGGGAAGCAAGCTGGGCCTTCCTCAGCTTGGGCTCTGCAGATGGAGTGGGGTGTGGGGAGCAGAGAAAACGGAGCTGCCTCTAAGGTTCCCACCTCCTGTAGAAGCAGAGCAGAAACAGAACCACCATGGACTGGCAAATCAACTCAGTGCTGAAGGCAGAAACCTCCACCAGTTCTCCTTCATAAGCCATATTCTCCTGTCCTCAGAGCTCATGGCAGGCCTAATCCCCTCCTCTCATTCTAGGCCACTAACCCTGAGTGCTGGCATCCCCAGTCAGACGGTGGCTGCCCCCCCCCCCCCCCCCCCCCGCTATCTCTCCCTAACTCAGACATGAGGGTGACTCATCTCTCCTACACCCAGATCCTGTACCCAGTTTCCAACCCACCTACTAGCAGTGGTGCAGGGTGCGGCTGGCTCTGCCTTTTCTCCTTTTTTTACCCCTTCCCCTGCCTTTTCTCCTTTAAAAAAATTTTTTTTAATATTTATTTTATTTATTTATTCCTTTGTTGCCCTTGTTGTTTTTCATTGTTTTTGTAGTTATTATTGTTGTCATCATTGTTGGATAGGACAGAGAGAAATGGAGAGAGGAGGGGAAGACAGAGGGGGAGAGAAAGAGAGACACCTGCAGACCTGCTTCACCACTTGTGAAGCGACTCCCCTGCAGGTGGGGAGCCAGGGCTCGAACTGGGATCCTTACACTAGTCCTTGCGCTTTGCGCCACCTGCGCTTAACCCGCCCAACTAGCCCTTTTCTCCTTTTGAAGGTAAGAGCTGCACTATCTGAGCCTCCTCCCCCCAGAAGCCACAAAGAGGAAGGGCTACTCAGAATTCATCTCAGGCCACTGCAATGTAGAGGAACACCTTGAGGGCAGCAGGTATGCAACACAACAGCGAAGCTTTCTGAGTGTCCACGAGACTTCATGTGGACAAGGCAGGCAGTGAAAAGCCAGTGCTCTGTCCGAGCGGCCTGTAGGGACTTGTAAACATTATCTACTACAGCAGCATAAACTTCATTCTCATAGATGTAATGCCAGGCAGGGAAACTGAGGCAGTAGAGCTTAAAAAAATCCCCATGGCAAATCTGAGAGCTGGCCATAAGCATACCACAGACAGGGCTCTGAGCAGCTCCCGGCTCAGCACTCCTGATGGACACACCACTAGCTACAGTGGGTGTTTCTATCATATTTAAATTTCTACCATGAGCTTAATACTTCTCCCGAAGTTTTCAAAGTTTTTCTTTTCTTTTTTTTTTTTAAGGGAATGCATTTATAATAAGTCATTGTTGTGCTTACAACTAAATAAATGCATGAAATAGCATCAGTAAAACGGAGACAACAGGCTAAGAATAACGGGTGGAGACTCCGCTCATTAATTTACAGATGGCAGCTAGCAACAAGGTCCTGCACGGCTGTTCTGGTGTAAAACTGCCTGGTAAAGGGGTGCTGAAAAATCCCGCAGGACCTGCAGAAGCTGACCCTGTTCGTAAGGCAACTGGGGCATTTCCCACACGTGTGCATCTTTCCATTCTCAGATACAACACGTATATGTGGTGTGAACCGGTGACACTGCTTTTCCGATTGTAGTGGTAATGAGCCGTTCAAGATTTTTATGTCTGGAGGGGTAAAACTCCCAGTCTTACCTTCTTCCTATTTGGAGGAAACTTCAGGAAGCGCAGCACCACACAACGCTAAGAGAAACAAAACAAAATCTGATTAGCACCCGAAGTCTGGGACAAAGATGGTTGAGTGGCCGGCTATGGAGCAGGGAAGAGTGGCCAGCACTTCTGACGTGCCTAAGGATTTCTCAGACTGAGAAGCCACCAGGAAATCTGTGCCCTCTACCTGTTCAGTTCATTCCCAGGCATTCCCCTTAAGAAAATAACTACATAGCATTGCTGAAATAGTTCAGTTGGGAGAGCATTAGACTGAAGAAAATAACTATAGATTTTAGCTGCTATATGTAAGTTTTATGTGCAATCCCAAATAAATTGGAGACTATCTACAGGTCTGACAATAAGGCAGGGGAGATAGCATAATGGTTATATAATGGCTTAGGCAGACAACCCCACCAATGTGTCCTGGAACCCCACCTCCCCAGAGCCCTGCCCCACTAGGGAAAGACAGAATCAGGCTGGGGGGTGTGGATCAACCTGTCAATGCCCATGTCTAGCAGAGAAGCAATTACTCCCACCTTGTGCACCCCATAAAGAATTTTGGTCCACTGTCCCAGAGGAGGTAAATGTTAGGGGAAGATGACCAGAGGGCTCTAAACTCCAACTCCACCAGTTCCTGAGCAGTTTCTCACCAGGAATCTTATTTTTATATCATCATTGAAAGAAAAGGGAAGAGAATCTGGAAAAAGCCAGAGGAAGCCAGGCATTGTTTCTCTTGTTTGAGAGAAGAAAAAGGAAGGGCACGCAGAAGTAGTATAGGTGTGGGTATAACTTAGAAAGGAAGTGAAGGCAGGAACATGGGGGAAAAAGGGGCAAGGCGGGGGTAGATAGCATAATGGTCATGCAAAGAGACTCTCAAGCCCGGGGCTCCGAAGTCCCAGGTTCAATCCCTCACACCACCATAAGCCAGAGCTGAGCAGTGCTCTGGTGTTTCTGTGTCTTTCTCTCTCTCTCTCTGCATCTTTCTCAAAAATAAAATAAATAAAATATTAAAAAAGAAAGAAAGAATGGGCAGGGGTAGATAGCATAATGGTTATACAAAGAGACTCTCAAGCCTGAGGCTCCAAAGTCCCAAATTCAATCCCCCACATCACCATAAACCAGCTACAGGAAGGAAGGAAGGAAGGAAGGAAGGAAGGAAGGAAGGAAGGAAGGAAGGAAGGAAAAAAGAAAGGGAGAAGGAAAGAAAGAAAGAGGGACTCAGGTGGTAGTGCAGCGGGTTAAGCGCAGGTGGCGCAAAGCGCAGGGACCGGCGTCAGGATCCCAGTTCGAGCCCCCGCTCCCCACCTGCAGGGGAGTCGCTTCCCAGGCGGTGAAGCAGGTCTGCAGGTGTCTGTCTTTCTCTCCCCCTCTCTGTCTTCCCCTCCTCTCTCCGTTTCTCTCTGTCCTATCCAACAACGACAACAACAACAGCAACAAAAGGGAATAAATATTTTAAACAAAGAAATAAAAGAGGGCAGGAAGGAAGAAACAAGGAAGAAGAGTATGTACATGTGTATATGCGCGTGTGTCTGTACACACATGTATAAATATACGACAGAGAGAGATGGAGAGACAGGAACAGTTAGTTATAATCAGCCAGTATCTGTGACCTTGGGAGAACTAGTTTCCAATGGAGGGGGTGGGGGATGGGGACACAGAACTCTGGTGGTGGGAATGGTGTGGAATTATACCTCTGTTATCTCATAATTTTGCAAGCTAATATTAAATTGCTAACAAAAAATTAATTATTTTAAAAACAATGAGATTCCAACTCAAAATCTTTTAATACTGGGGAGAAAAATCATCTCACAATGCTGTATCATTTATCAGTTTAACAAAATATACAATGAGTGTCTTACCAAAGTGAGGATACTGTGTAAATCAAACAGTTCTAGCCTGTTCACTATAACAGTGGGATAATACATTTAGCCCTTAATCACTCCAGTGTTGAAATCAAGAAGTATGGGGGTGACCTGCAGGGACGGAGGGCTGGGAGACGGCTCAACGAGTGAGTGCGCACATCGCCATGTGCACGAGGACACAGACCGAGCCCCCAGCCACTATAAGAAGCACCACGCAAAGGGGAGCAAAGGGGAGCCTCACAGACAACGCAACAGCCTTTCCCATCTCTCTCTCCCTCCATCCCTCCCTCCCTTTGACCCTATGTCTAAAAAAGTAAAAACCAGTCCTTCTGGAGAGGTGGAATCATGTAGGCATGAAGGAAGTAAGTTCCAGAGAAATAGAATAGCTGTTTACATAAAAGGATTTCATGCCTGAGGCTTGATGTCCTAGGTTCAATCCCTAACACCAGCATAAGCCAGAGTTGAGCAGAGCTCTCATAAAAATTAATGAGTGAGGATCCAGTGGAGATATCATAGTGATTGTGCAAAAAGATTTTCATGCCTGAAATAAGCCAGAGTTGAGCAGTGCCTTAGTAAAAATTAATAAGTAAAGGTCCAACTGTCCTCCCAGACAGTATTTCTACTCCATCTTCACATTAGCTCAGGCTCAAGAAAAAATTTTGGGTGGGGGTACATAGCGTAATGGTTACGCAAAGAGATTCTCATGCCTGAGGCTCGAAAGTCCCAGGTTCAATCCCCTGCACCGCCATAAGCCAGAGGTGAGCAGTGCTCTGGTTAAAAACAAAAAATCTATCACTAAGAAAAATAAAAATGAGAAAGAATTAAAGAATTCCTTTTAAAAAGGGGGCGGGGCGGGCGGTGGCACATCTGGTCAAGTGCTCACATTACATTGCACAAAGACCCAGGTTCAAGCCTCTGGTCCCAACCTGCAGGGGGAAAGCTTCATGAGGGCTGCAGATGTGTCTCTCTCTCTCTCCCTCCCCTCTCAATTTCTCTCTGTCTCTATCCAATAATAAGTATAAAACATTTTTTAAAAAATGTTTTAAAAAAGAAAAAATTGGAGAGGGTGTAGGGTCAAAGGAACCCTCCTGCACTGCTGGTGGGAATGTCAATTGGTCCAACCTCTGTGGAGAACAGTCTGGAGAACTCTCCGAAGGCTAGAAATGGACCTACCCTATGACCCTGCAATTCCTCTCCTGGGGTTATATCCTAAGGAACCCAACACATCCATCCAAAAAGATCTGTGTACACATATGTTCTTGGCAGCACAATTTGTATTGTAATAGCCAAAACCTGGAAGCAACCCAGGTGTCCAACAACAGATGAGTGGCTGAGCAAGTTGTGGTCTATACACACAATGGAATACTACTCAGCTGTAAAAAATGGTGACTTCACCGTTTTCTGCCGATCTTGGATGGACCTTGAAAAATTCCTGTTATGTGAAATAATTCAGAAACAGAAGGATGAATATGGGATGATCTCACTCTCAGGCAGAAGTTGAAAAACAAGATCAGAAACGAAAACACAAGTAGAACCTGAAATGTAATTGGCATATTGCACCAAAGTAAAAGACTCTGGGGTAGGTGGGTGGGTAGGGAGAATACAGGTCCATGAAGGATGATAAATGACATAGTGGGGGTTGTATTGTTAAATGGAAAACTGGGGAATGTTATGCATGTACAAACTATTGTATTTACTGCTGAATATAAAACATTAATTCCCCAATAAAGAAATAAAATTTAAAAAAAAATAAATCAATCGAAAAAAAAAATTACTAAAGTCACAGGCCTCTAGGAACATACCTCAAATAGACACACTAACTTTTTTCCATCCTTGGGTCCCTACTGTCATCTGCTCTATTCTTACTCTTTGGTTCCGATTTATTAAATATTTTGTCCTGCTTACTATCTTTCAACCACCAAGTTGAAGGTGCTACTATGATTCCATCCTGACTTCCCTGGGCAGATGACCTCACCAATGTGTCCTGGAACCTCACATCCCTAGAGCCCTGTCCCATTAGGGAAAGACAGAAGCAGGCTGGGGGTGTGGATGGCCCTGCCAACGTCCAGGTCCAGTGGAGAAGGAAATTATAGAAGCCAGACCTTCTGCCTTCTGTACCCCAAAAAGAACTCTGGCCCATACTCCCGGGGGGGGGGGGGGTAAGACAGGGGAAGATGACCAGAGGGCTCTGATCTTCAATTCCACCAGGACCTTTATAAACCATCTGTCACCAGAAATCACTGTTTTTTGTTATTTCATTTTTATTGATTTAATAATGACTGACAAGACTGTAGGATAAGAGAGGTACAATTCCCACCACCAGAGTTTTGTATCCCAACCCCTCCACTGGAAGCTTTCCTATTCTTTATCCTTGTGGAAGTATGGACCCAGGATCATTATGGAATGCAGAAGGTGGGAGGTCTGGCCTCTGTAGTTGCTTCTCTGCTGGACATGGGCGCTGGCAGGTCGGGAATCTTTGTTTTGTTGTTGTTGTTGTTGTTTTTGCTTTTTAAGATAGAACAAGAGAGAAACGGAGAGAGGAGGGGAAGACAGAGAGGAGGAGAGAAAGACAGACACCTGCAGACCTGCTTCACTGCTTGTAAAGCGACTCCCCTGCAGGTGGGGAGCCGGGGGCTCGAACTGGGATCCTGAACTGGGATCCTTACGCCGGTCCTTGCACTTTGCACCATGTGTGCTTAGCCTGCTTCAATACTGCCCAGTCCTCAGGAATCTTTGTTTTTATACCATCACTGAAAGGGAGGCAAATCTGGAAAACGCCAGAGGGAGTCAGGCACTATTTCACTAATCTGAGAAAGCATTAAAGGAAAAAGGATTAAGAGGGAAAAAGAAAGAGACTTGAAAGTAGTAATAGGCGTAGGTGTGACTTACAAAGGAAGGCAAGACTGCAGAAAAAATGGGCAACAAATAGGTAAGTAGGTAGGTAGGTACAGAGTCAGCCCATACCCGTGACCTTGGGAGAACTACTGAAGTTTCTTCTGGAGGGGATGGACACAACTCTGGTGGTGGGAACTGTGTGGAATTAAACCCGTTAGCTTAGAAGTTTGTAAATCACTGTTAAATCACTAATAAATAATTTAAAAAATAATAACAGCCCAGGGGAGATAACATAGTAATTGTGCAAAAAGACTTTCATATTTGAGGCTCCGATGTCCCAGGCTTAATCCCTGGCACCATCTTAGTCAAAAAAGAAATACTGGAAGGAAGGAAGGGGAGGAGAAGGGAGGGCAGGGCACAGAAAGGGAGGGAGGGCAGGGCAGGGGAGACTTGGTCAGACGTCATCTCCTTCAGCTTCAAGTCCAGACATGAGGCAAACACAGTCAACAACAGAGTCATCTCTTCCCAAGTCCAGAGGGACACAGGTACCCACAAGGATTATTTTTTATAAAACTACAATTCCCTCAAAATAGAAGGGGAAAAAAGGATATGTAGAAACCTTACTTTGAAAGAACTTTCCAGAAACTTACTCCCACAAAAAGCATATCCCTTTTTGCCTGGACTCCGCTGCTCTGCTCAGAGTGTCAACATGTGTCTGCTTCAAGACAGCGGCTTTGTCAACTGACCCACTTTCCAGAAACTAGCTCACCTGCCCCACAAGAACGACAAGGTCAGCCTCGAGGCCAGTCTCCACAAGCAGGAGCACTCAGCTGACCTGCTCTGGACCTCGAGTGCCCACTGATCATTGTGCCAGGGGGCCCAGCAACACCCACAGGGCTGAGAAAGCAACCACCAAAGCCCACGTGAGCAGAAAGACACAATTAGTATGCAAGTTGCCCACGCTAAGTGGGGCTAAGGCAGCCGCAGAGAAGTCTCATCAGAGTTCCAAGAAAAACGCTTGACCTGCAAGACCAAGTCTCAACCAACTGTAAAGACAATAAAGTCTTTCCTTGTAAAACAATCCTGTGTGAGGGTAGGGAGGTTGCTGAATGGTACAACACAGGGTCTGCAGGGATGAGGTCCTCAGTTCTATCACCACACATGCCAGAGTGATGCTTGATGCTCTGGTTTGTGCTCTTTCTTGTTAGTAGACAGAGAAACTTGCAGTAGCAGTAGGAAGAGTGATAAGAATGGGGGCCAGGGTAGAATGCATGCCTTCCGCCATGCAAGGACTTGGTTTTGAACCCCAGCACCAGCCGGAAGCACCATGGTTGGCACTGGAAGGGCTCTGTAGATAGCAGACCATGGTATTGCTCCTCTCTCTCTAACTAGCTCTCTTCTTCTCTTTCAAAAAGAATAAAGGTGGCCCAGGAAGTAGTGCAGTAGATAAAGTACTGGACTCTGAAGCATGACGTCCTGAGTTTGATCCCTAGCATCGCATATGCCAGAGTGGTGCTCTGGTCCTCTCCCTCTCTTAATAAATTAAATAATAATAAAAAAAAAGGCCGGTTGGGGGGGGGGGGTTGGGAGGTGGTGTAGTGAGTAAAGTACTGAACGTGGAAGCATGAGGTCCTGAGTTCAATCCCCAGTATTCCATGCACCAGAGTGAAGCTCTGGTATCCTCCTTCACTCCCTATGTTGTTAGTAAATAAAATATTTCTTAAATAAATTTAAATCAATCTTAAAAGAAATAAAAATGAACAGAAGACTGGGCCAGGTCGGCTCTCAGGTCTGTGTGAGGTCCTGAGCTCATTCCCTGGTGCCATGCAAACGAGACACTAAACAGTAGCGAGGAATGTGTGAAATCAGATGTCTACACGTTTTCTGTTTTTTTTAACCAGATCACTGCTCAGCTCTGGTTTATAGTGGTGTGGGGGAATTGAACCTGGGACTTTAGAGCCTCAGGCATGAGAGTTTTGTTTTGTTTTGTTTTTAAGATGAAGGATGAGAGACAGAGAAGAACTGATAGAGACAAGAAGAACAGATAGCACATCACTGCTCCACCTCTCATGATGCTTCCTCCATGCAGGTGTCTTCCATGTGGTGGCACAGGGCGGGCAGCGGAGAGAGGCTCGTACACAGGTTGAGAAACAGCACGCCAAGGGCTGCAGAGACATCCAGGCCGTCCAGGTCACCTCTCGGGCCACTTACAGCCCTAGCAGGTGTCCAGACAAACACGAGACAGGTGACCTATGGTATCAGCCCTCTGCAGCAGGCAGAGACACTTCCTGGCATGTATCTCTCAGGAGACAAGATTAAACAGGGCCACTTCTGTTCTGACTGAGCTCGAATCACAAGGAAGAAGGAATGATGAATGCCAAGTAGTTATGCCACCTTAGAGATTCCTGGTGCTAGGAAAGAAGAAATCAATTCTCCTGGCCCAGTCACGGGGCAGAAAACCCCCATAAGTAATACAGTCCAAATAACAAATCCTAGCTTGCTGTACACTGTCACTCAACTGCAGGAAAAAATAGAAAGAAGTCACAAGCTGGGGCATGGTGCATCTCTCTTCCTCCTCTACCTGAGGGAGAAAGCTAGCCCCCAATACTAAAAAGAACAAAAAGGTAAGACTCGGGAGTCAGGCGGTAGCACAGCGGGTTAAACGCAGGTGGCGCTAAGCACAAGGACCAGTGTAAGGATCCTGGTTTGAGCCCCCGGCTCCCCACCTGCAGGGGAGTCGCTTCACAAGCGGTGAAACAGGACTGCAGGTGTCTGTCTTTCTCTCCCCTTCTTTGTCTTCCCCTCCTCTCTCCATTTCTCTCTGTCCTAGACAACAACAACGAGATCAACAACAACTACAACAATAAAACAACAAGGGCAACAAAAGGGAATAAATAAATAAATATTAAAAAGAAAAAAAAAAGAACAAAAAGGTAAGACTCAACTAAGTTAAGGAGAAAGAAAAAATTTAAAAGAGAAAATTAGAGAAGCGAGTAGTCAGAACTTGGAAACATGCCATAGTAAACAAACAAACAAACAAGCAAAAAAACCCAGAACCAGAACTATTTGCTTCCAACATCTCCATTAAAAAGTATGACCAACAAATCAGAAACCCTACAACACAAGATGCAAAGAGAAGCAGACTGTGCATAACTGCTTGAACCTCGTCCCTCAGGACCCAGGCCCCTCAGGGGCCCCCAGGGCATTACTACATGACAGAAAGAAGCCAGAATCTTGGGCTATAAAACCTGAAAGTTCAGGCGGTGGCTTCCCTGGTAGAGTCCACAAGTAGCCAAGGGCAAGAACCCAGCTTCAAGACTCCAGGTCCCTAGTCTGTAGCAAAGAAGTTTCAAAAGTGGTGAAACAGTGTTGCAGGTGCCTCTCCTCCCCTTTCTCTCTTTCTCTCAAAGAAAAAAAATAAAATACTGAAGTCCCACAGGCACCAAGCCCCAACTGTAATCCAGGTAGAAAAACAAAACCAAACCTGAAAGATTAGAATGAGCAGCTTCCTCCTTGCTTTTGACAAACATGTCACTGGCAAGCTTTTCACTTCACCTCTGTCAAGAAGAAAAATGTCTGCGACAATTTAGAGAAGTAAAAGGACTGGGAACACAACTTAGGGAATTGTTGAACTGGTGATGTGGGACTTACACACCTGAGACTCCAGTTCTGCGTGTGTCAGAGTGGTGGTGATCTAGTTTCCCCAGCTAGCAATCTCATCTCTATGTATCCCACAGAGGAAACAAATAAAAACCAGCCAGTTAAGTGTGTGCCTGCACCCATGGGAGAGCAGCTCAGTTCCCAGGAAAGGCCATCGGGCTCCAGTCACCCCCACCAGGAAAGGCACTTAAGGATCAAATGACAAGCCAGACTGAGTGACCTTCAGAGGACGGGACCCAAACCTGAGTCACCAAGGAAACGAAAGAAAGGAACCATATGGGAGAAAAACTCAGTTCAGGGGGAGCCAGGCAGGGGTATACTGGGTTAAGCACACACAGTACAAAGCACCAGGATACTCGTTCGAGCCCCCGGCTCCCCACCTGTAGGGGAGTCACTTCACAGGCGGTGAAGCAGGTCTGCAGGTGTCTATCTTTCTCTCTCCCTCTCTGTCTTCCCTCCCCACTCAATTTCTCTCTGTCCTATCCAATAAAAATGGGGGGGAGGGCAGGGGATGGCCTCCAGGAGCAGTGAATTTGTAATGTAGGCACCAAGCCCTAGTGATAACCCTGGAGGCAATAAATAAATAAATAAATAAATAAATAAATAAAATAAAAGTCAGTTCAGCAGCAGCACGATGCGGGCGCTGAAACAACTGATAACATGACTGGTTGCAGTAAGTACAGACCACAGACATGCTGGGGACCAGGCTGAGTGCCCCTCATCCTCTGTGGAGACAGGCCCTGAGGAACATGACAGTGGCCTGTCAACAACAGTTCCGCACACAGGTCTCACAGCATCCTCTGACTACCCAGCCCTGCATGTACCTCAGGCCAGGCCCCCCTATACGCCTTTGCTCTGCCATTTCCTAGCCCAGTTCCTACAAGTGTCTCTCTCTCTCTCTCTCTCTCTTTTTTCTCTGTCTCCTTATAATCAAGTGTTCTGTCAGTGCAGATGCTAGACCTTGGGGCTGGCTGGCCAGAAAAAAACATCTTCTGTCTCCCGGAGAGAGGGAGCACAAACTTTCAATTCTGCGAGTAAATGATGCCTTACCCAAAACCTAGAACAGCACTCTCTCCCTTGAAAGGAAGAGGTGGCTTGAACAACAGGCCCAGCTCTTGGGCAGAGGTTATGCATACGCACGATCCCGAGTAGGCAGCAACTACTATTCTCCTCATCCACCTCACTGTCCCACCAGACACACCTTCTCTTCTTCTACGGTGGGGTCTGGAAGTCACCAGCCAGGAATTCTACCCCTCCCTAGTTGCCCAGGCTCACGAGAAGGCTTCTGTACAACCGAGGGCACGCTAGCCTTGTTTGCTCAACCATTTCATAAGGTAGGAACATTCTCTTAGAAGATGAGGGCAATGACAATTTTCAATTTGAATGATCCAACAATAACCAAGCAGGAGTGAATTTAGTACAGCAAACTTATTATTTTTTAAATTTTTTTCTTAATATTTATTTATTCCCTTTTGTTGCCCTTGTTTTTTATTGTTGTAGCTATTATTGTTGTTGCTGATGTCGTCGTTGTTGGAAAGGACAGAGAGAAATGGAGAGAGGAGGCAAAGACAGAGAGGAGGAGAGAAAGACAGACCTGCTTCACTGCTTGTGAAGTGACTCACTTGCAGGTGGGGAGCCGGGGGCTCAAACCGGGATCCTTATACTGGTCCTTGTGCTTTGTGCCACGTGTGCTTTAACCTGCTGTGCTACCACCCGACTCCCAGCAAACTTATTTCTATTGATGGACTTCCACCAGAGCACTGCTCAGCTCCAACTTATGATATGTGCTAGGGACTGAATTTTGAGACCTCAGACTTCAGGTATGAAAGTCCTGTGCATTACTATTATGCTATCTCCCCCACCCAGCACAGCAAATTTAAAATAAAGAATGAACACAGGTCCAGGGAATCTGGTCAAGTTTTAAAAGGAAAAAACACACACAAACTATGTGTGCAGGGGGCTAGAGGGTGGTGGTGTTATCCTGGAGGCAGAAAGATGCTTCAGGGATAGTGAAGAAAGCAGTCAGGTGCCTGGACTCTATGATTTTCCAACCTAAATACCCTTTTTACTCTAGTCCAGGATGTGCTCCTTCATCTGAACCTACCTTTGAAATAGTACATGGCCAGGGCCAGGTGGCGGAGCACCTGGTTGGTTATATGCACACATTCCAGTGCACAAAGACCCAGGTTCAAGCCCCTGGTCTCCACCTGCAGGAGGAAAGCTTCACAAGAGGGGAAGCAGAGTTGCAGGTGTTTCTCCCTCTCTACCACTCCTCCCTTCTCAATCTCTCTTTATCTAAATAAATATAAATAATACATGGCCTGCGCTATAAGACCTAGTCTTATATAAAATGTGGATACAACATCCATTCTTATCTTACTTGAGAATTGGAAGACAAATATTGATACTTGCTTTGGGAAGGATCCACCCAAATAACCCAACAACAAAAGGGACTCATGCCAGTTATTGATGCCTTGCCCAACCTTGAAACACAAGGGGACCCAGTAGACTGCACAAGGGAAGGGCAGCTTCAGGTTATGCCTTGCCCATTAATAATTCATCTCAAGATCTTGATCAGTTCTTCAGTTTCCTGGCTCTACTAATGGGTCACAAAGTGCAAAGGCAGAAAATAGGGGCTACCCGATGGATGGAAATTTATTCTACAGCTGGCCCAAAGCACACAGCACAGGAACAGCATAACAGGCCTCCACCAAGGTCATGCAGGTCCAACCTGGACTGCCATATAGGTCTTTTTTTTTTTTTTGGGGGGGGGGGCTATTTGGCTCTAAACCTCTGAATTGCCTTTCTTCATGTGTGCCAGAAAAGTGACAGTAGTGCTTGTTAGGCACAACTTATCCAGCTTCTGCTCATCTCATCTTTCCAGCAACTCCCCACAAAAGGGGTTCTGTTACTAGCTCCACTTCACAAAATGTTGAAAGGAGCCTCAGACAGGCAGTGGGGCAGCTGTGTGTGACTCCAACTCCCTTGCTCAGGACCCATCAGAGAGACCTATCGCCTCTGCGGGCTTCCCCCGCCCCCCCAACACACACACACACACACACACACTCTCTCTCTCTCTCTCTCTGTCTCTCTCTCTCTTTCTCTCTCCTGCCTGGTTATATCAGACCTCACAGAGACCTCGGCCCTCACACACATCCAGAATGTTCTCTTCCTGGATTCAGGCCGTCTTTAGTGGGACTCTTCACTGAAGTCTCTGATGAAACTCTCACCTTCCTTGAATTCAGAAAAATGAAATCCTTTTAACAAGTCTCAAAAGAACCTGTGCGCGGTGTCGCGTTAGAACAGCGGCGGCGGCGGCCAGGGCGATTCCGGGAACCTTCCCAAGGTGGAACTTGGTCCTGGGCGGCTGTGAGCATCCCAGGCACGGAGCTCCCCACGCGCCCGCGCCCCCGGAGGCGCCTGGCCCCTCTGCCAGCTCTCTGCAAGGCAACACGCGGCACCGACCGGGCGGAGGGGATGCGGCGGAGGGACTGGGGGGGGGGGGGGGGCAGAGGATGCTGATCGCGTGCGGAACCAACACCGGGGGGAAAGTATGTGCGGGACCCCAAGTCGCCCACGGGGTGGGGGTGGGGGGAATGTAAAGGACGCGGAACCAATGACCGGCAGAGGACCGGGGACCGCACCGACCGTCCGCCGCTCACCTGTGCGTGGGCCACCACCAAGCTCTTGTTGCCTTCGCCGTGATACCTCCATTCATTCTCGTCCATCTTCGCCTCGTCCATCCCCCGTACGACTCTGGCTCCCCGCGGGACAGCGAGCTGGTGGCCGCCCTTCCCGCCTGGACACCAGCCGTCGGGGGAGGAGCGCCTGTCACCCACCACCTCCGTTCGACCCGGCCGCAGCGATTCTCAAGTGCTGACCGCCGGAAGCCACGCCCCCTGTGGCAGCCATGGCAGAAGCGGGCAACTTCCGGGTTAGCGCGGAGGGGGGACTCCGGGCCCGCTGACAATAGCGAGGGATGCGCTTACGGCCATCTTGGATTCTGGCAGGATGACTCACTTCCGGAGCGCAGATTCCTCACCGGAAGAGAGGCTTCCGGTCTCGTTGCATTGTGCGAGGTGAGCGGGAGGGGCCGGAAGCTGCTCGGCGCGGGCCCTGCTTGTGCGGGGGCTGCTGGTTGCCGGGGGCACTGGACAGGCTCCCGGGGCAGGGGAGAGGTGTGGGTGAAAGGGAGGTTGCTGGCGAGCGGGCCAGTCCGAACTGTTCCGGGAAAGGGGGCTTCTCAGGATCGGAATTGCACAGTCGTGAGATCCCAGTAAGAGCGCTTGCATTTGATTCTGAACCTATTTCCTGTAAAGTGGAATAGAGCACACGCGCTGAAAAGATGGAAAGCACCGCTGGAGGGCCAGGCGGAGGCGCACCTGGTTGAGCCCATGTTACAGTGCACCAGGACGTTACCCTGCGCGAGGACCCGGGTTCAAGCCTCCTTCAGTCCCCGGCAGCAGGTGGGAAGCTTCATTCGTGGAGCTGCAGGTCACTCTCCCTTCCCTTGTTCTCTCCCCCCCCCCTTCTTCTCAATTTCTGTTCTTTTAAAAAATATTTATTAGAAAGAGGAAATCAAGAGGGAAAGGGGACAGAGGAAGAGGGGCCCGGGTGGCGGCGCACAAGGCTCGAGCCTGGGGGGGGGGGGGCTTCACCAGTGGTGAAGCAGGGCTGCAGGTGCCTCTCTGTCACCCCTTTCCCTCTCGATATATGGCTGTCTCTATCCAATAAAAATTTTTAAAAAAAATAATAGAAGGAAGAGAAAGAAAGCACAAGCAGTATTGCTTAACAGCTCGTGAAGCTTTCCCCTTGCAGCTAGAGACCAGGAGCGCCATCCAACCTGGGTCCTTGAGCATTGTAGCATGTATGCTCTACCAGGTGGCCATGAGCACCTTCTGTTGTTTACTTGAATCACCCTGGTGATTCTGTGATACGGAAAACATTGTCGTGTAGGCTCTTGTAGGAGCCCGGAAGAGCCTCACCTAGGAGGGTGCTTTAGTATGCATAGAGGCCCAGGAACACCATGTGAAAGGCACTGGAGAATGCTTCCATAGTGTGTGTGTGTGTGTGTGTGTATGTGTAAAAGCCAGATTTGTAACAAATAAATAAATGAAGGACTGGGGAGGCTTCTCAGTGGATATTCATTGCTTACATTCACCCCAACACTTATTTGGGAGAAAAAAAAGAGAGAGAGAGAAGAAATGAGCCAAGTATCAGGGATAGGGTGCAGTGAGGCATGCCAGTTGTTTTTTCACTCCCTGGAGTTATGCCTCTTCACTCAATAATGCCACAGTTTTTATTAGAAGCACCTGTTCCCAGGCAGGGAAAGTTGCATTATGGTTATGCAAAGTGACTCTTGTGCCTGAGGTTCCAAGGTCCCATGTTCAATCCCTTGCACTGTCATAATCCAGAGCTGATCAGTGTTGTGGTAAAATAAATAAATCAGATGAGGAGGATTTGTTCTCTATTCAGCTCTGATTTGACTTATATTAACTAATCTTTTAGTCCCAAAGCTGGGCTTCTGACCTAAACCTGGGCGTTGAGAAATTAATTCAGTTGTAATTACATAATGCCAGTGATTGGTTCAGGAGATACAGAAAGGTAATCTAGATTCATTCAGTGTAACTCAGCTCCTCCCCTTCCACTGAAGTAATGGAGAGGAGAATCACTTTCTGCTGGGTGATTTAAAAAGTCCGTAGGGAGGGGGCTGGGCAGTAGCACACCAGGTTAAGTGCACATAGTTCGAAGCACAAGGACCGGTGCAGGGATCCAGGTTCAAGCCCCAGCTCCCCACATGCGCTGAAGCAGGTCTGCAGGTGCCTTTCTCTTTCCATTCTTTTTCTCTGTCTTCCCCTCCCCTCTCAATTTCTCTCTGTCCTATCCAGGAGCAGCAACAATGGAAGGAAGATGGCCGCCAGGAGCAGTGCATTCGTAGTGCAGCCATCAAGCCCCAGTGATAACGCTGGAGGCCAAAAAAAAAAAAGTCCAGGGGTTAGCAAATGCTTTCACTGATGATCTAGGAACTTTAGATGATGACAAACAAGGGAGACAACTGAGAAATGGCAAGGTAGAGATGGTTAGTAAGTCCAAGTGTTGAGTGTTACTTAGTTACTTTCCAGTTTCAGAGCCAGCAAATTCCATCTCTTGCTGAAACAAATTAAGTAGAATTTCTTTCACTTGTAACCTGGAGTCCAAATGAATAATTGGGAGCACTGGGACAGACCACTACAGCTTCAAGGTAGCCAGTGGTGCTGAAGCAGATGTCAAAGCCATCACTAGCGGCAACTCTTGCATGAGGATTTTACCAGACGGTTTCTGCTTTTCCAGCTAGATCCCCAACTCTGCTTCTTCTTCTTCTTCTTCTTCTTCTTCTTCTTCTTCTTCTTCTTCTTCTTCTTCTTCTTCTTCTTCTAGCGTTTGCCCTTCTTCCGTAGCCAGTCAACAGCGTCAGGTTGAGCCTGATGTCAAGTTTCGAGACCTCCTTTGAATCTGGAGAGGTGGCAGTCATTAAACTGCCCCTGCGGCTACAGACAGAGTATGACCCACGTAGTCAACGACTGCCCAACTCTGCTCATCAGTACCTTCTTTTTGTGTTTAAAAAAAAAATGGGGGCCAGGTGGTGGCACACCTAGTTAATCGAACACATTACAGTGTGCAAGGATGCAGGTTCAAGCCCCTGGTCCCCGCCTTGCAGGGGGAAAGCTTCACAAGTGGTGAATAGGACTGCAGGTGTGTCTCTGTGTCTCTCTCTTTCTATAACCCCCTTTCAATTTCTCTGTGTCACTATCCAATAATAATGATTTTTTTTTTTTTTTTGAAAATTGCAAACTGGCCCAGGAGTTGGAGAAATGGTAAGAGTGTTGGACCTCAAAGCATGGGATCCTGAGTTTGCTGTCTGACATCATCTGTACCAGTGATACACTCTCTCACATATACACTGTGTGCCTATCCCCATCTCTTATTATTATTATTATTATTATTATTTTTACTAGAGCACTGATCAGCTCTGGATTATGGTAGTGAATAAATAAAAACCTTTTTAAAAAAAATCTTTAACATCTGGGAGTCGGGCAGTAGCGCAGCGAGTTAAGCACACATGGCACAAAGCACAAGGACTGGCATAAGGATGCCGGTTTGAGCCCCTGGCTCCCCACCTGCAGGGGAGTCGCTTCACAGGCGGTGAAGCAGGTCTGCAGGTGTCTATCTTTTTCTCCCCTTCTCTGTCTTCCCCTTCTCTCATCATTTCTCTCTATCCTATCCAGGAACGACGACACCAATAACAACAATAATAACTACAATAAAACAGTAAGGTTGACAAAAGGGAATAACTAAATAAAGATTTAAAAATTAAAAAAAAATCTTTAACATCTAAAATATCTTAAAAAAAAAAATAGAGGCCTATGATCTGGGAAGTGGCACGATGGATAAAGCATTGCACTCTCAAGTATGAGGGCCCGAGTTTAGTCCCCAGCGGCACATGTACCAGAATGATGTCTGGTTCTTTCTCTCCTCCTATCTTGCTCCTTAATAAATAAATAAAATCTTAAAAACAAAAAAAAAGAAAATAGAGGCCTTACATGAAGTCACAGACGAACTTAACAGATATATATAGAACATTTCATCCTAAAAGATATGAATGCATATTCTCAATTTGGAGGATTGACCAATGTGTTGGGACACACAGCTTTAATAAATATGTCAATATTGAAATCAAGTATCTTTTCTGACTGTGAGGGTATGAAGTTAGAAATCAATCACAAAAAGAAATAAGCCCAAAATATATGTGGAGTGACTTATAGCCTCTGAACAACAAATGGTTATTGGGGGCTGGGCAATGGTGCACCTGGTTAAGTGCACATAGTACAGAGCACAAGTGCCTGGGTTCGAGCCACCATTCTCCACCTGCCAGGGGTAAGCTTCTCAAGTGGTGAAGCAGGTCTGTCTTTCTCCCTCCCTCTCTATCTCCCCATCCTCTCTCAATTTCTTTTTTAAATATATATATTAATTTTTATTATCTTTATTTATTTATTGAATAGACAGCCAGAAATTGATAGGGAAGGGGATGTTGGGGAAGGGAGAGAGACAGAGAGACACCTACAACACTGCTTCATGACTCGCAAAGCTTTTCCCTTGCAGGTGAGGAACGAAGGCCCGAACCTGGGTCCCTACACATTGCAACATGTGTGCTCACCAGGTGTGCCACCACCTGGCCTCCTCAATTTCTCTCAGTCCTGTCCAATAAAATGGAAAAAAATGGCTGCCAGGGGTTTGTAAAGTGCCAGCTCCAAGCCCCAGTGATAACCCTGGAGGCAAAATATAAAGTAAATAAATAATTGTTTAAGATTCTAGTGTGGTCTTATGAGGGCCAGCTTGGCTCACTGTAACTTAATCCCCTGAGATGGGTGGAAAGGCAAACCAGTACTTGGGAGGTTTTTGCATATCACACAAGTGATTGTTATCAAACCTCTATAAAGAAATCATATGGCTCAACGAAAGAAAAAAAAATAACCCAATTAAAAAGTGGGCAAAAAGACTGAATAGATAAGATACACATGGCTCACAGACAGGAACAAATACTCCACTTACCATTAGACAAATGGAAATTTGGGGCCAGGTCGTGGGGTACCTGGTTGAGCGCACCTGTTATAATGAACAAGGACCCAGGTTCAAGCCCCTGATCCCCACCTGCAGAGGGAAAGCTTCACAAGTGGTGAAGCAGTGCTGCAGGTGTCTCTCTGTCCCTCTCCCTCTCTGTCCCCCCCTTCCCTCTCAATTCCTGACTATCTCTATCAAATAAATAAATAAAGGTAATTAAAGAAAAATGAAAACTCAAGCTACACTGAAATTCTACCTCAGACCTGTGAGAATGGCCTACAACAACAAAACAAGAAATGATGATGCAGGGAGGTTGTGGAGAAAAAGGGACTGGTGGGAATGCAAACTGGTGCAGCCCCTTTGGAAAACTGTCTGGAGAGTCCTTAAATAAAATGTATATAAAGAACAAAGACCAGGGGCCCCGGTGGTAGCACAGCAGGTTAGGTGCACATGGCATGAAGCGCAAAGACTGGCGTAAGGATCCTGGTTTGAGCCCCCGGCTCCCCACCTGCAGGGGGTTCGCTTCACAAGCAGTGAAGCAAGTCTGCAGGTGTCTACCTTTTTCTCCCCCTCTGTCTTCCCTCCTCTCTTGATTTCTCTCTGTCCAACAACAGCAATGGCAACAATAACAACAACAACAAATAAACAATGGGAAAAATGGCCTCTAGGAGCAGTGGATTCATAGTGTGCAGACACTGAGCCCCAACAATAACCTTGGAGGCAAGAACTAAAAATATAAAGCAAAGATCTGTGGTCTGGGAGGTGGTGCAGTGATAAAGCTTTGGACTCTCAAGTATGATCCCCAGCAGCACATGTGCCAGAGTGATGTCTGGTTCTTTCTCTCTCCTCCTATCTTTCTCATAAATAAAAAAAAAATCTTTAAAAAAAAAAAAAAGAATCCACCACTTTAAAAAATAAATAAATAGTGGTCCAGGAGGTAGCGCAGTGGATAAAGCATCAGACTCTCAAGCATGAAGTCCTGAGTCCAATCCCCGGCAGCACATGTACCAAAGTGATGTCTGGTTCTTTCTCTCTCTCTCTCTCCTATCTTTCTCATGAATAAATAAATAAAATCTTTAAAATAAATAAATAAAGATCAGTGATATATTGCCCGTTTTGTTCTATAGCCTTTTGCCGTCTTTCAGTGAGCATCATAATTCCTTGTTCATAGCAGAGCCTGTCTTCATCATCAGTGAAAAACTCAACAAGGTGCTGATTTACAGCCTCATCTGAACTGAACGTTATGCCACACAAGGGGTTTTGAAGAGACTGAAACAAGTAGAAGTCTGATGACACAAGGTCAAGCAAGCAGGATGAGATGTAACAGCATATCCCATCCAAGCTCCACTGATCTTTAGAAATGTATTATTTATTGGATAGAGACAGAAACTGAAAGGGAAAGGGGAGATAAAGACAGAGAAAGAGAGATGCCTCTACTCAGGAAGCTTTTCCCTCTACAGGTGGGGAATGGGGGCTTGAACTTGGGGTCCTTGTGCCTTGTTAACATGGATGACCCACTACTTGGCCCTGCTTCGAGAATTTCTGACCAGTGATCAAAGTTGTGTGTGTTGTCATGATGGAACACAACTGCTGACAGCACACATCTGACCTGACTATTGGCTCCTTGGTAGGAAAACATGATACCGCCTGCAGACCTGCTTCACTGCTTGTGAATCGAGTCCCCTGCAGGTGAGGAGCCTGAGACATCATTTTGCTTCCAGGATTATCTCTGGGGCTCGGTGCCTACACTACGAATCCACTGCTCCTGGAGGCCTTTTTTTTTTCATAGTTGTTGCTGCTGCTGTTGTTGCTGCTGCTATTATTTTTGGATAGAACAGAGAGAAATTGAGAGAGGAAGGGAAGACAGAGAGGGGGAGAGAATGATAATACGCCTGCAGGAAAACATGATACCATTAACATCCCACCACAATGAGGGCATAACCTTTCTCTGGTTAACATCTGCTTTTGATGTTTGAGACTGTTTGCATACCACGTTGTTGTGAACAATCCACTTCTCCCCAGCAATGACCAATCACTTCAAAAAGAAAAAACAAAAAAACAAGATCATTCCCCTCATGTTTAATGAACATCTTACAGATGTTTATATTCTCAGTCAAATGGTCTTCGAGTTCATGAGGAACACAAACAGCAAGCTTGCTTATGTAACCCTGCTTCTTGAGCTGGCCGTGAACACCGGAATGATGGGTGTTCAATGTTCCTGCGCCCCCCCCCTTGTGTCATGCGGCATGCGTCTGACTTGATCAATGCATTTACTTTGTCATCAGTACCTCAGTGGGCCTCCCTAATGGAAGAATGTCCCTGAGCTCAAAATCCCCAGCACGGAATTTTGTAAACCATCACGAGCACTGACGTTCTTGTAGAACATTGTCACTGTAAACGGCAGGGAACTTTTCACAAGCATGACAAGTGTTGTTCCTTTTTTGGAAGTAAAACAACATACGGCAAAACATGCACAGTTTAGTCTTCCATCTTGAACTTGTAAAAATCTCCAAAACTCAGCCAAATCAGATTTTTGTAAGAATGAAGCTAGAATTGTCATCTGTCAGGTGACATAACAATCACAGGTGTGAATAGCTAATGAACTAGTGTCATCTGTTGCAAAAATGCATCATGACTTTACAACAATCCATCATTCTGGATACTCAGAGAATGTATTTCTGTTTTAAAAATTATAATAGGGAGCTGGGCGGTGGCGCAGTGGGTTAAGCGCACGTGGCACAAAGCACAAGGACCGGCATAAGGATCCTGGTTCGAGCCCCCGGCTCCCCACCTGCAGGGGAGTCGCTTCACAAGCGGTGAAGCAGGTCTGCAGGTGTCTGTCTTTCTCTCCCCCTCTGTCTCCCCCTCTATTTCTCTCTGTCCTATCTAACGACTACGACAGCAATAACAACAACAATAATAATGATAAACAAGGGCAACAAAAGAGCAAAAGTAAATAATTATAATAAATGGGGTCAGACGGTGTACCTAGTTAAGGGCACATTACAGTGCACAAGGACCCAGGTTCAAATCCCGGGTCCCCACCTGCACAGGGAACGTTGCATGAGTGGTGAAGTAGGACTGCAGGTGTCTGTCTCCTCTATCGCCCACTCTCCTCTCAATTTCTGTCTGTATTCAATAATAAATAAAATTACAATAAATGAATGCATTCCCCTGCTTATTTTTAAATAAGTCAGATTTATTGCTTTGTGTACATATGGAAAGATGGTGATATGATGTCTAATACAAGACTAAACAGAAGGGAACTATATGCCTCATATAGGTCACTTTCCTGAAAACCTATCTTGGGGCGATGTGGAGCTGTACCCCTGTGACAACAACAATCCTGTAAATCAACGTTCCCCCAATAAAGTGATTGGTCCAACCCAATCTGCATTGCCAGAAAGCAGTCTGGAGAACTGTGAGAAGACTTGAAATGGACTTGCCCTACGACCTTCTCAATGTTTTACACTCCTAAGGAAAAGGCTAGAATTAAATTTTTAAAAAAAGTTTTAAGGGCCCACCTTAAACACCTGGTTAAGCGCACACATTACAGTGTGCAAGGATCCGGGTTCAAGCCCCTGGTCCCCACCTGCAGGGGGAAAGCTTCAACAATTGGTGAAGCTTCTGTCCCTCTCCTGCTCTATTTCCCCCTTCCCTCACAATTTCTGTCATTCAAAATAAATAAAGATTAAAAAATTTAAAAAAAGGAAAAAGGTGATGGTGATGAGACCTAACCATCCATGAGCGCATCACTATCAGCTGTGATCTGCACAACACAAGGTACAGTCCATCAGGGAAAAGACAACTTTGTCTACAAGTAAACACCTTACGGTGCTGAGATAACAAATTTAGGGGGCCAGGCAGTGGCGCACTTGGATAAACACACACACACACTACAGTGCTCAAGGACCTGGGTTCAAACCCCTGTTCTCCACCTGCAAGAGGAAAGTTTCACAAATGGCAAAGCAGAGGAACTGCAGGTGTCTCTCTATCTCCCCCTACCCTCTCAGTTTCTCTCTGTCTCTATCCAATAATGAAGCATCTTTTTTAAAAAAAGATACCAACTTTACAGAGACAGCTGAACAGTGGGTTCCATGGTCTAGAAAGATTAATGAAAGTTGGGGAAACAGCATAATGGTTATGCAAAATGAATGGCATTAAAATCTAGTTCAATTTATTTTAATTTTTAAAAAATATTTATTTTCCCTTTTTGTTGCCCTTCTTGTAGTTATTGTTGTTGTTACTGATGTCGTCATTGTTAGATAGGACAGAAAGAAATGGAGAAAGGAGGGGAAGACAGAGGGGGAGAGAAAGACAAACACCTGCAGACCTGCTTCACCACCTGTGAAGTGACTCCCCTGCAGGCTCAAACCCGGCTCCTTGAGCTGGTCCTTGTGCTTGGCACCATGTGCGCTTAACCCATTGCGCTATCACCCGACTCCCGAAAGTTCTTTTTTAAAATTTCTATTTATTTAAATTTTAATATTTATTTTCCCTTTGTTCCCCTGTTGTCTTTTATTGTTGTAGTTATTGTTATTGATGTCGTTGTTAGATAGGATGGCACCACGCGCACTTAACCCACTGCACTACCGCCAATTGAGAGGGGCTTCGTAGATAGTGAGACAGAGACACCTGCATCCCTGCTTCACCACTCGTGGAACTTCCTCAGCAGCTGGGGACCAGGAGCCTGAACCTGAGTCCTTGTGCATTTGACTGTGTGTGCTTAACCAGGTGTGCCACTGCATGGCCCTGAGAAAGTTTTTTTTTTTGCCTCCAGGCTTATTGCTGGGGCTTGGTGCCTGCACTACCAATCCAGTGCTCCTGGAGGCTATTTTTCCCTTTTGTTGCCCTTGTTTATCATTGTTGTTGTTGTTATTGCTGTCCTTGTTGGATAGGACAGAGAGAAATCGTGAGAGGAGGGGAAGACAGAGGGGGAGAGAAAGATAGACACCTGCAGACCTGCTTCAGCGCTTGTGAAGCGACCCCCCTGCAGGTTGGGAGCCAGGGGCTGCAACTGGGACCATTACACTTCGTGCCATGTGCACTTAACCCGCAGCGCCATCCTGAGCTGTGGTTCTTGGGAGACAGGTGATTACTGAGTAGCCTCTTCAAACTATTTCCTCCTGGTTCAGTCTCAGGGGGTTGTATGATTTAAAAAAATTTTTATTTTTTCCTTTTGTTGCTCATTTATCATCATTGTTGTTGTTATTGCTGTTGTTGGATAGAAGAAATGGAGAGAGGTGGGGAAGACAAGAGGAAAGATAGACACTTGCAAACCTGCTTCACCACCTGTGAAGTGACTCCCCTGCAGGTGGGAGCCAGGGGCTGAACCAGGCTCCTAATGCCGGTCCGTGTGCTTGGCGCCATGTGCGCTTAACCCGTTGTGCCTCCTGGCTCTCTATTTTTTTAAAAATATTTTATTTATTTATTTTCCCTTTTGTTGCCCTTGCTTTTTTTTAAATTGTTGTTGTAATTATTATTGTTGTCATCGTTGTTGGATAGGACAGGGAGAAATGGAGAGAGGAGGGAAGACAGAGGGGGAGAGAAAGACAGACACCTGCAGACCTGCTTCACCGCCTATGAAGCGACTCCCCTGCAGGTGGGGAGCCGGGGGCTCAAACCGGGATCCTTGAGCCGGTCCTTGCGCTTTGCGCCACGTGCACTTAACCCGCTGCGCTACCGCCCGACTCCCTTTTTTTTTTTTTTTTAAATTTATTGATTCGTGAGAAATGATAGAAGAGCAAGAAGCAGACATCACTCTGGTACATGTATCACCAGGAATTGAACTCAGGACCTCACGCTTGAGTACAGTGCCTTATCCACTGTGCCATCTCCTGGACCACAATCCTGTTGTTGTATTTATTGGATAGAGACAGCCAGAAATCAAGAGGGAGATAGATAGAGGGTGATAGAGAGGGAGAGAGACAGAGAGACTCCTGCAGCCCTGCTTCACAACTCGCAAAGCCTTCCCCCTGCAGGTGGAGACTGGGAGCTCGAACCCAGACTTTAGTTTTTTTTTAAACTAGTTAGGGGTCTGGGTGGTGGTGCACCCAGCTAAGCGCCCACAGTACTAAGTGCAAGGATTCAGATTCAAGCCCCTGCACCCCACCTGCAGGGGGAACCTTCATGAGTGGCAAATGAGGTTTGCAGGTGTCTGCCTTTCTATTTTCCCATCCTCTTTCAATTTCTCTCCTAACAGTTAAAATGGAAAAAATGGCCGCCAGGAACAGTGGGTTTGTAATGCAGACACTGAGCTCCAGCGATAACCTTGGAGACAAAAGTAAATAACTATATACTTATTAATTTATTGGAGATAGGAAGAAGCTGAGAGGGAGAGAGACACACCTGCAGCACTGCTTCACTACTAGCAGGTGGGGCAACCCACAGGCGCAAGGTTTGCACTTCACCTGCTGAGTTCCCTCTCTGGCTGTTGTTCACACTCTTTAGCTGAGTACTACACTGTGTGTGTGTGTGTGTGTGTGTGTGTGTGTGTGTGTGTGTGTGTTGGGGGGTGGAGTCCTGCATCCCAGGGACCCAGATGCTCATGGATGAACAAAGTAAACTCACAAGTGCCGGAGTGCTTACTCACAAATCAGAAGGACCGGGTGGTGGCACACCTGGTTGAATGATGCACAAGGACCCGGGTTTGAGGCCCCTCCCCCCCTGCCCCTACCTGCAGGGGGGAAGCTTTGCAACTGGTGAAGCAGGGCTGCAGGTGTTTCTCTCCTCCTCTGTCACCCCTTCCCTCTTGATCTCTGGCTGTCTCTATCCAATAAATAAATAAAGATAATAATAAAAACAGAATGGCAATACATCTGGCCCTTCTAGCGCTCTGTGTATGTGGACACAGCTGAACACACACAGAGGCCCATCCCCGACAGAATCCATGCTGGGTGATGTCAGAATATTGGCAGCTGTTCTTTTTTAAAAAATATTTATTTTCCCTTTTGTTGCCCTTGTTTTTCATTGTTGTTGTAGTTATTGTTGTTGTCATTGATGTCACCGTTGTTAGAAAGGACAGAGAGAAATGGAGAGAAATGGAGAAGACAGAGAGGGAGAGAGAAAGACAGACACCTACAGACCTGAGTCACCGCCTGTGAAGCAACTCCCCTGCAGGTGGGGAGGCGGGGACTCAAACCGGGATCCTTAAGCTGGCCCTTGCACTTTGCGCCACGTGCACTTAACCCACTGCGCTACCGCCTGAATGTTCTAATGAGAAGCAACCTGGACAGGAAGCATCCCAGTGCCTTGCCAGACTGGCAGTCCCACTAATGTGTGTGCCAAGAAGCAGTCCTTAGAGGCTCCAGGAGTTTTGTGGCTGCCAGTCAGAAAGGCTTTCACTGCGTCAAAGTCTGGCCTGTACATCAGGACGTGTGCATCTTGCCGGAATACAGGCATTCTGATAAAAAGTTGACTTCACCAGACCTTGGTGACGATGACAGTGGCATCAAGAAGTATATTAGTAAGGTTGCACACCCGCTGCATGCTGGACACCTAGGGCCTGGAGCTTCCAAATCCCTGAGGAGGGCAGGTGAGGCAGCATAATGGTATGCAATACTGATGAAGACTCTAAAGTCCCAGGTTCAATCCCCCATACCACCATATATCAGAGCTCAGCAGTGCTCTCGTTAAAAAATAATAATAATAAAAATAAAATAAAAAACAAACAACAAAAGAAAACAAAACCTTCTAGCGAACAATTATCATCTCCAACTTACATGGGGAAAACTGAGGAAAGGCTAAGCCAGCTACCGAGAAGGGGTGATTTAACTAAAGGTCTATCTCCAAACTGGTGCTACTTTCTCCAGCTTGGGTAAATATACCCTGCAAGAAAATGGAGGCAGTGGTAGGGATGAGGAGGCTGGGTGGGAGGCCTTTCAGCACTGAATGCTTCCTCCTACAGGCTCCAGGGACCTCCACACACTCAGAAGCTGTCATTCGGCCCCTGAAATGGAAAGTCACAAGTTCAAGTACCCAGGAAATGCCTCCATGTCTGTACTTGTATAAACTGACACAACAGAGCAAGGGGGGAAGAGAGTGGGTTGTCAGGCTGTTAGAAGGTGGAGGCAGGCAGGGCGCCTTAGTCATTACTGGCCCCTCAGTCAGGGTCTGTCCCCAACAAGCTAGTACGCTTTAGCACAAGGGACTGTGGCTCTGTGTTGTAACAAACAACTCTTGCTACCTATTCATTCTGGGGTTCGCCAGGCAAGAGTGTGGACAGCGGTGGAACTTATGTCAGAGTGTCTCTGATTCCTGGGCAGAACAGCATGACGGCAATGTGCCCTGGTTACCCACCACACTGCTGGGTGCCCATGACACCTGGCATAGCATGGGACTCCCCTCCCGCCACCCCCAGCCCCAGACGGTGGGCCCGGGATGCACCTCGCGCCTGCCACCGGGGTTACCGCCATTACTGGTGCTTTAACAGTGTCACGGGCTGGGGGTGGACAGGACAGACACATGACACCAGAGTCAGGACAGCCACAAAGAATAAGGACAAGTTCTGTCTTTTATTATTCTTTATTTATTGACCCTACCAACGTGACCCCTTTACCCAGGCCCACTGTTCCTATGTGTGCCAGCCATGGGGATGTTCAGATCGTCTGTCTGTGTCCCAAATTGTAACTGATTCCTCCTTCCTATTACTTGTCTGTATTTTGCCTTTTGTGCTCTGAATCTGGAGGCATTTTTGTTTATCTGGGTCTGTGTAAAGGTTCCTTGGCAGAACATGCATATGACCTTAAAATAAAGACAACATTCTGACACTAAGGTAATGCACAGGAAAAAAAAAAATACAGTACAAGACTTCATTGCAAATAAATACCCCATACAGATGAAGTTATCATAAATGTAACATTATTTCTTATGAATCAACACTGTAAGAGCAGGTTTAAAAAAAAAAAAGAGTCCCTACAATTAGGAGTAGGAAAAGCTGATTCCAGGAAACAGAATTCTTTTATTCTTGCTACTTAAATTATTAAAATTTGTCCCTTATTTTGGAGGACGGAGGACATGTTTAGTTTTTTTTCCCCCTCTACGAGTACCAATTTGGCTATTCACACAACCTCACTTAGCAGATCAGAACAGAATACGGACCCAATGTGCTAAGAAAGGAGCTTCAGTGAATTCTGTTTCCTGAAAGTAACAGTGATTAGTTAACACCAAGCAAGAGAATATATAATGTCTCTTTCTCACATTTGCAAAGAATACTATGGCTAGCCCTCACCCTGCGGATGAGGCCGACAGCACCGGCCCCTGCGCTGCTCAGCTCTTCACAAACGTGGCGTGTTTTTCACACAGCTTGCTTAGCTTGTTCCGGAAAGCCCATTTGGTTCCCAAAGTACACCTAAGGCGTATGTTCACTTTCGTTTTTCTCAGCCCCTGAATTTGTAAGGATCTGCACAGTAAAGAATCACTGACTAACAGAATTTTGTACAATTGCTGTTTTCTTTCCCTCAACGAAGATGCCCAGTTCCAGTGTGAAGGTGTGTGTGTGTGTGTGTGTGTGTGTGTGTGTGTGTGTGTGTGTGTGTGTGTGTGTGTGTGCGTGCACCTCTTGGTCCACGATGGCCTTCAGCATTCCCAACTAGTTCTTCACTGTCCACATGAGAGTATTAACTAGGCTGGGACACCTCCCTTAACTGATGAAGGCACTACTGGCAATGATTACTAACAAAAAGGTGCTGAAATAGAACACCCTAAAAATCAACGGCTGCGGAATTTTTCTAAGTGTACCGTAAGTTGGCACAACAACCAGAATAACAAAATAATTCCAATTTGGAATTTCACTGGTACAGTTGTATAAAATTCTGTTAATCAGTCAATCAGTCGTGCTTCACAATGTCCTAAAACCCAGAAGATTCTGGGATTTGTAGGTAATGCTACTCATCGTGATAATTTATCCTTTTCTTTTCAAGTGCCTATTACTGTTTAACCAGAGCAAAGGTCAAGTTTTCTTCTTGTTACATTGAACTATTCCTAAGAATAATAATAATACAATATGAAAAACCCCAGAATTGGAATACCCTGGATTTCTTAATGAACATGGCATTTAAGATCTGTAATTTCGAACATAATTTCAAACACAGTGCCACACAATCATCGAAAAGGCTGCCGAACCACAGCGTGGACACGTCAGCAAGCGCCTCGCAGGTCAAAGCCTTCTAAGGAGTCTGGAGCTACGCACATGTAGGACGCACCCGTGCCACGTGCTGACGTCAGACCAACACGTTGGGATCTGAGGGGAAGGGGGTGGGGGCGCGACTATAGGACCACAAGAGAGACCACAGCATCTGAGACCATCCCAATGTGAGGGTTTAAGGAAGCAATGTCAAAGTATCAAAAGTGCCCAGGTTGATTGGATAAGGGGAGTATCTGTGACAGGAAGACCCAGGGTGTGTGTCTCTAGGGCTTCCTAAGCGAGCCTGTGGTTGCTGTGAAGCAGGTTCCTCAGCGCTTGTACAAGGGCCTTTCCAAGAGCAGCTCACAGTTTTTCAACATTAAAGCTTTTTTTTTTTCCTCTCCCATTAAAAATTCGGGAATGCTATTTTGAAAAGAATTGCAGTGGCATATCCATAAATGTTTCTAAGTGGATTTTTTAAGGCTGCCCTTCCTTCCTCTGCGTGGGCCCACGGGAGGGGGGAAGGACTGCAGTGTGACAGGGCCGGCGGCCGAGTCCTCCTGGCAGCTACTCTACAGCTGAAAATGGGGGAAAACAAGACAGCGTTAGAATGGGCCACACAATGGACAGCAGACGCCCCACTGAGCAGGAAGGGCCTGGCGCGTTAGTCAGCAAGGAGAAAGAGAGAGACCTGCACATGTTAGGGATGAGCAGCACAAGCGCCCTGTGAAGACCCTTACAAGTACAGAGGAAAGCCATGAGCTGGGATGGCAAAGTGGACAGAGGGCATGCAGGGCCAGTGGGCAGCCTCTGGAATCCTGCTCGCAGAGGGAACACCCAGCCCTTCTAAGGTGGGAGGGAAGACCCAGCATCTGTCCACAAAGCAGTCCTGGAAGGGGCAGGGGGGAGGCTCACCTTATCTGAATCTCTTGACTTTGGTGGTTTCCCAAACCCGAGGGTCTGTGTAGTGCCTGCAGTCTGATAGGGACCAAGACATGCTTGAGAATCAAAAGGAAGGGTGGCACATGGGGGCAGGGGGCAGAAGAGGCCAGGCGTTTCTTTAGGAGGGGCAACAGGTGAGGTGGAGAAGAAATACTGAGAACTCCTGCTTCCAAGAATGTGAACTCAGAGGGCCTGATTTCCAGGTGGTGGTGTGGAAACAGTTCCTGGAAACAGGCGAGTCCCAACCTGCCTTTCTCGTCTTTCACTGACTAAAACTGCAGTACCAGAATGAAGTACCAGAATGGTACTTCTCCTCCTGTGGATCCTGGAACCAGTGCCAGGGCCCAGTGCCCAGTGTTGCTGGGTCCCGGCTACAGGGTGGGGTCCTTTATTTCAGCCCAGCCATTGCCAGTTCAGGTTCAAGCTTTAGATTTCCTGAGCCTCGGGGTCTAAACTCCCTGGGAGGAAGACCTGGTAATAGGCAGAAGGCAAAGAAATCTTTCTGGCATGGTCCGGGTTGTGGCACAGTGGATAAAGCGCTTGACTCTCAAGTGTGAGGTCCTAAGTTCAAGCCCCAGCAGCACAGGTACCAGAGTGATGTCTGGTTCTTTCTCTCCTCCTATCTTTCTAATAAATAAATAAAATCTTTTTAAAAAGAAAGAAATCTTTCTGGGAGGTGAGGGATACCCTAAATGCAAAAGGATGGGTTCATGTAAGGGTAGAAGTCTGGTCAGGCACTTGGAAAGTTTTTCTCATTAAAAAAAAAAAAAAAGGATGGAGAGTAGATAGCATAATGGTTATGTAAAGAGACTCTCATGCCTGAGACTCCAAAGTCCCAGGTTCAATCCCCCACACCACCACAAGCCAGAACTGAACAATGCTCTGGTTTAAAAAAAAAAAAAAAAAAAAAAAAAGGCCTTGGGCCTGCTAGTGGTCACCCTACAGGCTACCAGACAAGCGTGCAGAACCCAGGGAGGGAAGCCACAGCTGCCAGTTCTGATCTTGAGCATGACCAGCTCCCACTATGCGTGTGCCCCCGGTGGGCACAAATAAGTGGCTCATAGCCCCCCCCCCCCAAGTCTGGGTGAGAAATTCTGTACTTTCGTGTCCTGAATATGATTTGCAGTGACATGCTGCCCAAATTATAATAATTATCTCTGTAAACTGCCTGGGCGGAGCACCTGAGCTGGATTTAGGCTGAAACGTCTGAAGTCGTATTCTGGGCACGGGGCAACCTGACTGGAGAGACACATGCGGGGACATGCAGGTTCACCTCGGGGCCTAACTCCTGTGGGAGCCCGTGGCACCCAGCCTAAGAAGCCGTGTTTGTGGCAAGGACGGCTCTGACACCTCCTTCGCCCTGTCTAGGAGAGCAACTGCTGTGAAGGATGTCACAGGGGTGAGAAGCAGACACAAAGCTCGCATGTCCAAGTGGAACAGCACCGTCTCAGCGAGATCCTTCCCTCTGCGTTAGTCAAGGTTAAGACCAGCCTAGCACGCGGTCCCGCTGCTGCTGGGTTAGTTGAGAGAAACACAGGTGATGTGTAGCACGCTAGCTGCAGCTCAGCCCTAATCACAGTAAATGTTATACTTCTCGCTGCAGAACACCTGGGAAGCAAGCCCAGCGTTCTCAGCCCTGTCGCTGGCAGAGGCGCAGGTGTGACTTACGCTCGGGGCGCTGGGCTTGGTCTTGGGGTTGGCCTTGGTGCGGCCGCGACGCGTCTGCTCGTGGTCCAGTTCAAGCAGCTCCAGACGCTGGGTCAGAGCCAGCTTCTGCTGGATGGCCATGCGCAGCAGCGAGTTGAGCGTCTTTTTCTCGTCCTCAGCTGCTGCAAGCTGCCGCTGCATCTCATCCAACTGTGTGATGTACTCGTCACACCTGGGGGCAAGGAGTAAGAGCAGGCTGAAGGACTAGGAGGAAGGAGGAGGGTGTGTGAGCAGCGGCCCAGAGGTCCCAGTAGGGGTGTAGGCCTCAAGGGCAGCCCTGCTCATCTGGCTGGACAGGAAAGGCCATGCTTTCTGGCAGTCTGGTTCTCCCTGGGAGAGGCTCTCCAAAGCCAGCCACACTCAGTGAAGCACAAGCTGCATTTCGAGGCTCCCCGGGGGCTAGACGCACATCACTGAGGTCATAGACTCAGAGTATGGGAGCAAACCCAAGGGCAGGACTCAGCAGGACGCACGGTAGGTGCACCTGGGGGGAGAAGGGCTGTGAAAACCACAAATAGGCCCACGTAGTATCTGTGTAGCTATGACATGTGCTGCCCACCCGCCAGGACGTGCGGCCAGGGAGAGAAATGCCTGCTCTGATCTGTCCGTGACAGCAGGCTTGTGGTATCTAGTCTACCTGAAAAACCTGGTTTTTAAATGAAACACTTTTAGGAAGCAGATTTACATACCATGTGCTGCAGGCACTTCCAGTGGAAGCCTAGATTTTTTTCTTATTTTTCATGCCCCCCACTTCCATGTCGAGAATGGGGAGGCCCTGCACCTCAGTACAGAGAACCAGGCCCAGAGCTTGGTCCTGAGCCCGTTGCACCAGGAGCCTTAGCCTCTTCACTCACAACATGAGAAGTCACACCTAGAAAAGCTCTAGGTCGGCGGTTCTTCCAACACAAGCCAGTAGATGGCACCACCACCCTCCAAATGTGTCTGCTAGCCTGGAGAGCATGTCCACCAGCTCCCACAGCACCTGACAGACCTTGCCAAGGGGGAGTGAACCTCCAGTCCTGCCCTCTAATTCCCAATGGCTGGCTCTGGTGGGGGGGGGGGGGGGATGGCATTGGACTTAAATAGGTTCTTTCTGAATTGGTTTTTTTAAAAAAAATTATGGGAGGTGGTGACAGCACAGAGGGTTAAGCGCACATGGTGCAAAGCGAAAGGACCAGCATAAGGATCCTGGTTCGAACCCCCGGCTCCCACCTGCAGGGGAGTCGCTTCACAGGTGGTGAAGCAGGTCTGCAGGTGTCTGTCTTTCTCTCCCCCTCTCTGTCTTCCCCTCCTCTTTCCACTTCTCTGTCCTATCCAACAATGACAACATCAATAACAACAATAATAACCACAACAATGAAAAGGAAGGGCAACAAAAGGGAAAATAAATATAAAAAATTATTTACTTATTCTAAAGAAGGGAGAGAGAGAGAACCAGCACATCTGGCACATGTGCTGCCAGGGTCTGAACTCATGACTTTATGCATGGAAACCCAGTATTTTATTCACTGTGCCACCTCCCGGACCACCATTCTGAATCAACAAACAGAACTGCAGCAAGTTCAGAAGGTGGGGGGCCAGCTGTCAGTGATTGGCCCCAAGTTCAGTTCCTATAACTGAACTTTGGGTCAGTAAAACGGCCTGGTCCCCCACGTGTCCGCCTCCCTTGATGTCCAGGCCTCCATACCCAACCAATGGGGCCCAGCCTCTGGCCCCCGCTTCCTCACACAGGCTAGCTATGCATATCTGACAAAATAGGACCTTTAGGTTACCACAAAGAGCAGAAACGGAAACTCCCAGGCTCTGAGCAGTGGCGGGGACAGTGCTGGGACCACAGGGAAACTAAGGTACAGTTCAGCTGGGTACCCACAGACTGGGGGCTGTTCCAGCACCCCAAGAGCCTTCACACACCACGGTACCTGGTGGCGAACATGGCGCGCAGCGAGGAGAAGGTGGCCGCATCCTCCTTGAGGGCCTTGAGCTCGTTGCGCAGTTTCATCATGGTCTCCGTGACCATGGCCTTCTCATTCTCATACTTGCTCTTCAGGTTGGCGAGGGCCACCTCAGCTGTCTGGAGAAAGGGACACGCAGGGCAAGCACTTCAGCGAGTGCTACAAGTCAAGGAACACGGACGGATGGGGAGACACACACACGCCCACACCCCTACCTCAGTAGGGAACCCTCACATTCCAGCTCCCACCTGCCCTGGGAACCTTTGGCGCCCCCGTCCCTACGGGCCAAGGGTCAAGCTCTTGTGTCTTTCCTGCAACAGCAGCCTCCGTGAGCTGGTTATAGACAGCAAGCAGCCACCTGCCCACTGGGTCCACAGGAGGGGGACAGGACAGGGGAGTGGGCACAGACGTGTGAGGCAGACCTGCTTGTTTGCCTTGAGCACTGTGCGCAGCGTGGTGATCTGTTCCCTCTTGGTGCTGAGCAGGGACTTGAGCTTGAGGATCTCTTCCATGAGCGCCTCCCGGTCTTTGTCTGTGGCCGGGCCCAGCTCCTGCGAGGCCAGGCGCTGCCGCGACAGCTCCGTGGTGCGGTCTACGGCTGTTTGCAGGTGCCTGATCTGGTCCCGGATGATGGCGATCAGGTTGTAGATGTTCATGGGCTCCCGGCGCGGATCACTCAGAGGGGAGGGCAGTGAAGAGCTGGGCGTGGGGCTGCCGTCCCCAGGCCCACCCTCCACAACCGGCGGGCCCTTGGGCACAGCAGGTGAGCGGCGCCCACGGGCCTCGGGGCCCTCCCGGTAGTAGTCCAGCGCAACGCGGGTCGGCGTCTCGTTGTTGCACATGCACACGTGGTGGTACAGGCTAGCCAGCTCCTCGCTGAAGGCCGCCAGCTCCTCCTGAGCCACGCTCAGGCTTCCCTGTGTCTCACCGGCCACGTCGCTCACCTTCTTCAACTCCGCCTGCAGCCGGGTCAGCAGCTCTCGGTCCTGGCGGCCGGCCTTCTCCAGCAGGGAGACCTTCTCGGCCAGTGCCTGGCTCTCGGCCTCGTGCCGGCTCTTCTCCTCTGCACGCTGGGCCTCGCTGGCCTCGTGCTCACTCCGCAAGGTCTTCAGCTGCTCCCGGAGCTCGCCGGCCTCTGCCAGGGCCACGCGGTACTTACAGGCAAGGATCTCGGGTCCGTTGATGTCCACCTCGTAGTAGTCGCCGTCCTCATGGCTGTCGCGCTCCTTCTCACTGTCCAGGGCCGTGCGACGCTCCTTGCCGGCCTGCAGGCGCCGCAGCGCACTCAGGTTCTCCGTGAGGCGGCTGACCTCCTCATGTTGCTCTGACAAGGTCCCCCGCGTCTGCTCCAACTGCTTCTGCGTGTCCTGTAGTGTGGCCAAGAGACCCACCTTCTCCCTTTCCATCTGCAAAGGCACAGAGAAGGTCCATCAGTGCCACTGCCGGTGATACGCACTACATGCCAGGTGGGGTATCGTGTGGTGGGTAACGTTCCCTGCCCAGGGGCTTGGGAAGAGGGTGACTCACTCCTCAGAAATACACAGCAGGGGAGTCGGGTGGTAGCACAGCGGGTTAAGTGCACGTGGTGCAAAGCGCAAGGACTGGCATAAGGATCCTGGTTCGAACCCCCGGCACCCCACCTGCAGGGGAGTCACTTCACAGGCGGTGAAGCAGGTCTGCAGGTGTCTGTCTTTCTCTCCTCCTCTCTGTCTTTCCCTCCTCTCTCCATTTCTCTCTGTCCTATCCAACAATGACATCAATAACAACAATAATAGCTATAACAATAAAACAACAACGGCAACAAAAGGGAATAAATAAATATTAAAAAATAAATACAAATGAATTAAAAAATACACAGCAACAGAGGTGTCACAGTACAAACCATGGGTTTTTGTTCAATTCCGGGTAGAAAACTCCGACATGATCCAGCTACAGGACCTGGTGTGCATGGCACCGTGGAGAAACAAAACCTCTGCCTCACCCCGACTTCTGTGCCCTGACTAGAAATCCCTTCCCCCGGCACCTTCATCTGTGACACCGTAGTTCCACATAAGGTGGCAGTAGAGCACCTTGAACCAACTTAATTTGTAAGGTGTGGGGACATGTCACCGAGCACCAGCGTGGCGGCCAGTATGGTGGCGCATGGGGTCATGAGAGCTAGGAGGGCGGGCTGGCTCACCTGCATCAGCTGCTGCTTCAGCTTCTGGATCTCAGAAATGTTCAGCTCGCTTAGGAGGTCAGACACAAGGCTGGGGGGTGGTGCCAGGCTGTCCTTGGTGGGCGTGGACGTCTTGGTGTCCAGCGGCAACTTGGCCAGCCCGCCGTGCTCAAAGCCGTTGGCCAGGGCCTCGGCGTCGTCACTGAGCTTAAGGCCGTCCAGGGAGACGTGCAGATGGCTGGTGTACAGGGAATCGTTGATGCTCATGTAGTGCGACAGCTCCTTACGCAGGCTGTTCTTCTGCTCCCGCTCCGTCTTCAGCGTCTCCAGGGCCTCTTCCAGTTGCCGCTCTGAGATCTCCTTGAGGCGGATGGCATCCTCCAGCTGGCTGTTGAGGTATTCAGTCTCTTCCTCTAGACGCTTGATTTCATGCTTAAGGCCCTCAAACTCCACCTGAGGGGAGACCAACACTGCTAAGTCTGGGTGCTGGGCAGAGTCCCAGCAAGAGGCACAGACACAGATGGTGCTCACCCAGGGCTGGGAAAGGACAAGATCACACTTGATGTGAGCAGCACAGAAGCCCGAGACTTCCTCAGAGCCAGCAACGCTATGGGAATCAGGATAAACACATCCGTGCTGCAAGCTCATTAACTTAAGTATATACTGATCTAAACGCCTACAAAACTATTTATTTAACATTAGTAGCTGATAAAATATTTCGAGATTTCCCACTATATTCCCAGTAATTGTCTCAAGACAAAGGATCTAAACTCCCCACTGAAGTAAGGCCACGCTACGGCGGTTTGCAGAGCTCAGACCGAGGTGGTTGAGTGGAGTGAGAGTACAAGCAATCAAATCACACCTGCTGAACCGTATTTGCAGGTGGCAGAAAAGAGCAGGGAGAAAACCAACCATTGGTATGGGGGTTCAGAGTTTGGGAAAAACAGATTCTGTTGTTCTACACATATGTGCAAGAAATACGAAGCAAAGTACTCGGAAGTAGGACTGAGTGGGTCTGTGTGTCCCCAGTTCCAGAAGAAGCTCGGAGATAGGCGGGACTCCACCTTGTTATACCGGAACCTGGAGGGAAAATCTCCCGGGCCTCAGTTTCCCTCCCCTGAGGACACTGATTTCTGATGAGCACAGCACTAGGGGTCTGCTGGGCCTGAATTCTGGAGCAGAGGAATCCCTCCCTGCTGATGTCTGCAAACAAATGACACACACACATATCACACCGAGCTTCTCTATGTAGGATTTTTTTTTATTTAATGAATTAGAGAGGGGGCTTCTGCTCTACCATCCATGGAGTTCTACTTGCTTAGTCGTTATTGTTCTCGTATGATGCCAGGGATTGATATTAGGCCCTCACATGTAACTCATGTGCTCTACCATCCTCTATACAGAATTTAAACACCAGCCTCCCTAAAATTTGGAATTTTTCCCTGGGAAAAAGGCTTCCCCAGTCCTACACTACAGAGCTATAGCCCTAAAGGTAGGTGACAGGCCAGATCCTGAGTGCTGAGGGTCATCTGAGTGTTTTGTCATAGGTGGGGTGGCCTCTCCCATCTTCCAATTCTCAGGTTTACTCAAGAGCAACGGTGACAGCTCACACATGGCTCCTTAAGCCCGCCTCCTGCCCGCAGCCACCCCAGCACACTTGCTCTCACTCTCTGTGCTATTTCTCCCCTGAAAGTCACAGGCCCAGGACCACACAGGAACAAAGGAATGGGCAGCTGGCAAGCCTAGATGGAGGGAAGGAGGGAGGGAGGAACGGGTGTGTGAACAGCTGAGTCCCACAGGCCATGCCAGGGACCTGTCCGCAGTGAGATGGGACGTGGTTGGACACAAGGCCTTGGGTTTTCTGCTACCCCCTCCTCATTACCTTCTGTACTTTATTATTTTTTAGTAAGAGCTGAGACACCTTGGCCAGGCCAGGCCACAGCAAGAGGTGTTGCTTCTGTGGTTTGAGAGGGGTCATGCCCTGCCTCTCCACTCCTGGTCCAGAGCAGGAAGCTAGGAATGCTGCTGAGCAAGAGGACCACTAAGCAAGTGAGAGGAGTGAGAGTTCAGGCCAAAGCTAAACACCCACGAGCTGGTCTCCCCCAGACACTCACCTGGTTCTGCCTGAGCACAGACACCTGCTTCTGCAAGCTGATGTTCTCCTCCTCCAGCTCTGAGTAGTCCTGCAGCAGGCGGGCCTCCCGGAACTTATACTCCTTGATATCATCCCGCAGGCGGCCACGCTGGATCTCCACATTCTGGTTGATCTGCAGTGTGAGGGGAGCGAGGGTGAGCAGCCAGGGCCAGCCAGGGCCACCTAAATGCAGCCAGAGCGGCCACAGTGCTCACATCACTGGGTTCAGGGGTGCGGGTGCCATGGCACCTGGAATGAAGGCGGGGACCCAGGAGGTGGGGGAGACAGCATAACAGTATAGGGAGTCTTTAAGCAAATAAGAATGTAAACACTTTATTTTTAATTAACTCATTAACTATTTCTTTTTGCCAAAGCACTGTTCAGCTTGTGGTGGTGGTGGGGATTTAAACCTGAGATTCTGGGGCCTCAGGCATAAAAATCTTTGCATAACCATTATGCCCAAAATGTAAACATTTTATCAATCAGCTATACCACTCCTAGGATATGATATGGAAGCACAGATTTGAAAGGCTACAAATAATCCTCCGTTCACAGTTGCACTATTTACAACAGCCAAAATACAGAGGGACCTAAATGGCCAATGACAGGTGATTAGATAAAGAAGTTACAGATAGGGGCCATTGGTGGTGGTGCACCTGGTTGAGTGCACGTTACAATGTGCAAGGACCCGGGTTCGAGTCCTTTAAAAAAAGAAGTTACAGATATAAGTACATTGAATGGAGCGATCGCAGTGGCGAATCCTTGGCAACAAGAAAACAAAACAAAAAGTTGTTCTTCCCTCCTTTCTTGCTGGTAGGATGAGGTACGCAGTGCTGTGGGCAGTTCAGCACAAGCTGACTCGGCATGTCTCTCCTCAATGCACGTCACAGAGACATGAAAACACGTCTACGCCAGTGGTCAGACAGCACTCTTTACAATCGTGAAAGGTGGACACAGCCCACGCGTCCACCACCTGGCTGAGTGGATGAATAATACTCCGGGCATTCACACAAAGGGCGCCATTCAGCCCGCACGAGGGCTGACATGCCGACACACGCTGTAACACAAACGAGCCTTAAGAACAAGGACCAAAGGAGAAAATCAGAGGCAAGAGGTCAGGCATGCATTGTGAACTACTTACACAAAACATATACAACAGGCAAATGCAGAGACAGACATTAGAGGGTTGGTTGCCCGGGGGACAGAGAGTGATTGCTAATAGAGTTGGGTTTTTTTTGTTTGTTGTGTGTGTGTGTGTGTGTGTTAGCAATGAGTTGATTTAGGATGGTGCACACGTCTTGTGAATACACCAAAAACCATGAGATTATACACTCTTGGTGAATGAGTGGTAAGCTCTCTATCCCAATAGAGACATCTATATTGGGGCCAGGAGGTAGCGCACCTGGTTAAACGCACAAATTATCGTGTGCGAGGACCCAGGTTCAAGCCCCTGGTCCTCACCTGTAGGGGGGAAGCTTCATGAGTGGTGAAGCAGGGCTGCAGGTGTCTCTGACTCTTTCTCTCTCCATCTCTTACTCCTCTCTCAATTTCTTAGTCTCTATCCAATAATAAATAAATACTAAAAAGAGACATCTGTGTTTTCTGAACAGAATTAACTCAGTAACACCGTCACAAAAATTAATTCTGCCTTAGCTGCCTTGAGGATTCAGCAGTCATGTGGGAGAGAGTGCAGACCTGCACCAAGCAGCGAAGACTGTGGGCAGCTGTCCGCCTGCTGCCGCCCTGTTGTGTGTGTGAACGGGGCCCTTGCCTTTTTTTTTTTTTTAATATTTATTTATTCCCTTTTGTTGCCCTTGTTGTTTTATTGTTGTAGTTATTATTGCTGTTATTGATGCCATCATTGTTAGATAGGACAGAGAGAAATGGAGAGAGGAGGGGAAGACAGAGAGGGGGAGAGAAAGATACACTCCTGCAGACCTGCTTCACCGCCTGTGAAGTGACTTACCTGCAGCTGGGGAGCTGGGGGCTTGAACCGGGATACTTGCGCCGGTCCTAGCGCTTTGAGCCACCTGAGCTCAACCCGCTGTGCTACCGCCCGACTCCCAGGGCCCTTGCCTTTAGCTGACCTCTGCCCCAGTATGCAGTGCCGTTTCTCCCCCCACTCCACCCCACCCGTGTGACAACTCACACTGCCGAGGCAGGGCCTGTGTCCCTAGGAACTCAGCTGTCCCTTAGACAAACAACCTCTCCCAGGTCCCCTGTCCCCACTTCAACTGGTCTCCCTGCACATCCTCAAAGGTCTTCCACCTCCAAGCCACATTACCCTCTCAGACCCCCAGCAAGAGGCATGTCACCTTCTAGCCCGACAGCCAGCTCTGCTCTCTCACAGCGCACTCTCTCTCCTCGTGCTGTGGTTTCTCTCATCCCATCCTTGGGGCAGTGTGTAAGAAGACAAGAATCCAAGATACCATGCGGGTACACATAGACACTGAATGTTGACTGGCAAAATTAACTGACAGAAAGGGAAGGGAAGGGGAGGGGAGGGGAGGGGAGGGGAGGGGAGGAGAGGAGAGGGGAAGGGAGGGGAAGGGAGGGGAAGGGAGGGGAAGGGAGGGGAAAGTAGGCAACAACAAAACTATCCTTTATAGCAAGCCCTCCTGACAAGTTTCACGCCTGAGCTCACCAACCAAGAGTCTGGGCCAGCCTCCCAGAAGTGACCAGAGAGGCATCAAGAGATTACAGCATGCCAAATTACTGATGGGAAGAAGAAAGGCCACCAAGAAATCAAAGCCCCTGTTAGGCAAAAAGAGAGAGAGAGAGAGAGAGAGAAAATATGTAGTGGCAATGTGAAGAAACAGAACCACTTGCCTCCACTAATCCAGAGGCAGCTGGGAACCCCTAACAGTTCTGCATCCAATATCAACTCTGGCATATCTGCTGTAACCCAACCCAGGAAAAAAACATGAGACAACCACAATTGTTAATTGCAATGTTACCTTAGCTAGATCTCGACACCCAGGTATTTTTATCAAACATTAGTCTAGATGGTGCCCAGGGCAGATTAACACTTATTATTATTATTATTATTATTAGAGCACTGCTCAGCTCTGGCTTATGGTGGTGCAAGGGACTGAACCTGGGACTTTGGAGCCTCAGGTATGAGAGTCTTTTTTTTTCCCTCTCTTTTATTGCCCTTGTTGTTTTATTGTTGTTGTAGTTATTGTTGTTGTTACTGATGTCATTGTTGTTGGACAGGACAGAGAGAAATGGAGAGAGGAGGGGAAGACAGAGAGGGGGAGAGAAAGATAGACACCTGCAGACCTGCTTCACTGCCTGTGAAGCGACTCCCCTGCAGGTAGGGAGCCGGGGGCTCGAACTGGGATCCTTACACCGGTCCTTGTGCTTCCGCGCCATGTGCACTTAACCCGCTGCACTACCACCCGACCCCCTTTTTTTTTTTTAATTTTACTTATTTATTGGGTAGATAGTCAGAAATTGAAAGGGAAAGGGGAAATAGAAAGGGAGAGAGACAGAGAGACATGCGCAGCACTGCTTCACCACTCGCAAAGCTTTCTCCCTGTAGGTGGGACCTGGATTCTTATGCATTGTAACATGTGTTCTCAACCAGGTGTGCCACCACCCAGCCCCTGAGAGTCTCTCTGCACAACCATTACACTATCTGCCCCAACCCCTCACTCCACCACTGGGTCACTCCCTCAACTGCTAGATTAGCAGTTATACAATCAACTCTGTAGGGCAGATGCTCTCCATGTGGGTGAGCCACATCTAGGTAGCTGAAGGCCTTAGGAAAGACGCAAAGGAGTGAGTTCTCCTCTGACAGAGGCCACGAGCTACAACACTAACTCTTCCCAAGCTGTCTGAAGACCCACACCCCAGCCATGTGAGCCAGTAATGCTTCAATAAAGGGGAAAACCCCTCATACTATAATTACTTGCAATAAGGCTCTTTCTAGAAAAACACACACTCTCCACCACACACTCTTCTCTTGTGCGCAAACACCCTCACCACACACAGGGTCTCAGTCTCCCCAGTTCCCCACAGGTCTGTGCCTCAGAAGAACCCTCAAAGGCCATGGAAAGTCATCCCTGCAGCTGGGGCAACTCTCTACCCTCTCAAGTCAAGCCTGGGAGCAGGTTTGCATCAGGGACTTGAGCTTCTCGGGGCATGGGGTCCCGCTTTGCTCCGTCCATCCCAGGCTCAGAACACAGTGCTGTCAGTATACACCCCATCACAAGCTCCAGGAGACACCTGGTGGCAGGTGAGGGCGCCCTCTGCTGACCTAACACTTGGCCCTTGAAATGACAGGCTTCTGCCCCACACCTGGCATAGGCCCATCTTCTGAGGCTCTGACTGGCCAGGGTGGGTAGGTATTCCCTCAAGTGAGCCCGCTCAATGACAGCGGGCAGCAGAAGAGGTCGGGCCCCCAGGCACAGCTTACAAGGAGCTTCTCTTCCAGCATTCCATCACCCTCGCCACAGTCACGGTCACGGTCACACTTAGTCACAATTCCATGAGCACAACGAGCTGGAAATTGACTCCTAGGAAGCCTGGCAGTGCCCATGCTGCAGCTGCTGGGCCGAGTCCAGGCACCTTTTCCTAAGCATCTCGAAAATCCCCAGTAAGCCTGGGCAGGTAAGAGTTTTCCCCGTGCAGTTTAAGAAGCCAAGGGTGGGGTGAGCTCACTCTGTGACAGGCAGCGGGTGTCCACACAAGGATCCTTCACAAGGATCCTCCCATTCCTGGCACGTCAGGTCCAGCCCCAGTACCACCAGCACCACCACCCCAGAAGGAAGTCTGGTCCCTTCCTCCCTTCAGGGCTCCACCCCAACCTCATCCCCACACATCCCTGCCACCTCCCCCATGCACCTAGGCCACCCCTGCCCCCTCTGGCCTCCTCCTGTGACACAGCCCCCCCCCCCCCCCCTTCTCTTCAGCTTCTGGCTTCCTGCTGGTCCCAGCTCATCCACTCCAGGCTGCAGAGCCTGCCTGGTGCCTGGTGCCACCACCCCAGGCTTGTCTTCCTTCCTCTACATATGAAGAGAGCAAGAGAGAGAGGGAGAGAAAGAAACAAGAAGACTGGGAGTCGGGCGGTGGCGCAGCAGAATAAGTGCAGGTGGCGCAAAGGACCAGCCTAAGGATCCCAGTTCGAGCCCCTGGCTCCCCACCTGCAGGGGAGTAGCTTCACCGCCTGTGAAGCAGGTCTGCAGGTGTCTGTCTTTCTCTCCCCGTCTTTCCCATCTCTCTCCATTTCTCTCTGTTCTATCTAACAATAACAATAATAACTACAACAATGAAAAACAACAAAGGCAACAAAAGGGAAAATAAATATATATATATATATATATATATATATAATAAAAAGAAACAGGAAGACTGAAGACGAGAGAAACACTGTAGCGCCACTCATGAAACCCTCCCACTATCCTCCCTCCCCCCATGACCCAACGGCAGGAGCTCCTAAGTGGTGGCCAAGGGCTTGAACCCAGGCCTTTGCACATGGTAATGTGTGCACCAGGTAAGTCACCCCACACTACCCAGAGTTACTTCTGGGTAACTCCCAACTTCCTTCCAGCGGGGCTCTTGTGGTCTAGATACCACCATCACAGGAAGTCAGAATGTTGCTGTTTGGGGAGGGCTCCTGTTAGGGTATCTTTGTCACTCACTCCTGGGCCACACAGGGTCCAACCAGGGCAGGAAGACCGTTTAGTGGGGTTCCAACTCAAGCTGCTCCAGGGCAACTCCACACCTTCCCAGGGCAAATCCATGCCCAGCCCCGGATGAAACAACACTGTTTCTGCCTGCAGCTGCTGGTTCTCTGGAATTCTGCTATTCCATATCAAAAGTAGAGCCCAACCTCAGGACAGAAGCTGGCCAAGCCCACCTACACTGTGCAGAGATCAGAACCCCAGAATTGCACAGCTGGGTGATCTTGGGTGCACAGCCAGACCGCTGCCTCTTGGTTTCTCCACCTGTGAGCCTGGGGCCAGAAGGGTCACCAAGATGAGCTGTGCGGCAACTGGAACGGTGCTTCATGCTGGACAAGTCTGCCATAAATGGAAGTCACAGGGTGCACCCAGAGAGGAGGAGAGCGAAGGAGGGAGGGAGGAGGGAGGGGGAGGGAGGGAGGCAGAAAGAGGGAGGGAGGGGGAGAGAGAGAGAGACAGTGGGAGAGGGAGGGAGAGAGAGGGAAGGAGGGCAAGAGGGGGGTGGGAGAGGCTCTCTACACTGCCTTGCCAGTGACCACAAGGGAAGGACAAGGGGATTGAGTAAGGGGCGTCAATCACCGAGCACAAAGGGTGGCAGCACCAGAACCAAGAGTCAAACATCTTCCTTAAGGAAAAGGTGCGTCCTTACAGCTCAGGCTTCTCAGCTGGGATGGAGCCCACAGGACTGGAGTGGGTGGGCATGAGGCCTGGAGACGGGGCAGCAGAGACGCTGACCAGGATAGCACCCACCCTAATCAGTAATCCAGATGGCTCTGACACCCACCCAAAGCCTCTAGGTGGCATGGGAGGTTGGGGTGTGTGCGGGGGAGGGTAGGTTTCCTCCTGAAGCCCCTGCAGGAAGCACAGGAAGAGCAGGAGCCCTGGCCCCACCAGGCTAGCTCTTCTCTAACTGAGCTCATTTCCTGCCAACCAAAAGCCAGAAGTCAGCAAGTCCCCAACAGTCCCTGACTCCTGGGAGGGGGCTGGGGGAGGGCACAGTGGACTGGCACGGTGCCTGCACTGGCTTCTCCGGAAAAGAGGGCTTGGGCAGCAGCTGAGACAGTCTCTTCTGGCAAGGTCAGACACACTGCCGCAACCGGAGTGATCCCGTGGGAGGAAATGAGATCATGCACTCTGGCTCCAAGTCTCAGAGGCTGCTCACCCCCCTGACTCCAAGCCCAGCTCCTGCTCTGCTGACCCACAGCAGGGGTGGGGGCGGGGCAGGGCGGGACTGTCCCTGCTGCTGCCGCCCTTGGGTCCCCCCCCCCGGGTCCCCCCCCCCCCAAGAGTTCCTTATCAGCACTGGAGAACCCTGACCACACTGCTCAGAACCATCTGCTCATTCAGTCAGTGTCACTGCAGATGGTGGATTTCCCCAGTGGCCTGGAACAAGGCCCCTTGCCCTTCCTGATGTAACCTGGGGGACTCAGACCACAGGGACCCTAAGACAATGGCTAGGACGTGCACGCACATGGCCATAGGGCCATACCAAATGCCCCGTCTGCTGCAGTCCCACTGCCTCCCCGCTCCAGGCCTGCTTTTGGAGCCCTCCACCAGGACCTGGGCAGCGCCGGCCGCCCAACACGCCTGTCAGTTACCTCCTTCAGCTCCTGAGCCACCGAGGTCAAGCGCTCGTTCTCAGACTGCGTGTTGGTGAGCACGTTGCGCAACTGCTTCAGTTCCGTCTGCAGCTCCAGCACCTTCCTCACATAGTACTGCTCCTTGGACGCTGACTCTTGAATCAGACTCTCCTCCCGGCTCTCACCGTCCGCAGCCACCTTCTTGTGGTTTGTATGTGCCTGTCCGAATGCCTGGTGGGAGGGAGGAGATGCACTTGTGAGAGGATGCCTGGCACTGGCCTGGACTCAAATACCAGTCCCGGAGCTGAATACTCATGGAGCTGCAGGGCAAAGGGAGCTGAAAAGGCACTGAAGTGAAGCGATGTCCCCGTCCCCTGGCAGAGTGAGGGGCAGAATGCCCCACTTACCACACCGTAGCACAGTCCCTCTCTGCAGTCAGGAACCCTGCTCTGAAGGTAGGAAGGAAAGTCCCCCCATACGCCCTGGCGCAGCTGACAGGAACTAAGCCCCAGGAGCAGGCCACACGGAACCCTTCCCCTCCTGCACATGTGGAAATAGGTGGCCAGGCTAATCCACCTATATGCGAGAGCCTTGTGCCCAAGGAGGCTGGGTGCCAGGTCTCTGACCCAGTGTAGGGTGCCAAGGGGCGCTGTGAATCAGCCCAGACAGGCCACCATCAGGTGTGCCCAAGTTGGGTGACTCTACCTACTTGCCCAGGGCTCCACAAGCAGAAGTGAAAATACCAGGCAGAAGGGAGCTGATACCACCCTGGCTCCGGGCTGTGGGGGCACTAGGGGCCCACAACTCAGAGACACGTAGCCAGAAAAGGGCTTTGCCTCTGCGTCAGCCCACCCAGTGCATGCTAGGCCCCTATGTATCTCCTAGGAAGTACCTTTGCCTTCCCTTACCCTGCCTCTAAAACAGGAAAGGACCTAGGGCCTGTGGTGGTGCCATTCCCATTCAGACTCTGGAGGTTGGGGGACCCTATCCCTTCACAAGACTCCCAAATTCTTATTTATTTTCCCTTTTGTTGTTGTTGTTGTTTTATTGTTGTAGTTATTATTGCTGTTGTTATTGATGTCATTGTTGGATAGGACAGAGAGAAATGGAGAGAGGAGGGGAAGACAGAGAGGGGGAGAGAAAGATAAGACACCTGCAGACCTGCTTCACCGCCTGTGAAACGACACCCCTGCAGGTGGGGAGCCGGGGGCTCGAACCGGGGTCCTTATGCCGGTCCTTGCACTTTGCACCACCTGCGCTTAACCTGCTGTGCTACAGCCCGACTCTCTTAGACTCCTGAATTCTGAAGGGGAAACAACACAAAGATCTCTCTCTCTCCCCCTCCCGCCCTCCCTCTCTCTCTCTCTCTCTCTCTCTCTCTCTCTCTCTCCCCCTCCCTCCTTTTTTTTTTCCCAGAGCACTGCTCAGCTCTGGCTAATAGTGGTGCATGGGATTAACCTGGGACTTTGAGCCTCAGGCATGGAGTCTCTTTGCATAGCCATTATGCTATCTATCCCCACCCCGAATCCCTTTATTTCTTGTGAGAAATAGAACTTTCCACCCTTCACTACTTAATACGATGTCAAAGAGGTCGCATCCAAGGAAACGATTAGGAAATGTGCAGTAATGTACAAGATATTACTAAGCAGGAGTGTTTTCTAATATAAAAACTAAAGTGTGAGGCAGAAGATAATTCACTCACTAGAACACACATCTTGCTGTGCATGAGGTCCTGGGTTTGAGCCCTGGCACCACCTGGGAGCCTCAGGGGCAGCACTGGGGGTCTCACCTGATGGCATACTGCTGTGACGGCTCTCGCCTTTCTCCTTCCCTCCTCTCTCTTCCTCCCCCCCGGCCCCCCACTATAAAGAACAGAAAACTGGGGAGCTCAGTCTGATAGGGATTCTGCAGGCTCTTGTGTTAAATGTGAATAGGTATGTGTCCTGCGTTAGCTCACTGTGGTAAACTTAATTGTATTTATATGTTTTCTTCAAGTTTGCAAGCAACTCCCTGCCCTGATCCTGCTTCCTAGTTCTATTCCCATCTCTGACACCCTCCTCCTAGACAATATTGCTAGTCTGCCCCCATGTTAGACATCAAGCTCAAGCAAAGATTACTAAGACATAGATTCCTAGGAACAGTCATAAAATAGACTTTTGGTGTTTTTTTCTTTTCTCTTTATGTGTCTATTTTTATTTTATTAAATGAGATAATGACTTTCACTCTCATTTTTTTATATTTACTTATTTAATTTCCCTTTTGTTGCCCTCGTTTTTCTATTGTTGTTGTAGTTATTAATGTTTTTTTTTAAGATTTTATTTATTAATGAGAGGGATAGGAGGAGAAAGAACCAGACATCACTCTGGTACATGTGTTGCCGGAGACTGAAATCAGAACCTCATGCTTCAGAGTCCAACGCTTTATCCACTGTGCCACTTCCCAGACCACTAAATATCTTATTTATTTATTTATTTATTTATTTATTTATTTTGATAGATATGCAGAGAGAGAGAGAAAAACACCAGAGCACTGCTCAGCACTGGCTTACTGTGGTGTGGGGAATTGAACCTGAGACTTTGGAACCTCAGGCATGAGAGTCTGTTAGCATAACCATTATGCTATCTCCCCCACTCCTATTAATGTTGTTTTTGATGTCATAGTTAGATAGGACAGAGAGAAATGGAGAGAAGAGGGGAAGACAGAGAGGGGGAGAGGAAGACAGACACCTGCAGACCTGCTTCACTACCTGTGAAGCGACCCCCCTGCAGGTGGGGAGCCAGGGCTCGAACAGTGTGCACCTAGCCCTCTGCACTACCACCCGACTCCCTATCTGTTTATTTTTATTACTAGATATGGACAAAGAAATTGAGAGGGGAGTGGGAGATATTGAGAGGAAAAGAGACTGAGAGACACCTGCAGCACTGCTTCACCGCTCATAAAGCTTTACCCCTGCAGGGGCTTGAACCTGAGATGTGTACTTAACCAGGTGCGACACTGCCTGCTCATCCCTCCCCCCAAAAAAAAGGCTTCTTAGCTTCCTTCCACCCTAAGGTCCCTACTTTCAGCTACTTTATTTCTATTTTATAGTTCCAATTTATTAAATATTTTGTCCTGCTTTCTATCTTACTGCATTTCAGCCATCAACTTGCAGATGCTACTATGACTCTATCCTAACCTCCCTGGGTAGATGACCTCACCAATGCTTCCTGGAACCTCACCTCTCCAGAGCCCTGCCTCACTAGCGAAAGACAGGAACAGCAACAGGGTGGGGGTACAGATTGAACTGCCAATGCCCATATCCAGAGGAGAGACAATTACAGAAGCCGTAACTGCTAAAAACTGTCGATCCATACTGTCAGAAGGGTGAAGGATAGGGGAAGTAAACCAGAGTTTATAAGCCAGCGTGTCTGTCAGCAGGAACCTTGTTTTCATATCATCAATGAAAGGGCAGCGAATATGGACAACACCAGAGAAAGCCAGGCACTGTTTCTCTTATCTGAGAGAGAAGAGGGGAAAAAGGAAAGACACTTGGATATAGTAATAGGTGTAGGGGTGAACTAGAAAGGATGTGAAGGCAGACCACTGAAAAAAATGGGAGGAGGATATATATATCTACATATACAGATATATAGATATAGATATAGACATACACATACACACTCTAATATAGATAGTTATAGAATCAGCCCATATCAGTGACCTTGGAAGAACTACTGCAGTTTCCAATAAGGGGATGGGACATAGAACTCTGGTGGTGGGAACTGTATGGAATTATAACCCTATTATCTAGTGAAAGGTCCTGGGTTCACTCAATGACTTAACATTAAAAAAGAAAAAAAAAAAAATCCCCCCCCAGTCCCTCAAAATCTGCAAGGTAACTCATTTCTGCTGACAGGCCTGGCTAATGGAGTTAGGCTGAGGCTGAGGCGTTCTCCCCGACTGCCCAGGGTCCTGGAAGTGGAGGTGAAAATACCAGACACTCACCCCCAGTCCTCTTTGGATGGCAGGCCTTTTCAAGCCAAGTCAGCTCAGCTCAGTGATTTCTGTTGCTGTCAACTGTCTTCATTCTGGTTTCAGGGAAAAGCCAATATACAAATCCCCACGTGCAAAGGATCTGCCCTGCCCTGGTGGCCACCCAGTTCAGCTGAACACCCTGGACATGATGGAACCTGCCAAGTTTCCTAAGGAATAGAAGGGAGTGACTGACGGTGGCAGGAGTGCTCCCCAACCTACAATTGGCACCAGAAAGCTCAAAAGGCATTGCATCACCATCACAGGGGAGCTAAACGCTGTGACACGCACACGCACACGCACACCAGTCCAGGCCTGCTGGTCTTAGCCTGAATCTTCACTTCTGTCCAGTTCCCAGTCTGGAGACCACAAGTGCTTTTCAAAAACAGAAATGGAGAGGTAATCAAGATCATCATAAGGACTCCCTAACTGGTGAAAAACGGAACATAACTAGGAGATTGTTACAAAACAATGACTTTTAAAAAAGATTTTATTTATTTATTTATTAATGAGAAAGATGAGAGAGAGAGAAAGAACCACATATCACTCTGGTACATGTGCTGCCGGGGACGGAACTTAGGACCTCATGCTTGAGAGTCTAGAGCCTTAGCCACTGCGCCACCTCCCGGACCACAATATGCAATGACTTTTAAGAGACAGCACCAAGTGAGGAGAGGCATGGTTTAGTTAAGTACCACAAAAGATAGTGGAGCCTTGCACAGAGAAAGGCCAGACTGCCAGCAACCTATGAACAGGACAGTCGTGCTAGCCTACGAGACCAGTGACGTCGGAAAAGGGGCAGTGGAGAGACAGAGGGACAACTGCACCATTTTCGCAGGTGGCAGGTGGAACTAGGTAATTCTAACAAAGTTTATGGGCAAAACCTGAAGGCATCAAACTCTTCACAAGTAACTTAACATTTGAGCATCAAGGACATGCGCGCACGCGCACACACGTAGTATCAAATCACCATCTCCAAGGACTGAACAATGGCGTCTCACCACTTAGAGGGACAAAAGAAGGGTCACAAGGACAAGGCAAACTTAAATGGACAGGTGGGTGTGATGACAGGTCCACAAGACAGTGCAGGACTGATCTACATGGCTCAAGAGCGTCGATCTGGAAGATATAAAGGCTAGAATTCTAACGTGTGATGTGAGAGGCAAGCTGGGTAGGATCAACAGAGAAGGAAAGATGAGTAAAGACAAAATAGCAATAAGCTGCCCAAGATGAAACAGAGAAGAAAAGACTAAAACATCAGACAACATCAGCAAGCTGTGGGACAGCTTCAAGGAGCCGTCTACATCTCAAGTGGGAGGATGTGGAGAAAAGATAAACAGACAAAAGACAAAAACAAAACAAACAAAAGTGCCAAAGAAATATTGACTGGAAAACCTCCACGTTTGATGGAAACCCACAAATACTGGCAGCTTGCTAACTTCTGCGCACACTAACTATGAAAAAAAAAATGACACCAAGGCATGCCACCCATTGTTCAAAGCCAAGGATGCAGAGAAAATACCAAGATCAACCATAGGAAAAAGACACTCTGCTGACAGAGTCAAGCATAATGGTGATGACAGGTCTTTCTCTGTAGAAAGCTGAACACAGGGACAAAAAAATAACTATTAAGCAGTGCTCTGCTTATAAGCAAAGGTGAAATAAAGACTGCAGACACACAACAGCCGAAAGATTTCATCACCAGCAAGCTTGCATCACAAAATGTTAAATAAATTCTTCTAGAAGAAAAACAATCCTGATAGAAATCTAGATTTACATGAGGACTGAAAAGCACCAGATCTGGTAACTATGTGGACAAATAGAAAAGTTGTGTTCTCATGGAATTCCAACCCTTCACCCTCATTACTCGGGTGAGACCTTTCCTTTCATGGTATTCTCTAATTCCATTCCAGGAGGTTCACTTCCTAACAAAGTCCTGTAAGATAGAGCATATGTTCACATGTATCCATAAATTAGGGCAAAATATATATCTGAAAGCAAAAGTACACAATAGTCTGTAGTGAGTCAGTATCAAGTTCATAATGAAATAGCGTCTACTTAAGTTTTAAGATACCCTCCTCACCTACTTCCTATTACAGTTCTTTCACTCACTCCAAAGCTAACCTCATCAAAGCAAGGACTTCAAAAGCTGAAAAAGGGAAAGAGACTGGCATACTTTAACGATGACTCTTTAGTCACTATCAGGCCACCCCATCAGCTGGGTCCCTAATCGGGGAGTCCTGAGATTCCCAAACAGACTTGATGGGCCCAGACCTCGAATAAATCCCTTTCTCCACTGCTACCGGTCATTTCTATCAGGAACAACAAAATAGACCCCTTTGTGGGCCTCCATAGGGCCTTGCCCTCAACTTGGATCAACAATGGTAGAGAATGCACATACTCACCAGTGATACAGAAGAGTCGAGAAATAAACAGCTTCACATGTGGTCGATTATTTTCTTCCTCAACTGTGATGTTTATGTATTAAATGTATTTATCTATTTGTTTATTTATTTATGAGAGAAAGAGCCAGAGCATCATGGCGGATGAAGTACCAGGGGTAGGACTCAGACCTCGTGCTTGAGAGCTGAGTGTCTTTCTACGGAGCCACCTCCCAGGTCATGGTCAACTGATTTTTGATGAAAACACAAAGACGATTCATGATGAAAGACTAGTTTTTTGGGTCAAGTGTTGGGATGTGCATGTGCCAGTGTCTGGCTGGTGTTCGCCCCTACCTCACCCCTTCTATCATCTTCTTATTCCCTTCCCCACCCCAGTCAATAAACAGAAATCTACTCAGCAACTACTGAGCCATGTTAAGCTGGATTCCTATCAAAACTAGGCTCAGTGGGAAGCCAGACTTCTCTCCCAAAGCCCGCACCAAAGGACTGTACTTGTGTAGAATAGTGCGGTCACCTGGGGACAGAGACAGCCAGAAGGGAGAGGCTACATGTCGGTGCAGGACAGATGATGCTTATCTCGTGAGTGTAAATGCCTGTGCAAGGGGCATCACCAGGTACTTTAGCTGTCTCTAGAAAAGATTCATTTATTACGTGTGAGACAAAGAGCTTCACGTGAGAAGGTGAGAAAGAGAGACAAGCCCGAGCACCAATCTGGCTCATGCAGTGCTGGGGAGTCGACACTCTACCAGCCGAGCCACGTCCCCAGCCCTGCCTAGCTATTTCAGATATATGCACCTCACTGGAGCTGGCAAAGCAGCTCCCGTGGGTAGGGCACCTGCTTTGCCATGACCCAGATTTGAGCTGTCTCGACTGTGCTGAAGGGACTTCTACTGAAAAAGGGAAGGAAGGGAGGGAGGGGCGGGGAAGGAAGGAGGCATGAAGAAAAGCTAAACACCTTAAATGTTTCCACCTGGAAGATGTGGCCCAACAAAATGGAGAGAGGGGCTGGTGCCGCATCACTGAGCCCACCGTCTGAATGCCTCTCGCACACCCCCAGTTCTGGGGTGAGGAGCAGTCGTACGCCATCCAGCTGGGGAGTCCTGTCTGTGCAGCTGCCCTGACCAGCATGCCATGCCACTGGGAATCCAGCGTGGGTCCCCACCCAGGCCTGCCCACAGACCTCCCCACTGCTCTGGAGAAGAAGCCAACATGCTCCTGGATCAAAGAAAGCCCCGGCTGTGTGGAGGTGGCTCTGGCTTCACAATGTTTCCCCAGGAACTGCCCTGGCTTCCAGTGACTAACGCTGCCTTGCCCCTTGCTTCTGGCCCACACTCTGCCCACTACAAAGCTGCCCAGACGCAGTGAGCCCCCAGAGTGAGGTCACAACTGGTTTTTTCAAGTTGGTTTGTGTCTTTGTGGACACCCCACAGACACCTGGGCCAGGGCTCGGACACAGCAGGGAGAGGTGGGTGGGGCAAGCTCCCAGCCAGGAGGGCAACTGCAGGTGTTCCAGGGGTAGTGTTTCAAAGCCAAGTGCAGTGCGGGAGAAGTGCGGGCACAGGTGATGGAGCAGCAGGAACTGGCAACTAAGAGAGGAGTGCTTGGGCTGGAGTGCTTGTAGGGAGCAGAGGGCTTGAGTAGTGGCAGGAGCAGGATCTGGGAGCTGAGGCAGTGATGATGCCGGTCCAGAGCCCCCATGAGAGATGGAGATGAGGGACCAGCATGCAACAAACCATGTGAGCACCCTGACAGGGCTTATCTGTCACAGGAGGTCCAGAAACCGAAGCACGCGACAGCTGTCTCAAACAGTACTACCCGACCTAGTTCCCATAGAGGCTAAAATCCAGACACAGAAGCAGAGATAACAATTATAGCCACTGGGCTTCTGTTGACAGCTTAAGTGCCCCGAGGCCAGGGATCGGCATGTCACAGTCCCCCCAGTCACATCTGGCTCCAGTCTGATTCTGCAGGTAAAACTGTGTCAAATAGGAGAGTGTGTTCAGCCAGATGAGGCTGGGGTTACCACCTCAAATTCGTGGAGTGCTGAGAGAAAGCTACTGAGTCCCAGAGCCACACAGGGACCAGTAACCCAGGAGAACCACAGACTTCCCAAGTTAAAGGCTATCTCCACCTCCCCTAATCTACCAGCGTAGGGTACAGGGCCCTCAGGTCCCCTAAGAGGCCAGCCTCAGAACTTGCCCCATCCCTGAAGAAAGAGCCCAGGTAGCCACAAAGGCCCCTCTAGATGAGGTTCCCAGGACAGTGACAAGGACCAGACAGAGGGGAAAAGACACAAAGAGGAAGAGACTTGCAAGCAGCTCTCCGCTCTGAGTACTAAAATCTCTACCAGCCAGGGTTCCCAGAGAAACAGAGCCAAGGAGAGACATGTCAGGCACAGGTGAGGGCGTTTACGAAACACTGACTCAGCTGGTCAGGGGGGCCCAGAAAAGTCTGTGGTGGAATTCAGTCTGGGTCTGAACACCTGAGAACCAGCCCACTCGTCTTGGTCCCAGAATTCAAAGGCCTAGGAGCACATCCTGGCTCAAGCGGAAGGAGAAGTGGTCCTTCCTCTGCCTTTTGTTCCATTCTGCCTGAGGGGCTGGGTGATGCCTACACTGTCAAGGCATCCACTGAACCAAACCTAATCTCTGTCAGAACACCCTCACGGGCACACCCAGGAATGACGCCTCCTACCTGAGCCCAGTCAAGTCATTCATACAATTAACCAGCACACAAGCTATGACTCCTGTCACAGTGACTCTTGGCTCTGTTATGGTGGGGTGCAAGCTGAGTTGAAGCGTGAGTACAGCATTTCTTTACAAGATAGGCTGAGGGCAGATGTGGCCCCCAGGCAACGGTCTGCCAAGGCCCAGTCAGACTAACATCTTACCATGTTTCTTCCAGGTGAGGAATGGTGTGGCACAAGCAGAGAAGCAGGACTGGGTCCTGCTGGGAGTGAGCCCTTATACCAAGGTCTCTGGACATGGCTTGTGCCTCAGCCATGCAGAGAGTGGGACCCACCGGGTGGGAAAACAGTAGGTCCACAGCCCTTCTGGCTAAGCTATGGAATGTCCACTGGCGCCTAGACAGCTGACTGGGACCTGGGCCCACTGGCTAAGGAAGTCATATCAAATCTGTTAATGGCGAGAGCCAAGGCTTCCAGGGTGAGAATCACTACCTCCTCCACCATCCAGAGCTTAGTGTGGGCCCCATGCAATGTGTGCCTGCACCCTCCCTCAGCTCTGGTTCCCTAGAGACCTTGCACCAGCAGGGCAGAAGCGGCAGGGAGAGCCAGGGCTGCTCTGGGAAATTGTTGTCTGCAGACCAGTTTAGCCTCTGGAGAACACTTGCAATCCAGGAGAGCTGGCCTCAGCATTCCAGTGAGATAAGGTGTCCTTACAGGAGGCAACTTCCATTCGGAAGCGGGGATTTGAGATTCTCAGCACTTGTTACTGGAATTCCTGGGCTGGCCCAAGTCTCACCCACCCCATGGGTCCCACCACTCCCTAAAAGACAGCCTGTACTTGGGAGCCAGGTGGTGGCACATTGGGTTAAGCACATGTGGTGCGAAGCACAAGGGCCAGTATAAGGATCCCGGTTCAAGCCCCTGGCTCCTCACCTGAAGGGGCTCCCTTCGCAGGCAGTGAAGCAAGTCTGCAGGTGTCTATCTTTCACTCCCCCTCTCTGTCTTTCCCTCCTCTCTCCATTTCTCTCTGTCCTATCCAACAATGACGGCATCAGTAACAACAACAATAATAACAACAATGATAAACAAGGACAACAAAAGGGAAAAAAATTAAAAAGACAGCTTGAACTAGTGTAGTTAGTTCTTTCCAGAGCACTGGTGCCTGGACATGCCAGGAATACCAAGTCTGCCAGCTGCTGTCCTGGCCCCTCTGTTGGGATCCTTGCCAAGGCACTGGTGGGCTACAGGCCAGGAGCCAGGAAACTGGTGGCTGTGTCTACTCTGCTCCCAGTGCCCCTCGACTTTTACCAACAGTGCTTCTTAACATGCACTGGTGCCTGGCCTCGGTGAATGGCTAAGTCCTATAGACACTATCTGGTCCCCAGGACCCACCTCCAGGGCCTATACAGGCTAGCCCACCAGTCGAGACCCCAAAGTCTGACATCCTGGGATACCACAAAATGGGCTAGGGCTGGGTGGTGGCACACCTGGTTGAGCGCACATGTTAGAAAATGAACAAAATGGAATTGGCGTATCGCACCAAAGTAAAAGACTCTGGGGTGGGTGGGTGGGGAGAAGACAGGTCCAAGAAGGATGACAGAGGACCTAGTGGGGGTTGTAGTGTTATATGGGAAACTGGGGAATGTTACGCATGTATTGTATTTACTGTTGAATGTAAAACATTAATTCCCCAATAAAGAAATTTTTAAAAAGAAAAAAAAAGAAAATGGACAAACTCACTCTTGCCTCACCACTGGTCTTGACTATGGATTTGATTTATCCTCTGAAAATGAGGAGACCCTGGGGCAGCTATGATCTCTTCCCATTCAGACCCCTGTCCTGGTGCCAGTCTGTGCCAGGAATCCACTAGGACAAAGCTGGTCACTGGCAGCTGGTACTCAAGGGATAGGATTCCTTCTGGCCGCCTTGCCAAGGCCGTCATGTGCTGGCCGCTTATGTCTCTGCTTCTCTGGGCCAGCTCTATCTCGGAGCAAAGTTCTTAGTAACCTGCAACTTTCAGTGTCTGCTCCACTACTGGAGGGAGGAGAGAGAATTGTTGGGGAAGAAGAAATAGCAGCTCAAAGCCAAGGCCTCTGGCCTCAGGCTGTGCCCAATATATACTGGTCAATGAATTCACCCAAACTGTACAGGAGAGTCACAGGGCTTCCCCACTGGCTCAAGGCAAAGTGGATCTGGTATCTCTGAGGACTGATGAGAAGACAGCCAGGGCCTGAGTGTCTGCATGTGGTCAACATCGTGCCAGTCCATCAGTCCCACAGTCCTATTTCCACAAGGGTTTAACAAGCTCAAGATGGTGCTTGGGTTCATGAAGCAGAGACCGGGCTCGCCAGTTCCATTAGGAGACAGTGTTAAACCAGTCTACCAGAGGTTGACCAAGGGGCTGGGGAGGTGGCTCAGCAGTACAGTTCATGTCTTAGGTGTGTGAAGAGCATGCTAGGTTCAAGCGCCAGCATCATGGAAACTGGCATAACAGCATTCTAGCCTGTCTGCCCTCAAATAAATAAATAAATAAACAGGCGCCAGGTGGTGGTGCACCTGGTTCAGCACACACATTACAGAACACAAGGTCCAAGTCCCTGGCCCCCACCTGCAGGGGGAAAGCTTCATAGGTGGTGAAGCAGTGCTGTGGGTGTCTCTCCCCCTTAGTACCTCCCTTTCCCTCTCAATTTCTCTGTCTTTACCTGATAAATAAATAAATGTTGATTTACCCTATCAAGTAAACCAAAGAGCATCACACCAAGTATAGTGACAGTCCTGCAAGTAAACATTAATTAACTTGGCAAAGAGAAAAGCAGAGAAAAGGAACTCAACATAGACAGTAGGCCAGACTCAGCATAAACAGAGACGATGAGAGCAGGAGTAAGGGCAGACCTCCTTAAAAGAGGGTTTTTTTTCCCCCTAAGGAAGTGGCTAACAATGGGACAGAGTGACATCACTGTCACAAGAAAGGAAGGCGAGTTCCACAGACCGTGTGTTCACCATGAAGGAACAAAATAAGACACTTCACAGGTTTTTTTTTTTTTTGTAAATCCAAAGTGTTCCCAAAAAATATGAAAGCTATCTTAAAAAATCAGCAGACACTCAAACCTGAAAACGGAGCCCTGCTGTCTTAAATAATGTCTGTGTCAGAAAGCAAAATAGCAGGAAACAGGGTAAAAAAAAAATCAAGACTCTGGCAGTGGTGCCGTCGTTTTGATACGAGACATTTCTATTTCTTTTTGTCAATGTGTATTTTTAGTGTCATTCCTCACACTGACAAAAGGGAAAAAAAAAAGGCACACAGAAAATGAACAAAGTAACAATGTGAAAGTCACAAGAGGAGGTGATGCAACAGTAATAAAACTCTTATTACTTTTTCACCCTGGCAATGAATTTGTCCAAGCTGGTGGGTGGTCTGAGCCAAGCACACATGTCTGAACAAAGGGTTCTGCACCCCCACTCACTAGTCCCCACTTGCGCATGCCCCCACCCCCTGAGCCTCCTTTCCCAAAGTCCTGGGCCCTGCATTGGCTGGAACATAGCCCTGGTCACCAGAGTACGAGACAGGACCCGGCCACAAAAGGGGCAGTGAGCCCCACAAATCTTCTCTTCAGAGGGCTGTGGACACCCATGCTGACTGTGCTCCCCACATTTCAAGGTCTCCATTTCACCTTGGGATAAAAGGCTCACTCTCCAGGAACACAACAGCAGGGCTGCCACTTCAATCCTACTGAAACTACTGATCTGGGGCCGGGAAGTAGCGCAGCAGGTTAAGCACACATGGTATGAAGCGCAAGGACTGGCTTAAGGATCCTAGTTCGAGCCCCCGGCTCCTCACCTGCATGAGGGTCGCTTCACACGCAGTGAAGCAGGTCTGCAGGTGTCTATATTTCTCTCCCTCTCTCTGTCTTCTCTCAATTTCTCTCTGTCCTATCCAACAATAATAACAGCAATAATGATAAACAACAAGGGCAACAAAGGGGGAAAAAATAGACTCCAGGAGCAGTGGATTCATAGTGCAGGCACCCAGCCCTAGTAATAACCCTGGAGGCAAAAAATTCAAATAAATAAATATACTGATTTTAATGCTTTTCTCAGGATCAATCCTTTTCTCAGGATGAGCAGGCATGGAGTGTGTGCTCAGATGGTGGCTGTGTGTGTGACACACACCAATAAGGAAGATGAGACCATGGCTCTGTACCAAGGTGTTTTCACCATTTCATCCTGGGACATTAACGTCTCCCCACCCCCACCCCCACCTTAATGGGCCAGCAACTCTACACCCAGGTAAGCAAATGTGAACCAGAGTCCTTCCTTCATTTCAAGGAAACACACAAAAGAGAAACACAAGAAAGGGAAAAATTACTCCAATTGCTTTTGTAGGTGATTATTTCTAAAATACAGAGAAACACTTCTGAAAAGGTCATTTAGAGCTCCCCAAGCCCCCACAGTAAGTTACACTGTTCCAGTGACTGGAGAAATGGTTCAGCTGGTATGGCACTGAGCTCATCATGTTTGAGGTTCCTGGTTCAATCACCAGCAAGGCATGCACCAGAGTGAACTCTGGCTTCTTCCTTTCCTCTCTGTCTCATGTGAAATCTCATATGTAATCAATACAATAAATCTTAAAAATAAATAGTTAATTAAACAGAGGGGGCACATGCACTTACAATGACTGAGTTTTACTACAGCAAGGGCAGTGTAAAGAGTACTGCGACCCAAACCAAAGGAGCCAGGCCTAGCTGGACTCTAGGGGACTCAGCTGCTTGGCAAGAATGATATGGACGGTGTCAGAGACAAGACTGCAGATCAATTTCCCATAAATGCACTTTAGCAGGAGCCTGCCAGCAGGAGACACGGTCTGGTGGGGATACAGGGGCAGAAACAGACTGCAGGCTCACTTAGAGCCTTGCTTCCACAGAGAACTATATTAAGGCTGCTCTGAAGCTCTCTGCAGGGACTAGGATAAGTCAGAGGAGAGGGAGGTGAGGGGTGGAGCCACAACCAGAGTGAAGGCCGCAACTAGAGTCAGGGCGGCCCCTGGCCTCCTAGCTCTACTGGGATCCAGGGAGGAAGTGATGAGTCTGGAGGACTGGCAACAACACAGCCTGTGCACTCAGTTTCAGGGATGGGGGCATATTCATTGACACGGGAGAAACGGAGCCCAGGGAGCACCTCTGCGTAGGCTCCCGATGGGTCCTGAGGAAAGGCAGAAATGAAGCTGCAGAGGGCAAGAATCTGCAGCCCCACTGCCTGCCTTGCACTTACTCGGAGCCAGAAAGGTCTGTTCCCACGTGTAGCACACCTGCAGGTCTACTTCCTGAACTCAGGGCCGCAGACCTCAAATTCCATCCCGGTGCCTGCCAATCCTCACTCTGACTGCGGCTGGTCACAGCCTATGGAGAGAGCTTCCCTTCCGCACACACCCTACTCACCCCGCTCTACTCCTTTGACCCCTGGCACATCCACCCTCCCCAGCGACCCCCGGACTGTGAGCAGAGCCCTGAGCCCATTGCTGGCAGCACAAGAGTGAGAATGTAGTCCATTACTGTAAGACAGGGCCAGGGGTGTGGCGGGTCTGGCCTTCCTACGAAGGACAGCGTGGTCACCCTGAATAAGGGGACATGCCACCTGGCAGTGCGAGCAGGACGGCAGCCTTGTGTATGGGCGTTCACGTGGCCATGCGCCTGAGAGGACACAGGTGACCCTGACAAATATCCATGCGAGGTGCTGCTCACTCAGCCCCCACGACACACACAGGCTGCTTCGGGCGCCATTCTGACACCCTCAGAGCAGCCAGAGACGTGCCAAGGCACAAACCTACCACCCAGGATCTAGAATAAAGGCTAGTCCTTTATTCTAGAACAGATCCTACTATGTGTACTTAACCCTAAAGATTTTTTCTTTTTTTTTCTTTCATTTTATTAGATAGGACAGAAAGAAACTGAGAGGGGAGGGGAAGAGAGGAAAAGAGACACCTGCAGACCTGCTTCACTGCTTGTAAAGTGACCCCCCTGCAGGTGGGGAGCCTGGGGCTTGAACGGGGATCCTTACATGGGTCCTTGAGCTTCGTACTATGTGCACTTAACCCACTATGCCACCTCCCGACCCAAGAACAAATCCTAATCATGTACACAAGAGCAGGCAGGCCCAGGGGCAGTTTGACCACCAAGAATCTACAGCAGACCCTACCTGATCCCTGCAGAGAGCTCAGGACAGGCCCCTTGGTGGGGAAGGCTGCCACTTCCTTGCCCCAAGGGAGTCCCAGACAGCAAACAACTGTCTCATTATTGGTCAATTATGACCCACTTTTATGATAACAGTAACTTACAAGATGGAATCATCTGGGCAACAGCCAGAATCACTCCCAAAGCACCATCCCTTGAGAACAGAGTATGCCCTGAACATCGCAGATGCCGTTGGAAGAGAGGCTTAGCTCAGCCTCCAAGTGAACAGACCAAATCCCACAGGTGCGGCTGGGGCAAAGCCCTCCAGGGGCAAAACCAGCCAGGCCAGCAGGAGCCTCTGGGGAGGGATGGCACCTCATCATGGGGGTGTCTGAGCTCCCACATGAGAACAGCACTTTCTGCAAGGCTGGAGAGAGTTCTGGGCCACATCTCAGAGGCAAGGGATCACCAGGAATCAAGGGGGAATCTCTCAGAGTAGCTTCCCTGGAGACAACACAGGCAGGAGAGAAGGCTGAGGGCGGGAGACTTCTGCAGAGCCTTTCAGCTTCCCTGCTGACTGCCCTCAGTCCAACACCATCTCTGGGCCAGAGTTGCAGTGTTTCATTTCATAGAAGCTTTAAGCTCTAACCCCCTCACCCCTCCACCCCGACGCAAGATGTGAGTCAAAGTGGTGATGGAGGGAAGAAAGCAGCTTCTCGTGTAGGGTGGGGCCTGGCAAGGGGCTGCTCAGCGGTGTTTGCAGGGTTAAAGCTGGTGAACCCATACTTGGCAAGAGACAGGTGCTCAGTAAACATCTGCAGCCAGACTGATACTGGGGAACATGGGGACACCACAGAGGACTGAAGGGCACACACCAGAAGTGGGTGGGCAAGGACAGCAGGTTCAGTGAGTGGACTGAGCATAAGACAGAATCATGCACGGTGTCCTATTGCCAGGGACAGTGTGGTCATCCTGGAAAAGTACATTCTCCAGTGACCTGGGGCAGGATCACTTCCCAGACACCTCGCTCTTCCTTGGGTCTCCTGAGGGAGCTTCTGTTCTTCCAACAACCACACAAAATACAAATATCACTTCCACCCCACAGCTGAGCCAGCCAGGGCTCACCACAGCGCCACAGGAATCCTCACTCTGGAAATCACTTTCCTTCTGGTTCTCAGCTTGGGTGCTGGACCCAAGTAGCCACAAGTCTCACCTGGTAGGAGCCTAGGAAGGTTTGCACAGGCCCCTTACAAGAAAGGATGGGGACTCCCGACAGGTGGGTCTCCTAGGAATCAGAACTTTCTGGGAATGAATGGAAAGCAAGCCTGAGACAATGGTGACATTGGTACAAACCCCGCCTGTCAGACGTCACTCACCCATCAGACCAATGTGCCCCTTGCTGCCCCCACACCCCCCAAAGGCTCGGAGGGGCGCACGTGTGCCACCTATCTTCACTTGTCTGCCCTTTCCACGAGGTGGATTTTGGCCTCGTTTCTCCTTGGAGCACCTGCATACGGGCTGAGGGACCCAGGAGAACCAGACTCGAGGGTGGCATCTGCACGGGAGCGCGGTAGGGCTTTACTGGTTGCCGCTCCCCTTCGTCCCCCACATCCATCCCATTCACTAATGTCTGTCCCACAGCAGCTGCCCTGGGACGCATCCAGATGCTAAGCTGCTTTTAGAAAACTGCGATTCCACTCCCGGGCAGAAGGGATTTAGCCAGAATTGGGTGCCATTGAGAGCAGATTACACCCTAATTGCCCCAGTGTCAGTAAACAGGCTCCTGGCCAGCTGAGCCTGGGCTGGCGGCAGTCCCCACGGACCCCAGCTTCTCCACTCAGGGACACACAGGCAGCCTTGGGTCTGGAGACAGACCCTCTTCCTCCACAGCAGCCGGCTGCCTGACACAAACTTCATGCAGCAGCCTGGACTTGGACGGTCATCCAGCTCCATCTGTCCTGGGCCAGGGAGGAGGCTTGGACAGGAGAGGCTGGGACTATACCAGCTGGCGCCTCGGGCAGCGTGGCAGTGGAAAGTCTGCTGCTTGCCCGTCTCTATGCTTGGCACGTCTCACACCCCCAGCCACATGTTAGGAATGGATGCCCAGCAAGCCTCGCAGCCAGCATGCGGCAGATGAGCTCAAACCATGGCCCCATAAGGCCCCCGAGACACGTGCTCACGTACGAGGCAAGGGTACAGCGGGCCTGCCAACAGCTACCACCGGGTGAGAATGGGAAGGAGAGTGCTTAGGGGGCTGAGTGCCCCATGCGGGTCATCCTTGGTGCCCAAGCCTCAGGGACCAAGGACACTGCTCTGCCCATGAAACAAGGGCACCTGAGCTCGCCGGAAGTGTCTCTGTTCCGTGCTCCAACACACATGCAGGCACAAGGGAGCACCGCTCCTCAGTCCTGGAAGCCCCCTGCAGCTATCTACCAGCTGGCCACTCCCCGGTCCCGACACGAAGCAGTGGCATTGTGCCAAGTCAGAAGCCGTTGGCAACAGAAGGAAAAGCAGCACAGGACCTGACCTGCTGGCCTGTACCTGGGATGCCCCCTGTCTGGGTGTCACTGCCCCACCCGGCTCCTGGAAACAGGGAGGTGCCCAGGCTCCACCACAGAAACACCGGAGACGGCAAACAAAGGTGTGAGAAGATGCTCGGCATCGCCATGTCATCAGGGAAATGCAAATCACAGTGAGATGCTGCCACACGCCTCACAGAATGGCTGAGACCCAAAGGCAGGTGGCACCTGGGGTTGGCAAGGATGCAGAGCAACAGGAATCTCCTCACCTACTGCTGGTAGGCACAGAGAAATGCACAGCTGCTTTAAGTGTCTCACAAAACTAAACAGGCTCTTACCCTGAGACTGGCAGCGGTGTTCCAGAGTATCTAGCCAAGCTGGCTGGAATGAGTTAGAAACAAGCGGGTCAGGCACAGCGGATTAAGTGTCGGACTCTCCAGGGATGAGGTCCCGAGATCGATCCCTGGCATCGAACGTTCTGTTTCTCTCTCTTTCTCTCCCTCTCTCTCACTGATAGATAAATCTTAAAGATTTATTTTTATTTATTAAGTAGAAGAAATAATCAGAAACAAGAGGCAGCAAAAATTCCCAGTTTGAATGAATATACAAACTGTGGTACACCCATGCAATGTAGTATCATTCCTCATGGACTATGTAATTCCAAAGATGTAACCTTCTGGAAAAGGCAAAATTAGAAGGGCCAGGCGGTGGCGCACCTAGTTAAGTGTTCACATTTACAGTGCACAAGAACCCAGGTTCAAGCCCCTGGTCCTCTCCCCCCACACAGGGGGGGAAAGCCTCACAAGTGATGAAGCAGGATTGCAGGTGTCTCTCTCTCCCTCTCAATTTCCCCCCAGCCCTCTCAATTTCTGTCTCTATGCAATAATAAATGTTTTTAGTGGTCTGGGAGGTGGCACAATGGATAAAGCACTGGATTCTTAAGCATGAGGTCCCGAGTTCAATCCCTGGCAGCACATGTACCAGAGTGATATTGGGTTCTATCTCTCTCTTTCCTCCTATCTCTCTCATTAATAAATTTAAAAATTTTTTATTTATTTAAAAAAGGAGACATTAACAAAACCATAGGATAAGAGGGGTACAACTCCACACAATTCCCATCACCAGATCTCCGTATCCCGTCCCCTCCCCTGATAGCTTTTCCCAAGGTCATTGTGGGATGCAGAAGGTGGAAGGTCTGACTTCTGTAATTGTTTCCCCGCTGAACATGGGCGTTGACTGGTCGATCCATACTCCCAGAATAAAAATATTTTTTAAAAAATAATGTTTTTAAAAGAAGAGACATTAAAAGACTGGAAGTCATTGGAGATTCATGTGGCAGGGCTGGTAGTATGAGAAGAAAAAACATGGGCAAAGTTTTTAAGTCAGTGATGTGGTCTGGGAAGTGGCGCAGTGATAAAGCTTTGGATTCTCAACCATGAGGTCCTGAGTTCGATCCCCAGCAGCACATGTGCCAGAGTAATGTCTGGTTCTTTCTCTTTCCTCCTATCTTTCTCATTAATAAATAAATAAAATCTTTAAAAAAAAAGTTTTTAAGTCAGTGAAACAATTCTGTAAGATACTGTAATAGTACCTATCAAAGCTCAGGTGTCATCTATCATCTATCAAAGCTCAGGTAACCTTACAGCACAAAAAGTAAACCTTTATGTGTGCAAATTGAAAAAAAAAAAATCACTCAGGAGGCCTGGATCCCAGGATGGAATACAAAATGTGGTAAAGAGGTCGGTGACAGCATACCTGATTGAGTGCACATGTACAATGTACAAGGACCTGGGTACGAGCCCCCGGTCCCCACCTGCCGAGGAAAAGCTTCGCAACTGGTGAAGCAATGCTGCTGCTGTCTCTCTCCCTAGCTCTTCCTTCCCTCTCAATTTCTCTTGTCTCTATCCAATAAATAAACAGGGCAAGGGTAGACAGCACAGTGGTTATGCAAACAGACTCTCATTTGAGACTCCACAGTCTTTGAGACTCCAAAGTCCCAAGTTCAATCCCCCACACCACCATAAGCCAGAGTTGAACAGTGCTCTGGTAAAAAAACCAAAAAATAATAAACATTAAAAAAAAAAAAAAAACAGAATGAGGTAAAAACAATCCACTTACACCATTAATAGATAAAATGATGTCACTAAAGGGCATGAGAGAGAAGGTGCTGATGTAACTCTGGAAAAAGCACCAAAGGCAGAAAACCGGCGCTGCAATTTAGTTGCTAAGGGCGTTTCCCAGCTCAAGTCCTGGCGCTGTTCATCATAATTAACCATGTGCTGGGTCCTGTTACGGGCGGAGGTTTATAGAAAAGCAAGGGGAGGGGAGTCAGGCAGTAGTGCAACTGATGAAGTGCATGTGGCGCAAAGTGCAAGGACCAACGTAAGGATCCCGGTTCGAGTCCCCAGCTCCCCACCTGCAGGGGGGTCGCTTCACAGGTGGTGAAGCAGGTCTGCAAGTGTCTGTCTTTCTCTCCCCCTGTCTTCCCCTCCTCTCTCCACTTCTCTCTGTCCTATCCAACAACAATGACATCAATAACAACGATAACTATAACAGTAAAAAAAAAAAAGGGCAACAAAAGGGAATAAATATTTTTAAAAAAAATTTTAAAGGGGCTAGATAGCATAATGGTTATGCAAAGAGACTGTCATGCCTGAGGCTTCACAAGTCTCAAGTTCAATACCCCACACCACTACATGCTAGAGATGAGCAATGCTATGGTTAAAATAAATAATTTAAAAAAAAAAAGAAAAAGAAAAGCAAGGGGAGGGCATGAGTAGATGGCATGATGGTTATTGCAGACTCTCATGCCTGAGGCTCCTAAGTCCCAGGTTCAATCCCTTTCACAATGATGAGCCAGAGCTTGGCAGTGCTCTGGTAAAAAAGAAGAAAAGAAAAGAAAAGAAAAGAAAAGAAAAGAAAAGAAGAGAAAAGAAAAGAAAAGAAAAGAAAAAGAAAAGAAAAGACGAGGTGATGGATCCATCTGTGAAGTGATGGTTCACAACAGTCAGCACAAACCCATGTTGAGCTAGACATGTATACAGGTGGCTGTCAAAATGTGTAGAGATGTGTGTGCATGTGAGTTAGCAGACAGGCAGGCATCTCCTGGCTCTGTCAGCTGAGAAAAACCAGCAACAGTGGCACTGCAGAAGCAGCAAACACCCAGCACCCTGCCTGACCTTGGTGTCTAACCTTTAACTCTATAATCAAGAGATCAGGGTTCCTGCAGAAACAGCTGAGCCCGGGACTGAGGCAGGAAACTTGCAAGATGAAACCTAGAATATTTTACTGCCGTGGCAAGTAAGGAGACACTCACAAAATGAAAGAAGGAAAACACATACAATGGATAGGTTTCTCATCTTTCTCACAAAATAAATGAGATATTTAGGGCTAAGGAGCTAGCATAATGGTTACACAAAAGACTTTCATGCCTGAGGCTATAAGGTCCCAGGTTCAATCCTTAGCTCCACCATAAGTTAGTGCTGAGGAATCCTCTAGTCTTTCTTACTGTATCTCTCCTTAAAATAAAAAATCCTAAAAAAAAAAAAAAAATTCAAAGGGCTGGAGAGAGCTCAGTTAGCTAGGGTGCATGCCTTGTAGTGAGTGCAGGCCAAGTTTGAGCCTCTGCATCACATGGAGGTGCAATGGGGCCTGGGGCAGCTCCAGGGCTGAGGTGTCTCTACCTCTCTCTCTGCCTTTCTCTTATTTCAGTGAGAAGTTGACCTGGAGGGTCAGCGAGACAGTTTACCTGGAAGAGCACCTGCTTTGAGATGTGGGGTCAGTTCAAGCCCCAGGACCACATGAGAACATCATAGGACATGGGGAAGTTCTGCTGTGTTTCACCCTCTGACTCTCACTCTCTATCTGAAAAAGTCAACCCACAATAAATGCTCATTTCCCTGGAACAAAGCAATATATTCCCACCTGAAAAACAAACATCAAAGGCATGGGGGGGGGGGGAGAACACAATAGTTATGCAAAGAGATTCTCATGCCTGAGGCTCCAAAGTCCCAGGTTCAATCTACCCTACCACCATGAACCAGAGCTGAGCAGTGCTCTGATAAATAAACAAATATAATGGTTATACAAAGAGACTCTCATGCCTGAGGCTCCAAAGTCCCAGGTTCAATCCCCTGCACCACCATAAGACAGAGCTGAGCAGTACTCTGGTAAAAAAAAAAAAAAAAAATTGAAAAATAAGTCTCTCATGCTTGAAGCTCTGAGATCCCAGGTTCAATCCCAAGCATCACCATTAAGCCAGAACTGAGCAGTGTTCTGGTCTTTCTGTGTGCCTTTCTCATTGCATCATTCTCTCATTAAAATAAAATATAATAGAGAGCCAGGTGGCGGTGCACCTGGTTGAGTGCTCATGTTACAATGCGCAAAGACCCAGGTTCAAGGCCCCGGGCCCCACCTGCAGGGGGGAAGCTTCACAAGTGGTGAAGCAGGGCTGTAGGTGTCTCTCTGTCTCTCTTGCTCTCTATCAACCCCTTCCCTCTCAATTTCTGGCTGTCTCTGTCCAATAAATAAATAAATTTAAAAAAAATTGAGAGTCGGGCGGTAGCACAGTAGGTTAAACACAGGTGGCGCCAAGTGCAAGGACCGGCGTAAGGATCCCAGTTTGAGCCCCCGGCTCCCCACCTGCAGGGGAGTCACTTCACAGGTGGTGAAGCAGGTCGACAGATGTCTGTCTTTCTCTCCTCCTCTCTCCATTTCTCTCTGTCCTATCCAACAACAACATCAATAACAACAATGCAACAAGGGAAACAAAAAGGGAATAAATAAATATAAAAATTTTTTAAAAATAATAAACACACACACAAATCACTGCACAAGTGACTGCTTCAGAAAAGAAAATCAAAACAAACAAAAAAACCAGTGCACACCTTTCTCCCATAGCACACCAGCCACTGTAAATCGGACAACACAAGGTACCCGGGAGGATGCAGGTACTCTCGCCCCAGGCAGGCAGAAGGTGGTCTGGCTGGCATACCCACCTCCAGGGCTCAGTGTTCTCTTCTGGTCACCACAGGCCACATGCACAATCTGACAACCAACGCCCGGTGGACTTGGGCCTCCCATGCAGCACCACCTCAGTGCACATCCCAGGTCTCAGTCTGCATGGTAGCCAGACGGCAGTCTCTGGCTCTGGCTCTGGGGGATGATTTAAGGGCGCACGGTCACGACCTGAGACCAGGACACAGGAGGCTTGTGTCCATCAGTTCCAGCAGGGTCCTCGCCAGCACCTGCCCACCACCCACCATATCCTCCCTCCCTTCCTCTACCTCAAGAAATTCAGCAGCTCTTTCCCCAGCGCACAGGCTTGGGGAAGCGGGTCTGATGGCAGGCTGGCTGTCCAACCTGACGAGGAAAATCTGGCCTCTCCCTCAAAGAAAAGGGGCCATGTGGACCCAGGCCACAGCTCTCTCCCAGGTGCCTGCTCTGTAGCCTCTCATCCAAGACCCAGGAAGAAAGGGGCCTGCGCCAAGGCACCTTGCTCCAGAGGGCCCAAGCAGGGTCCTACCCTTCCTCAGTCCTGAACAGCAGTGTCCCCAGAGCTGTGGGCTCCCGGCACTGGGGCTGGGCTGCCCCCAACAGGTGCCAGACCCGTGTCAGGACCCCACAGCCAGGATCCCACCAGGCAGTGTCAAAGTGCACAGCCCCCCACCCTCCTCAGAGCCTACTGGAGGAAACAGTGTCAGGAGAGGGGTCTCAGGTGTAGATGGGGACAAGCCCCCGAAGACTGGGGCAGGATCTGTAGGTGGGGAGGGAGTGCACAGCAGCTCAGGGCAGTGGGGGACTCGGCCTCTGCCTGTGGATGCCTGCAGCTGGCCCTCCCCACTAGTGGACTCGGGGGAAAGGCTATCCCAGTGCCTCCAGGATTCACTGCAGCCCAAATCAGGCCTCTTTGTGCGCACCGGCTCCCAAAGGCTGGCTGAGCCAAGTTCTAGGCTTCAGGGGCAAGACAATTCCCAGTCTTTTTGACAGAACTGTGGAGCCTGAGGAGGCTGGCTTCAGAGAGGCTCCGCCATGCCACCCTCGGTGGGCACCTGTCCTTTCAAAACCATGCTGAGTCCACAGTTGAGCAAACTTCTCCTCCATGCCTCTGTGTACAGCTTCTGCAGCTGTCCAGTGACCCCAGTGAAGGGAGTGGTGCCCCAGGGTTGGGGTGGGGCAGGAGAGGTTATGCAGGTGTGTGTGTGTGTGCTGGGCGCTCAGCCCTGCATTGTGAGACCAGAGCGAATCACAGCCATGACTGCGCACAGTGACTTTATGAGGCCTGGGTCCAAGGACACTCTCCCCCTCCATCTGAGCCACAGCTTCCTAAGACATTCATACCATCCGTACCTCAGCCACCCCAAGCTCTGGGGGAGGAGATTGCAAGACGGGTAGAGGGAGTGCAGGGGATGGAGTGACTGCTGGCACCAGCCCTGCCTAAGCCCTTCATGTGGCCTCCAAGCTTGGCCAATGGGAGGGGCAGCACCTTGGGATCAGGGTGTAGGTAGGTCTGCAGAGAAGCAGCCAAGCCTTGAAGGATGGGTGGGGCTGAAACAACACAAGGAGAGGTGGGGAGGTGAGGGCAGAGAAGGCACTATGCCCACCCCATGGCATGCAACAGCTCACCAAACCCCTGCTGCTTCCCCGGGAAGCAGGCACACCAGCAACAAACCCCCAAGGTGGCACCGAGGCAGCCAGGGTTCCCAAGTCCCAGGACCCACTCCCTTTCTTCTTCTAGCGTTTGCCCTTCTTCCGTAGCCAGTCAACAGCGTCAGGTTGAGCCTGATGTAAAGTTTCGAGACCTCCTTTGAATCTGGAGAGGTGGCAGTCGCTGACTATGTGGGTCCTAGTCTGTCTGGAGCCACAGGGGCAGTTCGGGTCGTCTCTGGCTCCCCAGCGATGGAACATATCGGCACACAGGCCATGGCCTGTTCGATAGCGATTGAGGAGGGCCCAATCATAACGTGCTAGGTCAAAGCCAGGTTGACGCTCGCAGGGGTCTGTGATGAGGTGTTTGTTCTTTACCTCAGCTGACTGCCGACTCTGTTTCCAAGAGTCTGGAACAGAGAAGTTCAGTGTAGGCGTAGGGGACCAGATTGGGTGACGAGACGTCAAGCGTTGGACAGGGTGGGCGAAGATATCTGCGTATATTGGCAGGTCCGGTCGAGCGTAGACGCAGGAAATGAACTTAGATGATGCCGCATCCCGACGAATATCTGGCGGGGCGATGTTGCTAAGAACTGGCAGCCATGGAACCGGGGTGGAACGGATGGTTCCAGAAATGATCCTCATGGAGGAATATAATTTGGAATCGACCAAGTGGACATGGGGGCTATGGAACCATACTGGGGCACAGTATTCTGCAGTGGATAGCATAATGCCAGAGATGATGATCGTAGTGTGGAAGCGCTCGCGCCCCATGAGGAGCTGGCCCACTCCCCACTCCACATCCACCCTACAGCCTCTCAAGGAGCTTCCATCCTGGCCCACCTGTCCCTGGAAGCTAAAGGTGAGAGCAGAGATGCCTCGAAACACCATGTGGCTGGTCGAAGTCTATTCAGTTCTCTTCCCCACCAAGCTAGGAAGGGGAAGGACACAGCATGGACTTAGAAAAAGAGATTCTCTATTAAGCCAGGCTCTATCAGGTAACTGGGCCTGTGAGTACCACACATACCAGAGTGTCAGCAAAACAGATAAGGACAGGCAGACACAGACACACACACACACACACACACACACACACACACGGTGAGAAGGCAGAACCACTGTACACTGTCCTAACACAGAACTTTCTTCAGCTCATGGCATGAACCCACTCACATGGGACAGGCCCTCCAACTTTCCACCCTCAAAAACAGAATCATCTACAATGCCAGGTAAGGATATAGATACTCTCATTTATAGTGTAATTTGTTAATAACTGAATTAATTTTATTTTATTATTACTATTATTATTTTTACCAGAGCACTGCTTAGCTCTGGCTTATGGTGGTGCAGGGGATTGAACCTAGGACCTGCGAGTCTCAGGCATGAGAGTCTGTATGACCATTATGCTATCTACTCCCACCCAACTGAACTCATTTTAGTTCAAAGAAATAGGGTCATTTATATGAATATCTGCAGGAGGAAAAAAAGGGGGGGCAATGAATAATGCCTTCTTAAATCTTACCTTTAAAAATTAAAGTCACAAAAAAAAAAAGAAAGAAATTAAAGTCACCACTTTGAAGTGATAAATAGGCTGGCCTGAGTCCGTACAGACATGGGTGAGAAAACCAGAGCAAGCTTTCTGACACCACCTCGGAGAGGCAGACATGCCAGCTTCTGCATCCTACCCACAACGGGGAAAATGAAGTTCAGGATGGTGGTGCCATGTGTCCAAGGCTAAGAAGCCAGAGTGTGTGTGTGTGTGTGTGTGTGTGTGTGTGTGTGTGCCAGAGCTGACATCAAACCAAGCAGGCAGTAGCATCATGGAACACCTGGGGAGACTGACAGACCTTGCCCTTCTCCTGTGTCCCCCAGGATTCACCCTCCAGACACACCGCATACCCAAGATTCTTGCACTTGATCAAATGTGTCTTTGATGCCAAAGGTCATCAACTGAAAGGTCCCTATGGGGGGACCAATCCTGTCAATGATGTCAGTTCTTTCTGACAGTGAAAGAGAAAGCAGTCTTGTGAAAACAGAAGGGAGCTGTGCACACTGCCAGGGCTCACAACACACTCCAGGAGAAGAGAGCCGGCTGTGAGCTCTGAAAGGAGTCCCACTCCATGACACCAGACAGCTAAGGGTGCTCAGATGCACCCCTAGCCCCACACACCAAGATGGGGGGGAAGGGGTCCTTGCAGAAGGGCCTCATCTAACACACACACACTCTCTCCCTCTCCCTCTTTGTAACCAGAGCACTGGTCAGCTCTGGCTTATGTGCTGTGGGGGACTGAACCTGGGACTTTTGGAGCCTCAGGCATGAGGCTATCTATCCCCGCCCGCCATATCTAACTCTCTCGTAGCTGTCACCTGGCTGATGTCCAGTCGGCCGCTTACTGGAATTCATGGTGCACCTGACCTACCAGGCATGAGTTTAACCTTCTTGGATGAATTCATTCTCTCCTGCCCGCTAGCAGAAGGAGATACTGAGGCATGGAGGCCCTCAGGCACCTGCCTTAAGCCAGCTGGGAGCAGAGATGCCGAAAGGTGGGTGGTGTGGTATCCCAAAACAGGGATAAAAGCCCTCGTGAACAAGGAAGAGTCTGGCTCATCAGTGGCTGGCATTACCAAGGCCCTTCCAGATGTGCGACCATCATGCCAACCCTTTCAGGGTGGGCAGCCCTGGACTCCCACTTGGCAGAGGGAAGAGTCAAGGTCCCTGCCTACCAGCTCATCATCAGCCAGAGGCAGGGCTTGGGTTCAGACTGGGGTTCTTCCCTGAGAAGTAACTTCTCCCTCCTCACACCTGCCAGCAGGGCCCTGGAAAAAGGGGGTGGGGAAGAGGGTGGGGGGAAGAGGGAAGCCCTCCCCGGGCTCTCAGGCAGCCTGACACCCTCCATCCGATCCGGGAGGACCATCGCACAGGAGACAATAGGACCTCGCAATGACAGACACCCCCCCCCCCGACCTGTCACCGCCTGGGAGGGTGGCCAGGACAGGAAGTGGGCGAGTGGAGCACCGCATCCAGAAGCGATCACGGGGATGGCGAGGGAGGAACCATCCCTGCCGGCCATTTCCCGGCCTCGAGGACACTGAAGGCGGTGGGGTCCCTCCGAGGAAGATGGCTTTTTAGCAGATTGGCGACGCTGGCTCAGGGCTGGCTTCTCCCAGTCGGTCCCCTGCATCCGTCCAGCACTGGACACTCCCTCCCACCATCACCGGTGCCGAGCACCGCGGAGGGCATCGCTCCCTCTGCCTGAGGCCGGCTTCCCCGGGCAGCAGGTAGGTGACACCGCCCACCTGCCACCCCCATGGGCCCGCGGACTCCAGCACCCCCGGCCCACCTGGCAGGCTGCCCCTGCGCGCCTGGGACCACTCGTGCGGGTGCAGGGTCCGGGCACCGCGCCCCTCACCTCCTTGAGCTGCTCCATCTCGCTGCGGATGGCCTCGTAGTCCACTTCCAGCTCCTCGAACTGCAGCTTGAGCTGGTGCTTCTCCTCCAGCACCGCCAGCCCATACTCGGCCGCCTGGATCTTCTCACGCGTGGTCTCGGCCAGCTCATGCGACAGCCGCTTCACCTCTGCGCGCAGCCACTCGGGCTGCGCCTCCATCACCAGCCGCGCGTACTCTTCTTCCTCCGAAGGCGCCGACATGGTGGCTGCAGCCGGGCTTAGGTTCCAGCTCAGACCGGGCTCATACGCCGCCGCCCAGCCCGACGGCGCCCGGGCCGCGCCGCCGCAGAGTCCGCGCGAGGGTTTGTGGGCCGCAGTCCAGCCCTCACGACTACAACACCCGTCGAGCTCCGCGCTGCCACCCGGACGGTTATAGGCCGGAGCCCGGAGGAGACGGACCTATGACGTCACCGAGTCGACTTGCACCGCCCGAGGAATTGTGGGAGCTGTAGTCCCTCCTGAGCGCCCACTCCACGGCCTGTGGCGCTCCGCACGACCTCGCGAGTCTCTGATTGGTCCGCGCCAACACCTCAGAACCGGAAGCACGGTCCTTTTCCGGCCGCGCACCGGCTGCTATCCGCTGCCGAATGTGTACGTTGGGAGAGGGTCGTGGGAGGCAAGTTTTTAGGACCCTCTTGTCCTCGTGTCTCAGATCAGTACAAACCGCAGCCTGATTCTTGTCTGAGGGCCCCATGGCACCAAGTATGAGGGTGCCTTCCGAGTGGGACGTGCCTGCGCCATGCAGACTGCGCCCGGGACTCGGGTTCGCCTCCTGACACCCCCAGTTCATCCCCTCCTGCGGGCCCGCGATCGGTCCGGGCCACATCCCGCAGCGGTCTTGTCTCCCCGGCCTCCAATCTGGAGAGATCTCCCCTTTCTCCTTATGGCTGCAGCTTCCCAGAGGGTGCATCTGGAGACGCGTGCACAGTGAGGTTGTGCATCCCTCGGGTCGCTGCTGTAATTCCTCTTCCGCAAGAAGACACTCAGACTGTACAAATGTCCCATCACTCCTTGTTGAGCACTTTCTATTTTAACTTATCATTATTACCAAAGCCCCGGGACCTGGAAGCCTCAGGCATGAGAGTCTGTTGGCATGGCTACTATGCTATCACCCTACCCTTAAGAGCCTCTTCGCATAACCATTATCTATCTACACCCACCCTATCACTCCTCAGCCTTTTAACCCGCTGATTTTAATTGTTATTTCTCACCATTCTCCACTTACTGGGTTTGTCCTTGTTAGATTTCTTAAAATTTTACATATTGGGGGCCCGGGAGGTGGCACAGTGGATGAAGCCTTGGAATCTCAAGTGTGAGGCCCCGAGTTCAACTCTGGCATCCCCCGTGCCTGCGTGTTGCTTTGGTTCTCTCCCTCTTTCTAGTAAATCTCATATGGGGCCTGGGGTGGGGAAAGCCTAACTCAGGCACGCAACGCCATTGCTCGACCAGCAGAGCCATCTCCCCAGTCGCCGTGCACTTGTTAGCTTTAATCCCTTAGCACTAGAGATCCATTTACAAAATGGCTTGCAATCCATTAATCTGCTCATTTACTTAGATGATGTCGTGAGCAAGGAGTTTGAGCAAAGGACTCAAGAGCGTGTCGGGGTAAAACAACCTTTTTTACTTATTTTAGATGCCATAGAAAGATCACACAATTCATACAACACACAGCCAGCCCGACAGCCCCCTCTTTGCTTAATATCTGTACACAGGCAGGGCTCTGCGGTGGTCACCACCGGCTGTGTTGCGGGGAGGAGGTCCTTTCGTTCTGCTGGGGCAGCCAGATAAGCGAGGGGCTCTGGCAGCTAGGCTGCTAAGTTACTGAGGCAGCCGCGGGTGCCTTAAGCTCAGCCACACTGACAGCGCGCCATTCTGTAACGGTGGAAATTGCTTGCTTTAGCTGGTTTCTGAGTTTCTATTTATACTTAGCTTCCCTCTGGTTTCAGAGTTACATCTCCTTAGGCCAGGTTCGGGTTGATGTCTTATCTAATCACGAATATTTCTGTCTTATCACACTATGCAGGAGCACTGTGGTTCCTGAAGTTACACTTGATTTACAAGTTCATGTTCACTACATTTATATATTCACTATATTAGGGTTATGTGTTCACCACATTTATATATTCACTACATTAGGGTTCCGTGTTCACATTTATATATTCACTACATTAGGGTTATGTGTTCACCACATTTATATATTCACTACATTAGGGTTATGTGTTCACCACATTTATATATTCACTACATTAGGGTTATGTGTTCACCACATTTATATATTCACTACATTAGGGTTCCGTGTTCACCACATTTATATATTCACTACATTAGGGTTATGTGTTCACCACATTTATATATTCACTACATTAGGGTTCCGTGTTCACCACATTTATATATTCACTACATTAGGGTTCCGTGTTCACCACATTTATATATTCACTACATTAGGGTTCCGTGTTCACCACATTTATATATTCACTACATTAGGGTTCCGTGTTCACCACATTTATATATTCACTACATTAGGGTTCCGTGTTCACCACATTTATTTTTTTTACTACATTAGGGTTCCATGTTCACCACATTTATTTTTTTACTACATTAGGGTTCCATGTTCACCACATTTATATATTCACTACATTAGGGTTCCATGTTCACTTCGGATGATCACATGGTGACAGATTTAGCCTTTGGGTTGCTCCTAATATTGAGCATTTAGTCATTTTTTAAAAAAGAATTTTAAAGGTTTTAGTATTAATTAATGAGAAAAAGGAGGCCTGTTGGTAGCACACCTGGTTGAGCACATGCATTTACAGTGCTCAAGGAGCTGGGTTCGAGTCCCCAGTCCCCACCTGCAGGGGGAAACTTTACTAGTGGTGAAGCAGGGCTGCAGGTGTCTCACCCTCTCTAACACTACTCTCCCTCTAGATTTCTGGCTGTCTCTTTCCAGTAAATAAAGATAAAAATAATAATAATGAGAAAGATAGAAATATAGGAGAGAGAGAGAAAGAACCAGTCATCACTCTGGTATATGTGCCACTGGATTGAACTCATGACCTCCTGCTTGAGAGTCCCATGCCTTATCCATTGCACTATCTCCCACACTTAGTCATTTTTTCTCTTTTTAAAAAGATTTTATTTTATTCATGGGAAAGATAGGAAGAGAGAAAGAACCAGACATCACTCTGGTACATGTGCTGCCAGGGATTGAACTAGGGACCCGATGTTTTGAGAGTCCAGTGCTTTATCCACTGTGCTGCCTCCTGGACCACCTTAGTAATTTTCTAACACAAGTTGTTGTCTTGTACTCTGTGCCCCAGCCATTTCTCCAAGGTGTCCTCTTTTATTTTTATTTTTTAAATAATGATACAAGAGAGGAGGAGGAGAGAGAACGAGAGCATGAGAGCATCACTCTGGCATATGTTGGTGATTGAACTCAGAACCTCATGCTTGAGAGCCCAATGCTTTATCTTTTGTACCATTTCCTAGCTGCCTGATTTCTTGTGCGAGTTTAATGTTTCTTTTACAAGAGAAAGCCAGGATATTATACACGAAAGTAGAAATTACTTTTTTTTTTTTTTTTTTTTTTTTACTAGAGCACTGCTCCACTCTGGCTTATAGCAGTGCGGGAAATTGAACCTGGAACTTTGGAGCCTCAGGCATGAGAGTCACTTTGCATAACTATTATGCTATTTACCCCTGCCCTGAAATTACTTTTTAAAAGTATTATTAATTAATTTATTTTGCAGAAAGACAGAGACATTGTGCAGGAAGGGGCAGTACAGGACACCTGCATCACTGCTTCAGTGCTCATGAAGCTTCCCCCCTGCGGGTGGGCTCCAGGAGCTTGAACCCAAGTCCTTGTGCACTGACCAAGCAGACATCTTTGGTGTCTCAGGCACGAGGCTTTTTGCATAACCATTAGGCTATCTCTCCACACCAGCAGAACACACAGACTTGGTGGAGGAGTAACAGGGAGCCCCTGAAGTCGAAGTCTCCCTGCCAAGGGTGACCATGTTTAGCCTTCGGAAAAAGGGAAGTGACGTCCTCCCAGAAACCTCATTCTGCCTCCTCAGCAAAGGTTGTCATCCCAGCTCCTCGCATCAAAATTGTAGGTGCTGGATGTTCAAGTGTGGCCTGGGCGTGGCCACCGACACCCTCAAGAGTTCCCTGCAAGCCACTCCTCTTCTTAGAAGCAGTGTCCTCTCTGCCACTGGCCTTCTAGTTGCAGGCTAAGCAGCAAACCCACATCTGGTTGGGCCACCATCTCCCCAGGTGTACCTGACTCAGCTTTCTTGCATTAGTGAGTGATGGTGTCTGAAGGTCTCAGATGTCAGGGCTGCGTGGCACTGGGCTGGGTCCTGCATGATGCACAGCTGTTTGCTGAACAAGGGGGTGGGGTGCATCACGGAGAGACAAACAGAATCATGGGTGAGCATGGCCTGGGGTATGTCACGGGTGAAGACAAAGGATAGATTCAGAGTGGGATGGAAGGCTTGTCTGGTCATGTGTGTATACACATGTGTCATACGGAGGAGCAGTTTGCATCAGGTTGGAAAACCAGCAAAGTAGCAGCAGCAGCAGCAGCATTCTTCCAGCTGAGCAGATCCACATGGGATACGTGTTAGCAGTTGAGTTTTTTGCAAGCGGGAGGCAAGTGCTGAGATAGTTTGGGATGAGAGATGTTGGCTGAGGATCAAGGCCTGAGGTCTCTGCAAGGAAGCAGAACAGGAAGAGCTGAGTCTCAGCGCAGTTCTGAGTAAGACTTGCCAGTCCTGCACATCCCGTGTGGGGCCGCGGCAAGCTCAGAGAGCACAAGTGTGGATACAGCGTCACATCTCAACATGATTTTTTTTTTTATTGTTGTAGTTATTACTGATGTTGTCGTTGTTGGATAGGACAGAGAGAAATGGAGAGAGGAGGGGAAGACAGAGGGAGAGAGAAAGACAGACACCTGCAGACCTGCTTCACCGCCTGTGAAGCGACTCCCCTGCAGGTGGGGGGCACACCCGTCCTTGTGCTTTGTGCCACGTGCACTTAACCCACTGCGCTAACCCCGGCTCCCTCGACATGATTTTTAAGCTTCCCCCGTGTTACAGCGTATGTCCAAATTCCATTTCATTTTAGGACTGAAGACTCCATTTTATGAATAGACCACATTTTGCTTTTCTTTCCATGCACTGATGAACATTGTTTCTACCTTTTGGCCATGATGAATAGCGTGTCTATGAATACCTTGTACTAGTCCCAGCTGTCAGTTTTCTTCAGTGTGTAGGAGTAGAGTAACGGGACCATGAAGTTTTACTGTTTTGGCTCTTTTTTTTTTTTTCCCCTTTTGTTGCCCTTGTTTTTATTGTTGTAGTTATTATTGTTGTCGTCGTTGTTAGATAGGACAGAGAGAAACGGAGAGAGGAGGGGAAGACAGAGAGGGGAAGAGAAAGACAGACACCTGCAGACTTGCTTCACCGCCTGTGAAGCGACGCCCCTGCAGGTGGGGAACCGGGGGCTCAAACCGGAATTCTTATGCGGGTCCTTGCGCTTCGCGCCACATGCTCTTAACCCGCTGCGCTACCGCCCAACTCCCCCGGCTATTTTTTTTTAAATTTAATTTATTTCCTTTATTTATTTATTGAATAGAGACAGCCAAAAGTCGATAGGGAGGGAGAGAGATAGACACTTGCAGCCCTGCTTCACCACTAGCAAAGCTTTCCCCCTACTGGTGGGGACCCAGGGCTTGAACCTGGATCTTTGCGCATTGTAACATGTGCGCTCAACCAGGTGTGCCACCACCTGGCCCCACTGTTTGGCTCTTAATGTTTAGATCTTTGAACCTAAGAAAGTAACTTTTGGGGATTCGAGCGGTAGCGCAGGGGGTTTTGCGCAGGTGGCGCAACGCTAAGGACTGAGTAAGGATCGTGGTTCTGGCCCCCAGCTCTCCACCTGCAGGGGAGTCGCTTCACAGGTGGTGAAGCAGGTGTGCAGGTGTCTATCTTTCTCTCCCCCTCTCTGTCTTCTCCTCCTCTCTCCATTTCTCTCTGTCCTATCCAACAATGATGACATCTACACAACAAGAATAACTACAACAGTAAAACAACAAAGGCAACAAAAGGGAATAAATATTAAAAAAATAAACAAAAGAAATGAACTTTTGAGCTAACTTTTGTACAGGAATAAGTATCTAACTTCATTCCTGTGCATTTTTTAAAAATTTCTTTATTGGGGAATTAATATTTTACATTCAACAGTAAATATAATAGTTTGTACATGCATAACATTTCCCAGTTTTCCATATAACAATACAACCCCCACTAGGTCCTCTGTCATCCTTCTTGGGTCTGTATTCTCCCCACCCACCCCAGAGTCTTTTACTTTGGTGCGATACGCCAATTCCAGTTCAGGTTCGACTTGTTTTCTTTTCTGATCTTGTTTTTCAACTTCTGCCTGAGAGGAGATCATCTCATACTCATCCTTCTGTTTCTGACTTATTCACTTAACATGAACTTTTCAAGGTCCATCCAAGATCAGCTGAAAACAGTGAAGTCACCATTTTTACAGCTGAGTAGTATTCCATTGTGTATATATACCACAACTTGCTCAGCCACTCATCTGTTGTTGGACACCTGGGTTGCTTCCAGGTTTTGGCTATCACAAATTCTGCTGCCAAGAACATATGTGTACACAGATCTTTTTGGATGGGTTCCTGTGCATTTTTCATTTATTTTATTTTTTTATTGATGTTGTTGTTGTTAGATAGAACAAAGAGAAATGGAGAGAGAAGGGGAAGACAGAGAGTGGGAGAGAGGTGCTCCCCACCTGCAGACCTGCTTCATCACCTATGAAGCGACTTCCATGCAGGTGGGGAGCCAGGGGCTCGAACTGGGATCCTTTCACCAGTCCTTGTGCTTTGCGCCAGATGCGCTTAACCCGCTGTGCTATGGACCAACTCCTTTCCTGTGCATTTTTATATCCAGCTTTCCAAGCACCATTTGGTGAAAAGTCTGTCCTTAGTCAAGAATTTGTTTGGCTTTATATGTTAACTGTTTTTTTCAGCCACCAGGTTCCAAAAACTAACATGATGCCAGCCAGACTTCCCAGGGCAGACGACCCCACCAATGTGTCCTGGAGCCCTGCTTCCCCAGGGAAAGAAAGAGGCAGGCTGGGCATATGGATCCATCTGTCAACGCCCATGTTCAGTGGAGAAGTAATTACAGAAGCCAGGCCTCCCACCTTCTGCACCCCACAATGACCCTGGCTCCATACTCCCAGAGGGATAAAGAATAAGCTATCAGGGAGGGGATGGGATACATAGTTCTGGGGGCGGGAATTGTGTGGAGACGTACTCCTCTTATCCTATGGTTTCTGTCAGTGTTTCCTTTTTATAAATAAAAATTTAAAAAGAAAAGTCTGCCCTTTTCCTAGTAAACGGTCTCGGTCTCCATGTTGTAAATCAATGAGGCAGATCTATGGCTGTTACTTCCACACCTGGTATCTCTGTTCTATTCCAGTGGTCTGTGTGGTTATCTTTATGCCAGTACCCCACTATTTTACGTATTTTGGAGTAACTTTTGAACTAGAGAAATGTGAGCAGCTGGGGAGGTGAGTCAATGGTTAGAGCACTGGGCTTACATGTGTGGAGTCTTAGGCTTGATTACTGGCATCGCATAGGCTAGAATGAATTGATCTGAGCTCACTCTCTTATTTCCACTCTAATAAAATGAACAAATAATTTTTTTTTTTTTTTTTAGTTCTTGAATAGGCTGGGGAGATTGTGTAATGGTTATGTAAAATGACTTTAGTGCCTGAGGCTGATATCACAGCAGAGCCCAGCAGTGTTCTGGTTAAAACATATATATAGTCAGACTTGCATGCATGAGGTTAGAAGTTCGATCCCTGGAGTTGGGCGGTAGCGCAGTGGGTTAAGCGCATGTGGCACGAAGTGCAAGGACCAGCGTAAGGATGTAAGGAGCCTAGTTCGAGCCCCTGGCTCCCCATTTGTAGGGGGGTCACTTCACAGGTGGTGAAGCAGGTCTGCAGGTGTCTATCTTTCTCTCCCCCCTCTGTCTTCCCCTCCTCTATTTCTCTCTGTCCTATCCAACAATAATGATATCAATAACAACAATAATAATAACTACAACAACAATAAAAAAGCAAGGGCAACAAAAGGGAAAAATAAATAAACAGATAAATACATAAATACAACAACAACAACAAAAAGTTTGATCCTGGGGCCTGGTGTTGGTGCATCTATTTGAGAGCACATGTTACAGTGCACAAGGACCCCGGGTTCAAGCCCCTAGTCCCCACCTGTGGAGGGAAAGCTTTGCTAGTGGTAAAGCAGTGTTGTAGGTGTCTCTTTGCCTCTCACTTTCTTCCCTCTTGATTTTTGGCTGTCTCTATCCAGTAAATAAAGAGAATTAAAAAAAAAAGTTTGATCCATGGAACTGAATTGCCACGGTGATGCTCTTGTTCTGTCTCTTGCTTTTTTTTATTAATAGATAAGTCTTTTCTTTTTTAAACCCAAGCTCAGCAGGGGCCGGGTGGAGGCACACCCAGTTAAGCGTACATAGTACTAAGCGTAAAGACCTACAAAAGGATCTGGGTTTGAGCCCTCAGCTCCCCACCTGCAGGGTGGATGCTTTACAAGTGGAGAAGCAGGTCTGCAGGTGTCTGTCTTTCTCTACCCCTCTCTATCTCTCCCTCCTCTCTCAATTTCTCTCTGTCCTATCCACTTTTTTTAAAAAATGGAAAACATGGGGCCAGGCAGTGGCACACCTGGCTAGGCACACACATTACAGTGCGCAAGGACCCGAGTTCAAGCCCCTGGTCCCCACCTACGGGCTGGGAGGAGGCTTCAGGAGTGGTGAAGCAGGGCTGCAGGTGTCTTTCTGTCTCCCTCTCTATCTCCTCTTCCCCTCTCAATTTCTGGCTGTCTCTGTCCAATAATAAATCAATAAAATATATATTTTAAAAAAATGGAAAACAGTGGCCACCAGGAGCAGTTGGTTTGTAGTATGGCACCAAGCCCCAGCGTTAACCCTGGAAGCAGAAATAAATACTCAGCTCTGGTTTATGGTGGTGCTGGGACTTAAACCTGGGCCTTTGGTGCCTCAGGCATGAAAGTCTTTTCTTGCATAAGCATATTATCTCTCGAGCCCCAGTAAATAAATCTCTGAGGGGGAATTGGTGGGTAGCGCAGCGGGTTAAGTGCACGTGGCGCAAAGCGCAAGGACCAGAGTAAATTCACAATTGGTAAAGCAGGTCTGCAGGTGTCTATCTTTCGCTCCCCTTCTCTGCCTCCCCCCCTCCATTTCTCTCTGTCCTATCCAACAATGATGACATCAATAATAACTACAACAATAAAACAATGGCAACAAAAGGGAATAAATAAATATATTTTTTTAAAAACAAATCTTTAAAGAAAGCCATGAAACGGCATTTACAAGGCCTCCTTGTGGATGCAAATCCTCCAGGCAAACATTTATATTATTATTGTTGTTATTTACCAGAGCATTGATCAGCTCTAGTTTATGGTGGTGTGTGGGATTAAACCTGGGACCTTGGAGCCGCAGGCATTAGAGTCTGTTTGCATAACCATTGTGCTGTCTCCCCCACCCAGCATCCATTTCTATAATAGAGATTTCATCCATATTGAAGATAAGCTCTGGCAAGTAACTTTTTTCTACAATCACTTTATTTAAAGTTTCCAAAGATTTTTTTTCAGTTACCTTTATATAAACAGCTTGAATCACTACTCATGTTCACATTATATGATGAATAACTATTGTTGAATTGTTGAAGCCACCCAGAGCTAGCTAGCAGTAAATTTTACATCTTAGTCTTTTTTTTTTAATTTTTTAAATATTTATTTTATTTATTTATTCCCTTTTGTTGCCCTTGTTGTTTTATTGTTGTAGTTATTATTGTTGTCGTCGTTGCTGGATAGGACAGAGAGAAATGGAGAGAGGGAGGGGAAGACAGAGAGGAGGAGAGAAAGATAGACACCTGCAGACCTGCTTCACCGCCTGTGAAGCGACTCCCCTGCAGTTGGGGAGCCGGGGTTCGAACCGGGATCCTTATGCCGGTCCTTTTGCTTTGCGCCACCTGCGCTTAGCCCGCTGCACTACAGCCCGACTCCTTTTTTTTTTTTTTTTTTTTACCAGAGCACTCCTCAGCTCTGGCTTATGGTGGTGCAGGGGATTGAACCTGGGACTTTGGAGTCTCAGGCATGAGAGTCTGTTTGCATAACCATTATGCTATCTACCCTCCGCCCACATCTTAGTCTTTTCTTTCAACATTGCAAAAAAAAAAATTTTGTTTCTGCATTGGTCATGATTATTACAGTACTGAGAGGGCCGGGCTTCTGTGTCTATCTTTAATCCAGATCACCTGAAGTTTCTCTGTGTCTGATACAAGCTCTTCTTAAATTTCTGTTAGTCTTGCTTTCAATGAAGCAGGACCTTTAACAATTTCTGTCACAGTGTTCTTGTTCTTCAAGTCCGTTGCTATGGTTGCAAGGGCTATGCCTGATTAATGAACGACAGCCGTGACTGATGTTCCACTTTTGTGGTCCTTAATTACTGTTTCCAGGTCAGTCGTTTGAGATGACCTCTGACTGGCAGCGCTAGCAGCAGATTTTGTATAGTTAAGGGGCCATGATGAACAAATGTCACGGAGGTAAATCAAGCACAAGGAGAAGTAATGGTATTGCATGACCAAGTGTGATATGTGTGAGGCTGCTAAGAGGCTGAAATGCTAGGAAGGATATAGCAGCTGTGAGATTAGTAGGCAGTGGGGATTTGGGCTCATCAGTGACTGAAAAGTCACTCATTATATGACCAAAGAAAAACGAGGGAGTCGGGCGGTAGCGCAGCGGGTTAAGCGCACGTGACGCAAAGCGCAAGGACCCAAGAATCCCGGTTCGAGCCCCCGGCTCCCCACCTGCAGGGGAGTCGCTTTCAGGTGGTGAAGCAGGTCTGCAGGTGTCTGTCTTTCTCTCCCCCTCTCTGTCTTCCCTTCCTCTCTCCATTTCTCTCTGTCCTATCCTACAACGACGACATCAATAACAACAACAATAAAACAACAAGGGCAACAAAGGGGAATAAATAAATAAATAGAAAAAAAAAACGAGTCACCGCCACAAGGAGATATACATTTCTCTCTATAAAAAGTTATAGTGGGGTCTGGGTGGTGGTATACCTGCGTGAGCGCACATGTTACAATGTGCAATGACCTGGGTTCAAGCACCCAGTCCCTGCCTACAGGGGGGAAGCTTTGCGAGTGGTGAAGCAGGGCTGCAGGTGTCTCTCTGTCTCTCTTATCTCCCCCTACCCTCTCAATTTCTCTCTGTCTCTATCCAATAAATAAACATAATAAAAAATGTTTAAAACAAAATGTTTTAAAGTTATAGTGTGCTGCTTATGAACACATTTTTATAGCTCTATACTATACATCATGGTACATATACATGTCATTCTTTTAGAAATTAACATAAATGATTTTAAAAAAATATTTATTTATTTCCTTTTTGTTGCCCTTGTTGTTTTTATTGTTGTAGTTATTATTGTTGTTGATGTCGTCGTTGTTGGATAGGACAGAGAGAAGTGGAGAGAGGAGGGGAAGACAGAGAAGGGGAGAGAAAGACAGACACCTGCAGACCTGCTTCACAGCTTGTGAAGCGACTCCCCTGTAGGTGGGGAGCCGGGGACTTGAACCAGGATCCTCACGCTGGTCCTTGCGCTTTGCGCCACATGCGCTTTAACCTGCTGCGCTACCACCCAACTGCCAACATAAATGATTTTAATAGAATTAATTAATTAATTTTACCAGAACATTGTTCAGCTCTGGTTTATGGAAGTGCTAGGGATTGAGCCTGGGTCTTTGGAGCCATGGCATGAGAGTCTTTTGTATAACTACCTAACTTTGTATGCTTTTCTTTCACTCACTGATGCCGGGTAGTTTCTGGTGGTTACAAATATACCAGTGCGATAATAAGTAGCCACGTGCTTGAGACTTGTCTATGAATGAATATTGCCGTGGGCATTCAGCGTTACAGTTGCTGGCTTGGGTGTCTTCCCCAATATGACTCCTCACCGATGTGTGAACACCACTGTTCCCTGCCAGGACCTCCCTCAGGTGCAGGTGTCCTGTGGCAGGAATTTCTTGCTTGAACCAGGACAGCTCCGGAAATGAGTATCCAACTAAACAGTCATCGAATAGTCAAGACAGTCTGCAGTGCCCTTCCACACAACTCCTTATGCTCTTCGAAGCTCTGTCATAGCTTCCAAATCAATCTATTGTTTTATTTAGTTATTTGTTTATTTTACCAGAGCACTGCTCAGCTCTGGCTCATGGTGGTGTAGGGGATTGAATCTGGGACCCGGGAGCCTCAGGCACGAAAATCTCTTGTCATAACCATTATGCCTGCTACCCCCACTACCAACATTTTTTTTTTTTTTTTTTAACCAGAGCACTACTCAGTTCTGTTTTATGGTGGTTTGGGGAATTGAACCTGAGACTATGGAGCCTCAGGCATGAGAGTCTGTTTGCATAACCATTATGCTATCTCCCCTGCCCAATGAGTTGATTTTCAGTGTTTCTGGGACAATAGTAGGAAATCCACACACAGAACAATGAAGTTGGAACCATATGCAAAACTAATCAAAACGAGGCCACCTGAGGCTATAATTTGGTTCTTTGGAGAGGGATGAGCCTAGACTTTAAGGAAGGAGGCACAACACAGTCTTACATAACCCTAACCCCAACCTGATTTTCAAGGCAATCACCCTCAAGTTTATTTTCATTCATTTTACATTAATACACAGACTATGACTGATCTTGGAAACAGTAAGAGAACAGTTCCAACTGTACTACAGAGGTAGTAAACACTCATGAATTCACTTATGAATTCTATGGCTCTTAACACTTTCCTGTGTGTGTGTGTGTGTTTACCAGAACACTGGTCAGCTCTGTCTTTTTGGTGGTGGTGTTGGGGGGGGGGGCTGAACCTGGGACTTCGGAGCCTCAGGCATGAGAGTCTCTTTACATAACTATTATGCTATCTACCCCTGCCCTTTCCTGTGCTTCTGATGGATGAAAGCACAACTTGACGTCTCAAAAGCTGATAGAATAACAAGGAATGTGGAATAATCTAATAAAAATCTGTAACGTGGTCCGGGAGGTGGTGCAGTGACTAAAGCACTAGACTCTCAAGTATGAGGTTCTGAGTTTGATCCCTGGCAGCACAAGGTACCAGAGTGATGTCTGGTTCTTTCTCTCCTTCTATCTTCGTCATTAATAAATGATTAATTAATTTAATCATAAATGATAAATAAATTAATTTTAATTAATAAAAGATTTTTTAAAATCTATAACAAAAAATTAAGAGGAATACCTACTTGACTGTACAGTTGATAGCAATAGCAAATAGAAAACCCAGAACTACCACCATTTGTCGGTAAGAGGAATGTGAACCTAGAAAATTAATGAAAACAGGACTGAGTGGTGGTGCACCTGGTTGAGCGCACACGTTGCAATATACAAGGTTCCAGGTTCGAACCCCAGTCCCCACCTGCAAGGGGAAATCTTTGCAAGTGGTGATGCAGGGCTGCAGGTGTCTCTCTCCCTACCTCCCTCTTCCTCTCAACTTTTGGCTGTCTCTAGCCAGTAAACAAATAAATAAAGAATAAATAAATAAAAGGAAATTAATGAAAACCAAATTAGGAATCAGTAGTAGAATTTAAGAAAAGAATGTGACATGACATTAATCTGAGCACCGACATAGTGACATACCTAGTAAATCTAACATTCCATTTATAAGTATGACTAAAAAAAAAAAATAGAATACCCAGTAGGAAACTTCATGAAGTGCGCAAGGCTGTGCACCAAAGAGCTCACAGGAGGACTTGGTTTACTTGAGCCCTGTGCATTCCAGAAAGAGAGAGAGGTATGACCCTTGACCGACTTGGGGCCTAAACTCTAAACACTTGAAGATTCTGTCTGATAAGAGTGTTTCTTTTTTGCCTGGGCCTCTTCACTGTGAATAGTTCTGCTTATCTGAGGCCCTGGATCATTCTGCTGTGATATATACAGCCCCTTGGCTTTTGTCTGATGAGCTAAAATTAAAGGAGATTGCTGAGTGGGGGCCAAGTTTGCATTTCAGCTGAACTGAGCTTGGTCACTAGCTTCAGGGGTGCTCCCAAGGGGGTGGTCATGCTGGAACAACAAATAACAGGTACTTACAAGACTTCTGGTCACCAAGATGTAGGAGGACAAAACTGAGAAACTATGACACAAGGAAATATGGTGTGATGGGATTGTCTCGTATGAATCAATGTCATCAGTTTCTAAGAGTCTTAGAAATGCAAAGAGAATTAGAAATGTTTTTTTTTTATTACATCCTAATAGCTAATGTGTTGGCTAGTGTTTTTTTTTTTTTTTTTTAAGATTTTATTTATTTAGGGAGAATACAGGTCCATGAAAGATGATGAATGACATAGTGAGGGTTGTATTGTTAAATGGGAATCTGGGGAATGTTATGCATGTACAAACTATTGCATTTACTGTTGAATGTAAAACATTACTTCCCCAATAAAGAAATAAAAAAAGAAAAAAGAAGAAAAAAAAGATTTTATTTATTTAGGAGAAAGATAGGAGGAAAGAGAAAGAACCAGACATTACTCTGGCACATGTGCTGCTGGGGATCGAACTCAGAACCTCATGCTTCAGAGTCCAAAGCTTTATCACTGCGTCACCTCCCGGACCACTGAATTAGAAATGTTTACAAGGACTTGGGGGCTGAAAAAGGGGGTAGTGAAGGAAATTTTCCCAGCAACATAGACATATCTAAATATTATTATTATTTTTAATTTTAATATTTATTTATTTATTTTACCTTTTGTTGCCCTTGTTTTTTGGGTTTTTTTCTCTTTTTTTACTGTTGTAGTTATTATTAATGTCGTGGTTGTTGGATAGGGTTGTTGGCTCACTCTTGGAATCCCCCAGGAGCTAAAAGCAGAAGCCCACGAGTGCCACCTGGTGGTGCATACTGGAATTTTGTATCAGAAAACCCTCAGCTGTGACAGTGCAATATATAGTTTGGGACATGATTACTGGCTTGTAATTGGACATTAGTTGCAACCCCTGCAAGCGTCAACCCGGCTTTGACCTAGCACGTTATGATTGGGCCCTCCTCAATCGCTATCGAACAGGCCATGGCCGGTGCGCCGCTATGTTCCATCGCTGGAGAGCCAGAGACGGCCCGAACTGCCCCTGCGGCTACAGACAGACTATGACCCACATAGTCAACGACTGCCACCTCTCCAGATTCAAAGGAGGTCTCGAAACTTTACATCAGGCTCAACCTGACGCTGTTGACTGGCTACGGAAGAAGGGCAAACGCTAGAAGAAGAAGTTGCAACTGCAACTTGTGACTAGAGGTATCAAATCACCTTAAAACATGAACTACCAGTAATGTGTTGGGTGATATCAGAGGCACTTTACTAAGGAAGGCAGTGTGAATAGAGAAGAAAGTTTTAAAATAAAATAGAAATGATCTGCACAGGACTATGTTACTGGGGAGTGCAAGCAGGCAGGCTTCTACCACTGGTTTTAGAACCTGAAGAGCAGCTGGGGTTGGTGACTTATTGGGTATAGTTTTTTTAATTTTCTTTTTTAAATCTTTAATGGATAGAGACAGCCAGAAATCAAGAGGGAAGGAGGTGATAGAGCAGGAGAGAGACAGAGAGATATCTGCAGCCCTGCTTTCACCATTCATAAAGCTTTCCCCCTGCAGGTGGGGACCGGGGACTCAAACCTGGGTCCTTGAACATCGTAATACATGTGTTCAACCAAGTGCACCACTACCCGACCCCCCACTGGGTACAGTTTTACCCCCAGACTGCTTCATCTTTTTTCCTACCTGCATCGTGGTCCCTGGACCAAGAATACATTAGCAGGTGCTGGAAGCAGGGACAACCCCTAAATAAGGAAGTAATTATCATTTTAATCTTTATGCCAGAATTCCTGACGTCAGGACAGAGTGGACTGTACTCACCAGACCAGGCGAAGTTAAGGGCGACGGCAACTGTTGCTTAGTGGTTGTGACATCCCCTTGCTTCTTTACCCACCTTCCAGGAATGGAGAGGCTTCTGGGGGGTATCTAGCCTGATGCAAATAGTCTGGCACAGAGAATTGTCACGTGTGCACTCATTGGGTGTAACACTTCTTTCCCTTCTTTTTTTTCTTTTTTTTTTTTTTTTTTTAATTCCCACCAGAGTTATTGTTAGGGCTTGTTGCAGTGGCCATATCGCTTTCCTCCCTCCCTCCCTCCCTTTCTTTCTTTCTTTCTTTCTATATTATTAGATAGGACAGAGAGAAATTGAGAAGGGAGATAGAGAGGAAGAGATATAGAGAGTCACCTGCAGAACTGCTTTACTACTTTTGAAACTTCTGGAACTCTACAGGTGAGTGGGGGGTAGGGCTCTAACCCTGGTGCTTGCACATAGTAAAGGGGACTCAATCCAGTGCACCACAATCTGGACCCCCAGAGTTATTCTGAAATGGAGAGAGGAGGGGAAGACAGAGGGGGGAGAGAAAGATAGACACCTGCCTTGCTGTAGAGGCTGTGGGCTTGAACCTGGGTCCTTGAGCAGGGTGGAGTGTGCTCTCCACTTGGTGAAATCTCTCCCCCTCTCTACCTGGTGTTATAAATCCAAGCAAAGGGAGGCTGGAAAATCAGCATAATGGTTATGGAAAAAAGACTTTCATGCCTGAAGCTCTGAGGTCACAGGTTTGATTCCCAGCACACCTTCAGCCAGAGCTGAGCAGTACTCTGGTCTTTCTCTCTGTAGCTCTGTATTTCTGTATTTTCCTCTCATTAAAATAAATATAGGGGGAGTAAATAGCATAATGGTTATGCAAAGGGACTCTCAAGCCCGAGGCTCCGAAGTCCCAGGTTCAATCCCTCACCTCACCGTAAGCCAGAGCTGAGCAGTGCTCTGGTAAAAAACAAACAAACAAATAAAACAAATATAGTATTTTAAAAAATGAAAAATAAATCCAAACATAATTGGGCATGTTAATAGTCATCTATGGAAACAAAATTTTTTAAAAGTCATCTGGAGTCCATACAGGTTGTGTATCTATGGACAAAAAATATTATCATTTTATTTATTTATTTATTTACTTTTTAACCAGAGCACTGTTCAGCTCTGGTTTATGGTGGTGCGGGGGATTGTACCTGGGACTTTGGAGCCTCAGGAATGAGTCTGTTTGCAGAACCATTATGCTATCAACCCTCTGCCCAAGATTATCATTTTATTGACAGAGTAGAAGCTGGAGCACTGGAACAGTGTTTCTCTGCAGTAGCCTCCTATTACCAGACTCTCTCTCTCTCTCTCTCTCTCTCTCTTTTTTTTTTTTTTTTACCAGTGCACTGCTCAGCTCTGCTTTATGCTGGTGGTAGGGATTGAACCTGGGACTTTGAAGCCTCATAAATGAGATTCTCTTTGCATAACCACTATGCTATCTACCTCCATCCACTTATTATTATTATTATTATTATTTTTTACCAGAGCACTGGGACTTTGGAGGCCCAGGCATGAGAGTCTTTTTGCATAACCATTATGCTATCTACTCCTGCCCCTATTATTATTTTTTTTAAACCTGAGTACCATTCAGCTCTTGTTTATGGTTGTGCTGGGGATTGAATTTGGGACATGAGTGATCTTAATGGCCATTTGCATAAACATCATGCTCTCTCCCTGGTCTCTCTAGCTGTGAAAGTCCTAAAGGGCATCTCCTTCCCATGGAAGGCCATTTTTGTCTACATTGAACCTTCATTATCATGAATAACACTTTCAACCTTATGAGGTCTGTCAGCTGGGGACTCAACACCCCCTCCTCTAGAACTCTCCTCAGAGCTGCTGCAAAACCCACTGTGTGGTGGCAGCCACACAGGAGAAATAAGTCTCTCCAGAGTGAGTGACCTGAGAGAGAGCCTCCCCTGGGGGTGGAGTGGGGAGGGAAAGCTCTTTCTGTAACCTAACCTCAGGAGCCACATCACATCAAGGCCTTTGGTTAGCAGTGAATCATAAAGCCCAGCCCACATCAAGATCAGGGAGCTGTTGTCCCCCTTAGAGAGAAGAAGGGAAGAAATATTTTAAAGCCCTGACAAGATACATTTTATTTTTATTTATTTTACTTAACCAGAGTTCTGCTCAGCTCTGGTTTACGGTTGTATGGCATAACATTTGGTGGTATGTAGGGCATAACATTTCTCAGTTTTCCACATAACAATACAGCCCCCACTAGGTCCTCTGCCATCCTGTTCCAGGACCTGAACCCTCCCCCCACCCACCCCAGAGTCTTTTACACCAATATTTTCTTTTTCAAATTTTTAAAAAATTATTTATTTATTTATTATTGGATAGAGACAGAGAGAAATTGAGAAGGGAGGGGGAGATGGTGAGGGAAAGAGATAGTGAGACTCTTGTAGCTCAACTTCACCACTCCTGAAGCTTTCCCCCCGCAGGTGGGAACCAGGGGCTTGAACTCAGGTCCCTGCACACGCACTGCAATGTGTGTGCTTTACCGGGTGCACCACCATCTGGCCCCCTCTTTTAAAAATTTTTTAAAAAATATTTATTTATTTATTATTGGGTACAGATAGGGAGAAATTAAAAGAGAAGGGAAAGATAGGGAGAGAGACAGACAACTGTAGCCCTACAGGTGGGGACCAGGGGTTTGAACTTGGGTCCTTGTACACTGTAATGTAACTGCTTGACAAGTTGCGCCACTGCCTGGCCCTCCCTTCCAACACTTCCCATTTAGGGATAAAGTTGGATGAGCTTCTCTGCTGAGAAGTTTCTAAAACTTGTACTTTCTCTCTTTTTTAATTTTTTAATATTTACTTTCTCCCCTTTTGTTGCCCTTGTTTTTTTTAATTGTTGTTGTAGTTATTTATTTATTTATTTTTATTTCTTTATTACGGAATTAATGTTTTACATTCAACAGTAAATACAACAGTTTGTACGTGCATAACATTCCCCAGTTTTCCATATAACAATACAACCCCCACTAGGTCCTCTGAATCCTTCTTGGACCTGTATTCTCCCCACCCACCCACCCCAGAGTCTTTTACTTTGATGCGATACGCCAATTCCAGTTCAGGTTCTACTTGTGTTTTCTTTTCTGATCTTGTTTTTCAGCTGCTGCCTGAGAGTGAGATCATCCCATACTCAGCCTTCTGTTTCTGATTTATTTCACTTAACATGAATTTTTTTTAATAAAAAAACCCCACATTTATTTATTTAATTTGACAAGACAGAGAAATTGAGAGCGGAAGGGGAGAGAGAGAGGGAGAGAGATACCTCCAGCCCTGCTTCACTACCTGTGAATTTACCCCCTGCAAACGGGGACTGGGGGCTTGAACCTGGGTCTGTGCGCAGGGGAATGTGTATGCTTAACCAAGTTAAGGTAGAGGGTGAGAGAGACACAGAGAGAGACAGGCAGACAGAGAAAGACCTGCATCACTGCTCCATCACTTGTGAAGATTTGCCCCTGCAGGTAGGGACCACTGGTTTAAACCTGGGTCCTTATCCATGTTATTTTTTTTTAATTAAAAAACATTTATTTAAGGAGTCAGGCGGTAATGTAGTAGGTTAAGCGCATGTGGTGCCAAGCGCAAGGACTGGCTTAAAAATCCTGGTTCAGCCCCCGGCACCCCACCTGCAGGGGAGTCTTTTCACAGTCAATGAAGCAGGTCTGCAGGTGTCTGTCTTTCTCTCCTCCTCTCTGTCTTCCCCTCTTCTCTCCATTTCTCTCTGTCCTATCCAATAATGACGACATCTATAACAACAACAACAACAATAATAACTACAACAACAATAAAAAACAACAAGGGCAACAAAAGGGGAAATAAATATAAAAAAATTATAAGATAAAAAATTAAAAATACTGACAAGGCCATAGGATAAGAGGGGTACAATTCCTTATAATTCCCACTACCAGAGTTTCATATCCCATCCCCTCCCTTGAAAGCTTTCCTATTCTTTATCCCTCTGGGAGCATGGACCCAGGATCGTTATGGGGTCCAATTAACATGAATTTTTCAAGGTCCATTCAAGATCGGCTGAAAACGGTGAAGTCACCATTTTTTATGGCTGAGTAGTATTCCACTGTGTATATAGACCATAACTTGCTCAGCCACTCATCTGTTGTTGGACACCTGGGTTGCTTCCAAGTTTTGGCTATTACAAATTGTGCTTCCAAGAACATATGTGTACACAGATCTTTTTGGATGGGTGTGTTCGGTTCCTTAGGATATATCCCCAGGAGAGGAATTGCAGGATCATAGGGTAGGTCCATTTCTAGCCTTCTGAGAGTTCTCCAGACTGTTCTTCACAGAGGTTGGACCAATTGACATTCCCACCAGCAGTGCAGGAGGGTTCCTTTGACCCCACACCCTCTCCAGCATTTGCTGCTGTTACCTTTTCTGATGTCTGACATTCTCACAGGAGTGAAGTGATATCTCATTGTTGTCTTTATTTGCATTTCTGTGACAATCAGAGACTTGGAGCATTTTTTCATGTGTTTCTCAGCCTTTTGGATCTCTTCTGTGGTGAATATTCTGTCCAAGTCCTCCCCCCATTTTTGGATGGAGTTATTTATTGTCTTGTTGAGATTTGCAAGTTGTTTATATATTCTGGTTATTGGCCTCTTGTCTGATGTATGGCATGTAAAGATCTTCTCCCATTCTGTGAGGGGCCTCTTGGTTTGGGTAGTAGTTTCTTTAGCTGTGTAGACATTTTAAATTTAATATAGGCCCATAGGTTTATGCTTGTCTTAGTCTTCTTTGTAATTGGATTCATTTCATTGAAGATGTCTTTAAAATTTATTCGGAAAAGAGTTCTGCCAATATTTTCTTCTAAGTATCTGATAGTTTGTGGTCTAACATCCAAGTCCTTGATCCACTTGGAATTTACTTTTGTGTTTGGTGAAATACAGTGGTTCAGTTTCATTCTTCTGCATGTTTCAACCCATTTTTTCCAACACCATTTGTTGAAGAGACTCTGCTTTCCCCATTTAATAGTCTGGACACCTTTGTCAAAGATTAAATGTCCATAGGTGTGGGGGCTGTTGTAGTTATTATTGTTGTTGTTATTGATGTTGTTGTTGTTAGATAGGACAAAGAGAAATGGAGAGAGGAGGGGAAGACAGAGATGGGGAGAGAAAGATAGACACCTGTAGACCTGCTTCACCATTTGTGAAGCGACTTCCCTGCATGTGGGTGGCTGGGGGTTCGAACCACGATCCTTATGCTGGTCCTCGAACTGTGCACCACGTTCACTTAACCTGCTGTCTTTTTTTTTTTTTTTTACCAGAGTACTGTTCAGCTGTGGCTTATGGTGGTGTGGGGGATTGAACCTGGGACTATGGAGCCTCAGACATGACATGAGATTCCATTTGCATAACCATTATGTTATCTACCCTCTTCTTTCTCTCTCCCTCTCTTTCTTTCTTTTTCTTCCTCCCTCCCTTGTCTTCCCTTCTTTCTTTCTCTCTCTCTCTTTTTTTTTTTTTTTTTGCTGTTGTTGCTGTTACAGGGTCTTCACTTTTCCTTTTTTTGATGTTTTCAGACAAAAAAGAGACAGAGATAGAGACAGAGACAAAAAGATATGATATAAATTTGGTCTCACAACCCCTATGGATTTTTAAATAAAAATGATAAAAGAGAATACTGTGGCTTAAAGAAAACTGGAGTATTTCCCTCTTGTATTTCATTACTGATTTTATGTGTTGTTAGGGGAATGGTGATTTACAAGACAGTTGATGTCACACAGGTACAATTTTTCATCCTTCCATGGTATTTGTCTACATACCAACTCCATCACCAACAGGAGGGTTGCAGGGGCTGTCGGTGTAGCTACAGGGCCACAGCAGTAGGTCAGGTGTTGTGGGCAGCCCCCAGGCCCCTTCCTGAGGAGCTAGACTCCAATGCCTGCACCGCCCATATGGGGGTGCAGCTATTCAGCCAGCTGGGTCTGCAGTGTTCTTGGCTGAGTGGAGGATGTGTCCAAGGCCTAGCTGGAGCCTGCCTATTTCTAAGGGAAGAGTGTCCTGGTTTTAATCACCGTGTTCCCAGAAAACTGACGTGGCTGCAGGGGCATTTACCATCACTGAAGTTCCTGGAGGAAATGTGTCACCACCTTAGCCTCCAGCCCAGCCACATACACTGTGTGTTTCAATAGCAGAAGTGATGATAAGGGTAGGGGAGGCCTGCATGCAGCACCCGGAGCCCTGGCCTGAACTGAGCTGAGAGGGGGTTGTTGCTGGCAGGGGTGAGGGGGAGTCCTGTGGATGGGAGGAGCTGGGGGTAGAAGGTGCTGAGGGGTCCATTTAGAATTTACAAACTTCCAAAAAAAAAAAAAAAGAATTTACAAACTTCCTTGGGGCTAGGGAGAGATCACAATGGCAGCACATAGGACTTGCAGCACTCTTGCTGAGACAGACAGACAGACTCAGACCTGCTGTTCACAGCATTTTGTGTGTGTGTGGGGTGGCCACACAGGGATAGGGTTGTGGGTTACTTGGCTGGGCTACCCCTCCTCTGAGCCTCTGCTCTCTCTGTGAAAGGAATTTTCCCTGGGGGGGAAAATGATATCTGTGTGAGGGCCTGACACTCACCCAATGAATTATTCATTATCTATGTATATATTTATTTTGCCAAACTGGGATCTCACATATGCACAGTTTAACTACCCGCAGACCAGAATTTTTCATTCATAGAAACAAAGAGATGAGAGAGAGAGAGAAACAGAGATACCAGAGCTATCCTTATAGTGCTGGGGCTTGAACTTGGACTCTGTAGAAGGCAAGATAGGCTCCACATCCAGAGTCGCTCACTCACAGGAGGCAGTGCCTGGGAGGTCATGCGTGTCTTGAGACAGCCTCCACTGCTGGCCTGGAAAATCCACAGATAAAGGCCCAGGCTTGTGGTCTGGGGAAAAACGGCATCATCTCAGTGAAGCATACTCTTGCACCGAAATATGCACAAGTGTAGTGTAGGCATTAAAGCAACACAGAAACACCAGAGGAAAAAGGCAGATTTTTATTTTATTTTAATTAATTTATTTTTACTGGAGCACTGCTCAGCTCTGGCTTGTGGTGCTGGGGATTGAATCTGGAATTTTTTTTTTTTTTTTTAGAAACTCAGGCATGAGAGTCTCTTTGCATTCCATTATGCTATCTACTCCTGCCCCCCCTAATTAATTTTTTAATATTTATTTATTTGTTTATTTATTACCAGCATTGCTCAGCTCTGGTTTATGATAGTGCTGGGGACTGAACCTGGGACTTTTTAGAAACTCAGGTATGAGAATCTCGTTGTATAACCATTAAGCTATCTCCCCACCCCTGAGACTTTGTAAAAAAACGTCTTCAGGGAGTCAGGCGGTAGTGCAGCAGGTTAAGCACACCTGGCGCAAAGCACAAGGACTGGCCTAAGGATGCCGGTTCAAGCCCCCGGCTCCCCACCTCCAGGGGAGTCGCTTCACAGGCAGTGAAGCAGGTCTGCAGGTGTCTGTCTTTCTTTCCCCCTCTCTGTCTTCCCCTCCTCTCTCCATTTCTCTCTGTTCTGTCCAACAAAGACAGCATCATTAACAACAACAATAGTAACTACAACAATAAAAAGGAAGGGCAACAAAAGGGAATAAATAAATAAATATTTTTAAAAATGTCTTCAAACCAAGAGGGACAGGCACATGGGCCTATGTGCGAATGTTCTTTAATTGTTTTTCCCTTCAGGCTGTTGTGATGGATAATGTGGAATAAACAAAAGCCACAAAAGAAGGGAATTTCTTCTGCTTTTCTGAGCACCCACATACTTCAGACACTTCCTGTGAGTATTTTTGCTGAATCATCCAAGTCCAGCAATTTTAACCCAAACTCAAATCTCTCTCAGAGAAAGAAGGACTCCTTCAGATCCTGAAGCACTGAGGGAGGGGACATCACACTTCAAAATGAAGACTGAGGGTGGGAGGAGGTAGCATAATGGCTATACAAACTGACTCTCATGCCTGAGGTTCCCAGACCCTAGGTCCCAGGTCCCAGGTTCAATCCCCCACACCCATACCACCATAAGCCAGAGCTGAGCAGTGCTCTGGGAAAAAAAAAAAAAAAAAAAAAAAAGAATATCCCAAGGGTCTGGCAAGCAGCCCAATCTAGTGTCACCAGGAACCCAATTCCAGGGGTCTGAACTCTAGTGACTTTGCTAAAAAATATCAGCAAAGAAAATACCTTTAATGGAGATTTGAGGATAGTGATTTTTCCTGAGGCGTGTAGGAAATAACATGAATAACTTAACTGGAAATACTGCTGTATTAAAAAATATTCAACCAAGAGCTGGGGAGATAACATAATAAAGACTTTCATGCCTGAGGTTCTGAGGCCCCAGGTTCAGTGCCCAACACCATCATTAACCAGAGCTGAGCACTGCTGTGGTCTTTCTTTCTGAATCTTTTTTTTTTTTCTTTTTTGGATAGGACAGAGAGAAATTGAGAGGGAGGGGAAGATAGAGAGGAGGAGAGAAAGATAGACACCTGCAGACCTGCTTCACCACTTGCTAAGTGACCCCCCCCCCCCCCGCAGATGGGGAGCCGGGGACTTAAACTGAAATCCTTGCACAGGCCCTTGTGCTTCATACCATGTGCATTTAACCTGGTGACCTCTGGGCCCCTGTGTTTCTTTCTGAATCTCTCATAAAAAAAAATAATAAAAGGGAGTCAGGCAGTAGCGCAGTGGGTTAAGCGCAGGTGGTGCAAAGCGCAAGGACTGGTATAAGGACCCCAGTTCGAGCCCTCAGCTCCCCACCTGCAGGGGAGTCGCTTCACAGCCGGTGAAGCAGGTCTGCAGGTGTCTTTCTCTCCCCCTTTCTGTCTTCCCCTCCTCTCTCCATTTCTCTCCTCTCCAGCAACGACAACATCAATAACAACAACAATAATAGCTACAATAATAAAAAACAACAAGGGCAACAAAAGGGAATAAATAAATATTTAAAATATTTAAAAATAAATGAATGGTGCGCTGCTTTGCTGTGTGTGTGACTGTGGTTTAAGCCCAGCTCCCACTTCACTGAAAGAAGGTTCAGTGCTGTGTTTTCTCTCTCTCTCTCTCTCTCTTTCTCTCTCTCTCTGCCAGTCTAGCTCTGTCTCTATATCTGAAAAAGTCAGTCTAGACTGGTGGAAGAAGTCTTGATGACAAAACAAGAAAATGAGAAAAAGAAAAGAAAAATATTTCCTAAACTGAGATGCAAAAAAACAAACAAAGCAAGACAAGACAAAACAAAACAAACCAAACAAAAACGCAGCTAGGAAGCAGGAAGCATCTTAGCAGTAACACACAGGTCTTGCAAGCCAAATATCCCAAGTTCAACCAGAAACCACTAATAACCACACCTGAGCAGGACTCTGGTAAAAACAAACAAACAATAAGCCGGTAAACAAACCCCAAGTAGCTGCCATACCAAGAGGACATTTCCCTGTATCTGTAGGGGCAGGAAATACAGGAGTGTCAGTCTTAGGAAGCCAGACAGACTCTTTCTTTACAGCATTTGCCTTGACATTTGACATTTTTTAAAAAAATTTATTTAGTTTATTTATTCCCTTTTGTTGCCCTTGTTGTTTTATTGTTGTAGTTATTATTGTTGTTGTCGTTGTTGGATAGGACAGAGAGAAATGGAGAGAGGAGGGGAAGACAGAGAGGAGGAGAGAAAGATAGACACCTGCAGACCTGCTTCACCGCCTGTGAAGCGACTCCCCTGCAGGTGGGGAGCCGGGGTTCGAACCGGGATCATTATGCCGGTCCTTGTGCTTTGCGCCACCTGCGCTTAACCCGCTGCGCTACAGCCCAACTCCCGACATTTGACATTTTACAGAAGCACCCGCCAGAATTTCCTATCATGGAGGATTCAGTCTCCTACCTACTCTCGCTAGCCCGTTGAGTGGATCTGACCCCGAGGAGGAAGAGCAGTGGCATTATGCCAAGTTTCAAAATCTCTTAGCACTCTGAATGCCCAAAACAACACACCCTCAAGCATTCAGAAGATGGCATGCACCCTCTGAAATGCCAGCTTACCCTGTTCGGACACACTGGGACTCGGACTGTGAATTACCAAAGACTATGTGTTCACTATAAGTAAGAACTATTTAATAGTACACAGTGAGGGTGACCCCAGAGGCGGCACAGTGAATAAAACACTGGACTGTGGAGTATGGGGTCTTGAGTTCAATCCCTGGCATCACATGATGCTTTGGTTCTCTCTCCTCTCTCTTTCTGGTGTTAGTAACTAAGTAAATAAATACTTTAAAAAATTGCACAGTTAGCAAGTTGTAGATGATAACATGATGCCATCCTGACTTCCCTGGGCAGATGACCTCAACTAAGTGTCTTGGAACCTCACCTCTCCAGAGATCTACCCCATTAGGGAAAGATAGAAACAGGCTGGGGGTGTGGATCCACCTGCCAACACCCATGTCCTGCAGAGAAGCAATTCCAGAAGCCAGACCTCCCACCTTCTGCACCCCATAAAGAATTTGGCTCATACTCCCAGAGGGATAAAGAATAAGGAAACTTCCAAATGTAAAACATTAATTCCCCAATAAAGAAATAAATAAAAGAAAGAATAAGGCAACTTCCAATGGAGGGGATAGGACAGGGAACTCTGGTGGTGGGAACTGTGTGGAATTGTACCCCTCTTATTCTACAATCTTGTTAACCATTATTAAATCATTAATAAAAAAATTGCATAGTGAGGACATATTGGGAGTAGAGAGATAGCTCACAGTGCACTTAGCACTGTGTGGGCACAGAACACCTGTCCCTGGCTCTCGTAATGGGCCTGTCAGACTGGCGCTTCAAGACAAGCGCCATGGCATTGTGAGACAGGTTACCTGCTTATTCTTTGTGACATGACACTGGAGAACACACCAGAAATCTATAAGAGGGGTCCAGCCTGACAGATGGCCTCCATGCTCTGGGCAGCAAATTACTTGGCCTGGCTTTCAAGTAATTTCTCCCTCTATCTAAGCATGTCAAATGTGTCTTTGTTCTCAGTGCTGTGATAGTGTCAGGGTTGGCTCAGTACTAGGGGGAAGGTGTCCACAGGAGAAGAAATGGTCGGTTGCTGATGTCCACCCCTTGCCACTTCTGTTGGACTGTAGGAGGAGACAAGGAACATCAGTAGAGACACCCTGCATGCCCCCCCTACCAGTTTAGCCTGTGGGAGCAGTGCTGAAGGCTCGCCAGGCTTTAGGAGAACGTTTATTACCAGGGGAGGTTTGCAGTGTGTTGTGGATGGGGGAGTGATATATGGTAGACTCTGAGTGGATTAACTCTTACTGGGGTAGGGAGTGGACTAGTCCTAGCAGATGCTAGCCCAGCAGTGGCCATGAGTTGGGTCTGCACTGGAGTGCAGTGGAAGGGATGTATGACAAGATTCCAATTAGAGCCCAGGCCTCCTGTAGTTAGGGTGTCTTTCCCCCCTCACAGTGGGTTTTCTTCATTTGATTATTATTGTCACCATCAAGTTCAGTTAATTTATTTACTGGTGAAAGAAAGAGAGCTAGAGATAGCTAGCTAGTTAGCTAGATAGTTAGTTAGCTAGCTAGATAGAATGAACCAGGCATTACTTTGGCACATGGGATGTTGGGGATCAAACTCATGTCTAAAGGTCTAACACTTTATACACTGCCCCACCTCCTGGGCAGTTATCACATTCATTTTTACTTCACAAGTAATATATTTGCATGTCCTTTTTGAAAAGTATGCATGGGGGTGTCGGACGGTAGTGCAGTGGCTTAAGTGCACATGGTGCCAAGTGCAAGGAGGGGAGTAAGGATCCCAGTTCAAGCCCCCAGCTCCCCACCTTCAGGGGAGTTGCTTCACAGGTGGTGAAGCAGGTCTGCAGGTGTCTATCTTTCTCTCCCCCTCTCTGTCTTCCCCTCCTCTCTCCATTTCTCTCTGTCCTATCCAACAACAACATCAATAACAACAACAATGATAACTACAACAACAATAAAACAAGGGTAACAGGCAACAAAAAGGAAAATAAATAAGTAAATATTAAAAAAGAAAAGTACACATGGAGTAAGACTGGACGTCTGGGGGTGTGCTGGGCACATCTGAGGACACACCACCTACTAAATGGAAGTCACACAGGTGCTTGTATGTCCCGTGGACATTTCCTTGATAAGCTGCAGGCACACTGATTGATACCACAGGCTTGTGGGCAAATGGACAGGCAGGTAGCAGACACTCAGATCTGCAGCTGGGGAGCCACAGGAAGAGAGACACAGACCTCAGGGTGGGTGCTAACTGGGGCTGGCCTCAGAACTGCCTGCTTCCTGCCTTCCCAGCCTGTGCCACAAAGACCCACAGCAACCTGCATGTGACAGTCCAGTCGTCTGGCTTCAGACAACTCCAGGTGAGATCGGGCATGTCCACAGTGGTCTGACCGTAGACGCTAAGGGACAACTTCAAACAACTTCTCTGCCCTCTGCTCCCTTGACTGAAAATCTACTGCTTCTAGTATTTTCCTGATGTGTGTGTGCAGAGGATTAGCTGGCTAAAAGGATGCCAAGTCTGGCAAGGGACCTGGGGAATAGACACCTGGGGGGGAGAGGTTCAGATAACATGCCTGTAATAGAGAAGTGCAGGAGAGTGTGAGAAACAAGGTGTGATCTATACACTCCCCTCTCTCTCACTTACACACACACCAACACAGTTACACTCGCATCTGCAGCAACACACACCGTTCACACGGGGAACATACATGTCACACACAGCATCTCACACAGGAAACATATAATGTCACACGCACACCGACACAGAGATAATCACACATACACATCATGGCACACACACACAACTCACACCACACTATCACATACACCATCCAACACATGACACACAGATGTCACTTTACCATTATCGAGCACGTTCACAGCTCCTACCACATTCTCACTATCACATGCACATACTCTGTCACATAGTCCCCACCACACTCTCTCTCTGTCTCTCCAAACAAAGCTCTCTTTAAGCTAATGCATGTTTCACGAGTGCTTCGCAGCGTGTCCCTGGAGGATTCCAGGCACTTTGCTACCTCAGGACCTTCTGAAAACTCTGCAAGAGGGAGTGTGGTTGGCAGAGGAGTCCCAGACGGTAAACAACACCCCTATGGCCTGGCTGCAGGGACCCCTGTGTTAGCCCAGCAGCCCCCCTTCCCGTTGCCATGGCAACAGTCTGCATCCCAGGCTGCGCCCCTCAGCAGCCCCCCACCCCCCTGCTGGCTGAGCGAGTGGCTTTGTCAGGGCTGTCTCCCTGCAGCTGCCAGACACAAGAACAGGCTGCCGTGGTGCCACGGGTCTCAGAGGCTGGGCGGGAGGCAGCACCCACCCCACCAGCCTGGCTCCGCCATCAGCCGGCACTGACCACAAGGAGGCCTGGCGTCCTGTTCTTGCGGCTCCGCGGGGATCTCCTCTAGGAAGCAGTCCTGGGTGGGGACACTCCTGGGTCTTGATTTTCAGCTCTGAGAGGTGAGTAGACTGGTGTCTGGAAAGGGGGCTCCCCTTGTCCCAGGCCACTTGCATGCCAAGGGTGGTGGTGGTAGGGAGATCGGGGTGCGCCTGATGTGGTCTGAAGAGCAGCTTCACCCGCCGGGTCTACACATGCGCCGTCTGTGCCGGGGAGTCTAGACGAATGACCTTGGCTGACTCCGAATAGGGTTTGGTGCCTGGTTTTTAGATCGAGTTTATTGGGAGCCATACAGAGCCAGTGTCTAGGTGCTAGCAAGGGCCTCTTTCCTCCCCTTCAGATTTCCCTGCCCTCGCATCACTCTTCACATTTCTTTTGAAATGTGTGTTAAGAGGCTAGAACACATGATTAAAAAAACAAACTCCTATTCACCTGAGGTTATTATGATAATGGGACTCATTTTTAAAAGCAGTTTGAGGTTTTCAGGAAAACTGAGAAGGTACAGAGATTTCTCATATACATCCCACCCTGCCCTGCACAATCCCCCCTCAGAACATCCCCACGAGAGGGTCCATCTGTCTCAGGGCTGAACTGAAATACGGTAACCTCTTCGAGGAGTCCGTAGTCTGCATTCAGCTCGCGCTCAGTGGGCTCCCTCCTGTGGGTTTGGTCAACTGTATAATGTCCTGTATCCACCACCGTAGTCTCTTTAAGAGTGGTTTCACTGCCCTGATTATTCTCTTTGCTCTTGGTCCATGAGGTGGCACAATGGATAAAGTATTGGACTCTCAAGCATGAGGTTGTGAGTTCAATACCCGGCAGCACATGCACCAGAGTGATGTCTGGTTCTTTCTCTCTCTCCTATCTTTCCCATTAATTAATAAATAAAACATTTTTAAAAAGTCCTATGTGCTCTTCCTATTCCTCCCACCCTCCACTCATCACTTTACTATCTTTTTTTTAAAGTTTATTTATTTTTTTATTTTTTAACTTTATTTATTTGTTATTTGATAGAGACAGAAATTGAGAGAGAAGGGGGAGATAGAGAGGAAGAGAGACAGAGAGACACCTGCTTCACCACCTGTGAAGCGGCTCCCCTGCAGGTGGGGAGCCGGGGGCTTGAACCGGGATCCTGACTGGTCCTTGGGCTTTGCGCCACATGCACTTAACCCGCTGCGCTACTGCCCAACTCCCTTACTTTACTGTCTTTTGCTTAGTACTATGTGTGTAAGGGGCTGGGAGATGGCTCACTCAGACATATGCACACTTCGGTATGTGAGAGGACTCAGGTTTAAACCCCAGCACCACAAAAGAATACCATGTAAACAGGAGGTTTGCAGAGCAAACCGCCTGGCGGAGCAGGGGGTTGGGTGGTAGCACAGCAGGTTAAGCACACATGGCACAAAGGGCAAGGACTGGTGTAAGGAACCTAGTTTGAGTCCCCGGCTCCCCACCTGTAGGGGAGTCGCTTCACAAGCAGTGAGGCAGGTCTGCATGTGTCTATATTTCTCTCCCCCTCTCTGTCTTCCCCTTCTTTCTCCATTTTTCTCTCTGTCTTATCCAAAACAATGAAAGCAATAACAACAACAATAATAACCACAATAACAATAAAAAACAAACAAAAAATAAGGACAACAAAGGGAGAAAAATAGCCTCTAGGAGCAGTGGATTTGTAGTGCAGGCACTGAGCCTCAGCGATAACCCTGGAGGCAAAGAAAAAAAAGAATGGTGGAGCAACACTGTGGTGTCTCTCCTTCTCTCTCTACTTAAAATAATAGTTCGCCAAGAGCAGTGGAATTGGGCAGGAGTGAAGGAGAGAGTGAGACACCTGCAATACTACTTCACCACTTGCAAAACTTTCCCCCTGCAGGTGGGGACCGGAGGCTTGAACCCGGGCCCTTGCACATTGTAACATGTGTACCTAACCAGGTGTGCCATAGCCCAGCCCCTCTTACTGACTTTTGGACTTGTGTCTCTACAAAAATTACTACGATTCATACTTGAATTGATAAAGAAGACTTATTAAATGACACCTCATGTCTAGTTCTTTTTTAAGGTTTTTTTTTAATATTTATTTGTTTTCCCTTTTGTTGCCATTGTTTTTTTTATTGTTGTTGTTATTGATGTCATCAATGTTAGATGGGACAGAGAGAAATGGAGAGGGGAGGGGAAGACAGAGAGGGGGAGAGAAAGATAGATACATGCAGACCTGCTTCACCACCTGTGAAGCGATTCCCCTGCAGGTGGGGAGCCAGGGGCTCGAATCAGGATTACGCTGGTCCTTGTGCTTCGCGTGGGCCACATGCGCTTAACCCGCTGTGCTACCACCCAACTCCCATGTCTAGTTATTCTTAGCCTGATTGCTCTGGGTAAATGTTTTCATATCTCAGACTATCCAAACTGAATTGTTTGAAGAATTTGGACATTTTGATTGACTTTATCTACTGCCAAACTTGCAGCACCTTGAAATAAGTGGTCTTCTCATGTGGATGTAGGGTGATCACTCCTTGTCTTAGCCTTTGAAACCTCTGTATCTGCAGGATTATATGTTGTTTATGTGTGGTAACATCTGCCTACAGCTGCAGTGGAGGCTGGGTCATCTGGTTAACCTGTCTAGGGAAGAGTGGCTGCTGCCTTCTTTTCCCAGATGCCTGGTGGGGGTCTCTGTGTATAGCTGTCCTGGCCTGTGTCCACCTGTCCTTTTGTCCAAGTGCAGGGGGCTGCAGGAAGTCAGGAAGCTAGCCTTAATGCTGCTACAGAGACCCTCAGCCCCTGCACCCTGCAGGTGCCGTCTCAGTGACAAAGGGACATCTGTCTTCTGCTTTCCTTCATAATCTTTCAAAAGTGATTTATTATTCACTAATGAGAAAGAGAATGACAGTGTGGTGTTGGGGCTGAAATATAAGACCGCATGCTTGAGAGTCTTGACTGCTTTATTTATTGAGCCACTTTTTGTGATCTTTCTGATTAAAAAAAAAAAATTCAAATTTATTTATTTTGTCTGTAAAATAAACTGTTCTGCTTAAGAAATAACTAACCCTATCGCACCAAAGTAAAAGACTCTGGGTGGGGGGTGGGTGGGTGGGGAGAATACAAGTCCAAGAAGGATGACAGAGGACCTAATGGGGGTTGTATTGTTATATGGGAAACTGGGGAATGTTATGCATGTACAAACTATTGTATTTACTGTTAATGTAAAACATTAATTCCCCAATAAAGAAATAAAAAAAAAGAAATAACTAACTCAGGGCCAGATGTTGGCCCACCTGGTTGAGTGCACCTATTACAGTGCACAAGGACCCAGGTCCAATCCCATGATTCCTAACTGCAGAAAGGAAACTTCATGAGTAGTAAAGCAGGACTGCAGGTGTCTTTCTGCCTCTCCCTATCTTCCCCTTCCCTCTCAATTTCTCTCTGTCTCTATACAAAATAAAAAGAATAAGGGCAGAGGGTAGATAGAGTAATGGTTATACAAACAGACTCTCATGCCTGATGATTCAACATCCCAGGTTCAGTCCCCCGCACCACCATAAGCCAGAACTGAACAGTGTTCTAGTAAAAAAAAAGAATAAACGACTAATTTGACTGTTTGCAGGCCTACTTTTCTTGGGTCCGAGTCTGTCTTGTAAGAATGTTGCCCATTGCCTGCTCAGGTGCAGCATCCAGAGGTTCAGGCCTCTCCACCCCTCTGCCTACCTGCCTGTCCATTCCTCTGTGTTCTCTCTCTCTCTCTCTCTCTCTCTCTCTGCCTCCAGGGTTATCACTGGGACTTGGTGCCAGCACTAGGAAACCACTACTCCTGGAGGCCATTTTTTCCCATTTTATTAGATAGGACAGAGAGAAATTGAGAGAGGAGGGGAGACAGAGAGGGAGAGAGAAAGGTAGACACCTGCAGACCTGCTTCACTGCCTGTGAAATGACTTCCTGCAGTTAGGGAGCTGGGGGCTCGAGCCAGGACCCTTGCACTTGTATTATGTGCACTTAACCCAGTGCGCTACTGCCTGCCCCTCCCCACCCCATGTGTTCTCCATCGTGCAGAAGATGATGTGCAGAGTATTATAAGGACAAACATATTCCAGGTAAAGCCAAGCAGTCCTTGGCAGAGCTGATGTTGGGTATGTGTTTCAGGCCCTTTGCAGCTCTGACTCTGTCTCTCCTTGTCACTTTCTCCACATGCAACAAATCCTTCCACCAGCCTTGGGGTGGGGGGAATGACCTAAGTAAGCACACTGCCAAGTTTTGCCTGGCCTTTAGCTAATCAGGAGTAGAGACTCAGGAGTCCAGCAGGAAAGGTGGGTCTAAGCAGCTGTAGCTGCTGTGGGTCAGGCTCGGCTGTGTCCCTGGGCTCAGGGAGGGACCACACACTTGGGTCAAGCCTCTCTTTGGAGCCATGGCCACCCAGTGGACACAGCTATCCATGCAAACAAGGGCCTGCTGGTGGGTGTGGCTGCCTCCTCCCCCTTTTACCTTACTTCTTCATGGGTTTTCCCCTATTTACGCAGCACTATTTATTCTCATTGGGTTAGAGAAACAAAGGCTCCAACACAGCACTTTGCTGAATTCAGCACAGCACACCAGTGCTCTTGTTAAAGATGAGAGGCTGCTTCTATTTCAGGCCAGGAGCCAGCACCTCTGTAATTACCCTGCCTGTTGGAAAGATCCCAGAAAGTCATTTCATCTGAGGATTTGAAGCCACAACTGCTCCTCCAGGACAAAGCCAAAGACTCCTTTTGGCTAAGATGACTAAGCTGTTGAGTATTTTTTAAAGTACTTTTTTTTTTTAAGTAAGGAGAAAAACAAAGTATGCTTACTCAGCCACACAACATTCTTTTTTTTTTTTTTATAATTTATTTCTTTATTGGGGAATTAATGTTTTACATTCAACAGTAAATACAATAGTTTGTACATGCAGAACATTCCCCAGATTCCCATTTAACAATACAACCCCCACTATGCCATTCATCATCTTTCATGGACCTGTATTCTCCCCACCCACCCACCCACCCCAGAGTCTTTTACTTTGGTGCAATACTCCAATTCCATTTCAGGTTCGACTTGTGTTTTCTTTTCTAATCTTGTTTTTCAACTTCGGCCTGAAAGTGAGATCATCCCATATTCATCCTTCTGTTTCTGACTTATTTCACTCAACATGATTTTTTCAAGGTCCATCCAAGATCGGCTGCCACACAACATTCTAACTTCCACAAACATTTCCCCAGAAGGACACACAACCTGGTGTGGGGAAGATGGGACTCCCATGGTCACCTGACTGGGTGTCACCTCAGCAGCTCTGGGTCCTGACCACATCTAACCTTCCAGCTGTTTGTTCAATAGTAACAGTGAGGGTCAAGTAGGGCCCACATGTAGGAAATGTTTCCCATCTTTGAGCAAAGTGAAATTTCAGTCTGAGGTGATCTAGAGAACTTCATGTGAAAGTGTGCTTTCAGAAAGCAAAGCAAAATCATTCTCCTTTTTGGTTTCACAATTTTCCTCCAGAGACAGTTTGGCAGCTAAGTAAAAAACACAAGGTTCTGTGGAACTTAAGAAACAAAGAAAAGGGGGTCAGGCGGTGGCGCAGTGGGTTAAGCGCATGTGGCACAAAGCGCAGGGACCGGCGTAAGGATCCCGGTTCGAGCCCCCGGGTCCCCACCTGCAGGGGAGTCGCTTCACAGACGGTGAAGCAGGTCTGCAGGTGTCTGTCTTTCTCTCCCCTTCTCTGTCTTCCCCTCCTCTCTCCATTTCTCTCTGTCCTATCCAACAATGAATGACATCAACAATGGCAATAATAATAACCACAACGAGGCTACAACAAGGGCAACAAAAGGGGGAAAAAATGGCCTCCAGGAGCAGTGGATTCATGGTGCAGGCACCGAGCCCAGCAATAACCCTGGAGGAAAAAAATAAAAATAAAATAAAAAGAATTCCTTTATAAAAAAATTAAAAGAATAAAAGAAAGGAAAACACAGGGTAAAATTCAGACGAACTGTGGTTTAAAACTTGCAGCAGAACAAAGGACTCTAAAGAAGGGAGGGACTGCAGAGGGAGTCGGGGACCCATGCAGGATGGTGGAGGAAGACCTCAACAGCTGGTGGGAGAATGAGGCAGACACCTATTCCAGAGAGATAAGAAACTGAATCCAGGTGACACAACTGTCTTTACATTTTTTTTTAAGGTTGGGGAGATAGCATAATGGTTATACAAAAAACTCTTCCATGGTGGTCCCAGAGGTGGCACAGTGGATAAAACGTTGGACTCTCAAGCTATGAGGTCCCTCGTTCAATCCCCGGCAGCACATGTACTAGAGTGGTGTCTGGTTCTTTCTCTCTCTCCTCCTATCCCTCTCATTAATAAATAAATAAAATATTTAAAAAAAAAATCTCCCATGCCAGAGATACCAGAGGTCCCACGTTCTCAGAGTAAAAGAGACCACAGCACCAAACCTTCCTTTTTTAAAAAAGTATTTTTAAAAATATTTATTTATTCACTTTTGTTGCCCTTGTTGTTTTATTGTAGTTATTATTGTTGTTGTTGTTGATGCTGTCGTTGTTGGATAGGACAGAGAGAAATGGAGAGAGGAGGGGAAGACAGAGAGTGAGAGAGAATGACACCTGCAAAGCTTGTGAATCGACTCCCCTGCAGATGGGGAGCCGGGGGCTCAAATCGGGATCCTCACGCCAGTCTTTGGGCTTTGCGCCACTTGCACTTAACCCGCTGCGCTACAACCTGACTCCCCAAACCTTCCTTTAATGCAGTGGGGGCCAGGCTCAAACCTGGCAAAACAGGGCACTCACCAAGTAGTTTTTAAAACTTTATTATTGATTTAATATTGGTTTGTAAGATCATCAAATTACAGGGGTATAGTTCCACAGTCATCATCAAATTTCTGCCCCCCAATAATCATTTTTGTTGTTTTCATAAATTTTTAGAGACAGTTTGCAGTTTGGCTAGCTTTTTTTTTTTTCAAGTCCATGTGTTTCACTTCTTTACATTTCACACATAAGCTAAGCCATCTAGTAGTTGACACAACCATCTCCCAAGTCATGACATCCCTCAATCAATTGACTTGAAGGAAGGAAAGGAATCAAGTTTCGGGAGTCGGGAGTCGAGAGATAGCGCAGTGGGTTAAGTGCATGTGGTGTGAAGTGCAAGGACCAGCATAAGGATCCCGCTTTGAGCTCCTGGCCCCCCACCTCCAGGGGAGTTGCTTCACGGGCGGTGAAGCAGGTCTGCAGGTGTCTGTCTTTCTCTCCCCCTCTCTGTCTTCCCCTCCTCTCTCCATTCCTTTCTGTCCTATCCAACAACGACGACATAAATAACAACAACAATAATAACTACAACAATAATCTTCTTCTTCTAGCGTTTGCCCTTCTTCCGTAGCCAGTCAACAGCGTCAGGTTGAGCCTGATGTCAAGTTTCGAGACCTCCTTTGAATCTGGAGAGGTGGCTGTTGTTGACTATGTGGGTCATAGTCTGTCTGTAGCCGCAGGGGCAGTTCAGGTCCTCTCTGGCTCCCCAGCGGTGGAACATAGCGGCGCACCGGCCATGGCCTGTTCGATAATAATAAAAAAGGGCAACAAAAGGGGAAATAAATATAAAAAATTTAAAAGAAATTAAGTTTCTATATGTAAGCCTATGTGAATACAACAACCCTCTACCAGTGATCTGGAACCTCAACTGAGCAACAAGGCAACTTTTCTTTTTTGCCTCCAGGGTTATTGCTAGGGTCTGGTGCCTGCACTGTGAAACCACTATTTCTGGAGGCCATTTTGTTGTTGTTTATTATTGTTGCTGTTGTTGTGGGACAGAGAAATTGAGAAAGGAGGGGAAGACAGAGAGGGGGAGAGAAAGATAGACACCTACGGACCTGCTTCACCGCTTGTGAAGCGACCCCTCTGCAGGTGGGAAGCCAGGGGCTCGAACCGGGATCCTTAAGCTGGTCCTCGTGCTTTGTGCCACGTGCGCTTAACCCGCTGTGCTACCACCCAACACCCAAGTAGATAAAATCTTTTAAAAAATTCTGTATCACTGAGAATTACCAAAGGGAAGATGAGGTTTCCTGGGAGCTTAAACACAGAGAAAGTAAATTTACTGTCTTATCACTTCTTAAATTCTATTTATTTTTTATTTTAGATAAAGACACAAAGGCAGAGAGAGACCATAGCATTGAACTTTTTTTAAATCAAAATATTTGTTTATTTATTTTCACTTTTGTTGCCATTGTTTTTTATTGCTGTTGCAGTTATTATTGTTGTTGTCATTGTTGAATAGGACAGAGAGAAATGGAGAAAGGAGGGGAAGACAGGGAGGGGAAGAGAAAGATAGACACCTGCAGACCTGCTTCACCGCTTGTGAAGTGACTTCCCTGCAGGTGGGGAACTGGGGGCTTGAACTGGGATCCTTACACTGGTCCTTGCACTTGGTGCCGCATGCGTTTAACCCGCTGCTCTACCGCCTGACCCCCTGCACTGAGCCTTTCTTCAGTGCAGTGGGGCCAGGTTTGAACCTGCGCCTGGCACATAATAAAGCAGTGTCTAGCCAAGGAAACTCTTTTGCTCACCCTGAATTTCTTCCTCTTTCCTTTCCTTAATTATTCTTGTCTATTTCTTCTTTTAAAAATTTTTTGTTATCTTTTCATTTTTTTAAATATTTATTTATTCCTGTTTGTTGCCTTGCTTTATTATTGTGGTTATTATTATTGTTGTTGTTGATGCTGTTGTTGGATAGGACAGAGCGAAATGGAGAGAGGAGGGGAAGAAAGAGAGGGGAGAGAAAGACAGACACTTGCAGACCTGTTTCACCGCCTGTGAAATGATTCCCCTGCAGGTGGGGAGCCGGGGGCTCGAACCGGGATCCTTACACCGGTCCTTATCCTTTGTGCCACATGCTCTTTTTATTTATTTATTGGATAGAGACAGTCAGAAATTGAGAGGGAAGGGGGGGATAGAGAGGAAGAGAGACAGAGAGACACCTGCAACACTGCTTCACCGCTCATAAAGTTTTCCCTGCAGGTGAGGACCGGGGACTCAAACCTGGGTCCTTGTGCATTGTAACATGTATGCTCAAACAGGTACACCACCACCCAGCCCCGTCTATTTATTTTTTAAATATTTTATTTATTTATTTTTATTATTGCATAGAGACAGAAATTGGAAGGGGAGAGAGTAAAAGAGACAGACATCTACAGCCCTGCTTCACCACTTGTGAAGCTTTCCCCTTGCAGGTGCAGGTGGGGACCAGGGGCTTGAACCTTGGTCCTTATGCACTGTAATGTGTGTACTTAACCAGGTGCACTACTGCCTGGCCCCTAGCCTTGTCTCTCTCTGTCTTCCTCCCTTCCTTTCTTTCTTTCTTCCTTCCTTTCTCTCTCTCTCTCTCTTTCTTTCTTTCTTTTGTTTTTTCCTCCAGGATTATTGCTGGGGCTCAGTGCTAGCATTATGAAACCACTGCTCCTGAAGGCCATTTTTTCCATTTTATAGAATAGGCCAGAGAGAAATTGAGAGGGGAGAGAGACAGGGAGAGAGAGAGACCTGTGGACCTGCTTCACCTCTTGTGAAGTGACCCCCTGCAGGTGGGGAGTCGTGGGCTCAAACCGGGATCCTTGAGTGGGTCCTTGCTTTGCACTATGTGAGCTTAACCCAGTGCTCCACCACCTGATCCCCTACCTTGTCTATTTCTAGGGCCACCAGTCAGTGAGGTTTGCGTGAGGCCTGAAAGCCAGAAGGGTACCCCCTGTCCAAGTCCTAGCTTGGACCCTTTTCCTAGCTTGGCTTTTTTGGTGGCTCTGTCCTGCTGTGGAGAGAATGAATGATAGCTTGAGCTTTGGTCCCTGGGGCTGGAAGTGCTTCAGCTCCAGAGACTGTTTGCCACTGTAATCAGCTGGGACTCTGATGAGTGTGTGTGTGGGGGGGGCAGTGAAGGAGAGCTATTAGAGTCCCCTCCCCCTGAGGTGACCGGCGCTTTTTCTCTTTCTGGAGGCTGCTCAGCAGTGGTGATCCACTGGCTGAATGAAGAAGGCTCCGTCCAGCAGCTCCGACCTTTGGCTTCCTCTCTGCTAATGGGACTCTCACTCCACACACTTTCCACTTTGCCTTCAGCTCTTGGGACCCGCCCTGTAGGCCTGGCTGTGTCCTTTGCTGGTACCAAGTGGCATGACCGTGGCAATTACATCACCTTCTGAAGGGTAGCTTCCTGTTGTGGAAGCAGGAATGGAGCCTGTCTCTGAACGGGGCCCATATCATTCTTGTGGGACTCACAGTCTGGTTGGAACTGTGACACCAGGCCCGAGTGATCTGTCCTGCAGCCCCTGAGCTGGGTGATGAGTGAGGACTGGTAACTATACCCAGAACAGGAGCTAAGGTGGTGGGATGCCTGTGTCACAGAGCAGAGTATACTGGTGACAGGAAGCGATTCAGGGCCAAGGGGGATTCAGGTGCCAGGGCTCAGAAGGTTATTTCCATTTTGGGTTCTACTAAAGATTCGCTGGGGAGCCAGAGACGACCCGAACTGCCCCTGCGGCTCCAGACAGACTATGACCCACATAGTCAAGACTGCCACCTCTCCAGATTCAAAGGAGGTCTCGAAACTTGACATCAGGCTCAACTTGACGCTGTTGACTGGCTACGGAAGAAGGGCAAACGCTAGAAGAAGAAGTTAGGATTTTCTGAGTGACTAGAGAGCCAAAGGATTTCTTCCTTCCTTCCTTCCTTCCTTCCTTCCTTCCTTCCTTCCTTTTTTTTCTTTATTTTTAAAGTTTTCTTTATTTTAATTTTTTGTTATCTTTATTTGCTCATTGGACAGCCAGAAATCAAGAAGAAGAGGGGGAGGAAGTGATGGAGAGAAACAGAGAGACACCTGGACTGTTGCTTCACCACTTGCAAAGCTTTCCCCCTGCAGGTGGGGACCAGAGGCTTGAACCCTGGTCCTTATGTACTGTACATGTGCGCTCAACCAGGTGTGCAACAACCTGGCCCCAGGATTTCTTTCTTTCTCTCTCTCTTTCTTCCTTTCTTTCTTTCTTTCTTTCTTTCTTTCTTTCTTTCTTCCTTCCTTCCTTCCTTCCTTCCTTCCTTCCTTCCTTCCTTTCTTTCTTTCTTTCTTTCTTTCTTTCTTTCTTTCTTTTCTTCTCTCTCTTGCACTCTTTCTTTTTGTCCAGAGCACTTATTGGTATGGTGGTGCGGGGGGATTGAACATGAGACTTGGGAGCCTCAGGCAGGAGAATCTCTTTGCATAACTATTATGATATCTACCGCTCACCCTCCAAAGGATTTCATCAGCCATTTTTTTTTTTGCCTGTAGGGTTTTTGCTGGGGATCCGTGCCTCCTTACACTGTTCCTGGAGGTCCCCTCATTTTTTTTTGTTCTTGTTGCCCTTGTTGTCATTATTGCCATTGTTGCCATTGATGTCATCGTTGTTGGATAAGACAGAGAGAAATGGAGAGAGGAGGGGGAAACAGAGGGGGAAAGATAGACACCTGCAGACCTGGTTCACTGCCTGTGAAGCGACTCCCCTGGAGGTGGGGAGCCGGGGGCTCAAACCGGGATCCTTACGCAGGTCCTTGGGCTTTGCACCACCTGCGTTTAACCCGCTGCGCTACCGCCTGACCCCCAGCCATAATTTTTATTTAAACATTTTACTTTTTAAAAAAATATTTATTTATTTATTTCCTTTTGTTGCCCTTGTTGTTTTATTGTTGTAGTAATTGTTGTTGTTATTGATGTCATTATTGTTGGATAGGACAGAAAAAAATTGAGAGAGGAGGGGAAGACAGAGAGGGGGAGAGAAAGACAGACACCTGCAGACCTGCGTCACCTCCTATAAAGCCACTCCCCTGCAGGTGGGGAGCCAGGGGCTTAAACCGGGATCCTTATGCCAGTCCTTGCGCTTTGCGCCGCCTGCGCTTAACCCGCTGCTCTACCACCGCCCGACTCCCTAAACATTTTACTTACCTTTAACACATGCTTTTTTTTTTTTTTTTCCTTCTTTACCATAGCACTCTGCTCTGATTTGTAGTGGTGCTGGGGATTGAACCTGGGACTTTGGAGCCTCAGGCAAGAAAGTATGTTTGCATAGCCATTATTATGCTACCTCCACCCTAACATTTTACTTTTTTATGGCTAACTTTATTCCATATGAGGCTGAGTGAGTTTCATATGAGAAAGAGAGAGAGAGAGGGAGAGGGAGAGGGAGAGGGAGAGGGAGAGGGAGAGGGAAGAGGGAGAAGGAGAGGGAAGAATGCTATTCTGGTACATGTAGTGCCTGGGTCAAACAGTCCCATACTCTACTAGCCGTGCTATTCCCCGCCATCATTAGATTCATTTATTTTGAGGAGAGAGAGAGAGGGAGAGAGGGGGAGCTGGTGGTGGTGCACTTGATTAAGCACATTACAATGCGCAAGGACTTGCTTAGGTTTGAGCCCCCAGACTTCACCTGCAGGTGGAAAGCTTTGTGAGTGGTGAAGCAGGTCTATAGGAGTCTCCCTGTCTTTTCTTCTCTATCTCCTCCTATCCTCTCAATTGCTGGATGTCTCTATCCAATAAATAAAGGTAAAAAAAAGAAAGAAAGAAAGGAAAGAAAGAAAGAAAGAAAGAAAGAACTCACACACACTATGTGTGGGTATAAAGTTATACCTTTGAAATTTTTTAATTTTGTAAAACACTATGAAGTCACTATAAAAAGTGAGAAGAAAGAAAGAAAAAAATAAAAGGAGAGAAAAAGATACAGAGAGATCACCACTCAGCTCTGGCATATGGTGCTGTCAGGGATTGAACCTGCTGTCTCCGGGCCTCAGGCATGCAAGTCCAGCACTCTAATACTGAGTTATCTTCTCAGCCACAGTCACTGTTGTAAATGGAACTCTTTATTTCCAGAGTCACAGAGGTGGCCTGGATGTAGCTCACCTGGTAGAAAGCACACTTCCTATGTGAGGGCCCAGGTTGGAGCCCCTGGCCACTACATAGCCATGCAAAGGGAAAGCTTTATAACTACTGCAGTAGTAATATGATGTCTCTCTTCTCTCTCCTCTTTCATCCTCTATCAAGAGAGAGAGACTGATTCTGATGAGAACAGTAGAACTGCATAGGTATAAAGCCCAAGCAAAGTCTCAAAGGGGAAAAAAAAGAATTGTAAAATCAAATGCAGTTACAAGAAATAACGCAGATATGGGAGTCGGGCGGTAGCGCAACAGGTTAAGCGAACATGGCGCAAAGCACAAGGACTGGCATGAGGATCCCGGTTTGAGGCCCCCCGGCTCCCCACCTGTAGGGGAGTCGCTTCACAGGCGGTGAAGCAGGTCTGCAGGTGTCTGTCTTTCTCTCCCCCTCTCTGTCTTCCCCTCCTCTCTCCATTTCTCTCTGCCCTATCCAACAATGACGACATCAATAACAACAACAATAACCACAACAATAAAACAACAAGGGCAACAAAAGGGAATAAATAAATAAATATTAAAAAAAAAGAAAGGCAAGAAATAATGCAGAAATCCCAAGCACCCTAGTTAATTAATTAGTTTTCGCCAACAAGGTTATCGTGGGGCTCAGTGCCTGTACAATGAATGACTCCATTGCTACCAGTGGCCATCTTTTTTCCTTTCTGCTTCCTTTTTCTTTGATAGAAACAGAGAAATAGAGAGGGAGCGAGAAAGAGAGACTCCTGCAGCACTGTTTCACCACTTGTGACGCTTCCCTTCTGCAGAAGGGAAAACAGAGGCTTGAACTGGAATCCTCCAGCACAGCAATGTGTGCCGCTGTTTCCAGCTGCCTGATTCCAGCCCTGATTCCCGCTGCCCCCCCCCCCCAGCCACTGGCAGTAGTAACACCTTGCAGGATTGACACACTGGGCTATATTCAGGAAGACACTGACACAAACACACACCTCCTCCTCTACAAGGATTCATTTAGAGCCTTACATATCCCTAGCTCCTTTCTCACTGACTATTTTTATAAGTTTACCATTTCAAAAATCCTCTACAAGTGCATGGGGCCAGGCGGTGATGAACATGGTTAAGCACACACGTTACAGTGCAAAGACCCAGGTTCAAGCCCCCTGGTCTTCACCTGCAGGGGAAAAGTTTCATGAATGATGAAGCAGGGCTACAGATGTCTCTCTCTTTCCCTCTTTCTCTCCTCCCCCACTCCCGGTTTCTCTCTGTCTCTATCCAATAATAAATAAATAAAAATATAATTAAAAAAAGAATCAGGGCTGGGTGGTGGCACAACTGGTTGAGCACACATGTTGCAATGTAAAAGGACCCAGCTTCAAGCCCTCAGGCCCCACCTGAAGAGGAAAAGCTTTGCTAATGATGAAGCAGTGTTGCAGGTCTCTCTCCCTCTCTCTATTTCCCCCTTCCCTCTTGATTTCTGGCTGTCTCTATACAGCAAATTAATAAAGATAATACAAAACATTAAAAAAAAGACCCCTCTACAATTGGGATCATACAGCACAGGGCCCTTTTATTTTTTAATTTTTTTTCAATATTACTTTTTAAAATTTTGTTTTACTATTATTTTTCTGCAGACAGGTAATTTTTTTTTTTCAACCAAAGCACTCTTCAGCTCTGGCTTATAGTGATGTGGGGATTGAACCTGGGACTTTGGAGCCTCAGGCATAAGAGTCTGTTTGCATAACCATTATGCTATCTACCCTCCGCCCTGACAGGGCCCTTTTAGAACTTGCTTTCTCACTCAGTATTGATCTTGAAAGACCTATCCAGGCTGTCATGTGCCTCGGGGGACATCCATCTTCACTGCTGGGCAGTGTCTACTGGTATGGAGGTGTCAATGTCCAGTCATCTCCCCCTTGGCATCCAGGCTGTTCATAGAATATAAAATTTCCTCACATTAATATGCAGGGTTCATGGGAACATAAGTCTCCCCTTCTCTGGAAATCCCTGGGTTGCAACTACCCCACCCTGTGGTAATTTTGTATTCCTTTTTTTTTTTTTAAAGTTTTTTGTTTTAATTTTTTAACTTTATTTATTTGCTATGGGATAGAGACAGAGAGAAATTGAGAGAGAAGGGGGAGATAGAGAGACACCTGCAGACCTGCTTCACTGCCTGTGAAGCGACTCCCTTGCAGGTGGGGAGCCAGGGTCTTGAACTGGGATCCTTACCGGTCCTTGTGCTTTGTGCCACGTGCGCTTAACCTGCTGTGCTACTGCCCGACTCCCGATTTTGTATTTCTTTCGAAAAGACTCTTCAAACGTTCCCAGACGTTCCAAAACGTGCCATTTTATACTCCTTCGAGCAGTGTTTGAGTGACCGAGTTCAGATAGTGTTTGGTGCCTTGCTGATTTTTTGCCTTAGACAATTCTGATAGACGTGATGACAGCTCACTGTGAGTCTAACTGGTGTTTCCTTCGTGGCTAAGGATGTTAAACATATTGTGTGTGCTGTGTGCCATATGTGTGTCTTCTGGTGAAGTGTCTGTCATGTCTTCTGCTCATTTTCCAACACATTTGTTTGTTTTTTATTTTAGTGTTGGGTTTGGAGGGTCCTTGACATATTTAATAAATACATCCTTATTGAATATGATTTGGAAATATTTTTCCCCCATGTGTGACTTGTGGTCACGTCTTCCTAGCAGGGCCTTTCACAGACATTCCAAGTGTTGATGAACTCCATTTTGCTGACGTCTTCTTCAGTGAATCGTGCTTCTTCTTTTTTTGTGGCAGTTCTAAGAATTCTTTGCCTTCTTGATCCAGGTTGGAGCCCAGTTCTTGTTGCACTGGGGAAAGTTCCAGTGTCTGTCTCTGTTTCTTGATCCGAAGAAATTGACTGGGAGTAGTCAACCACCCGTGATGACAAACAAGCCAACAAACAAACTCTGTCCTGGTCCTGAAGAGTTTGGTCTCTTTCTCTCTCTTTTAGTTTATTTGAATGCTTGGTGCCTGCACTACAAATCCCCTACTCCTGGAGACCATTTTTATTCCATTTTTGTTGCCTTTGTTGTTGTTATTATTGTTATTGCTGCCGTAGTTGTTGGATAGGACAGAGAGAAATTGAGAGAGGAGGGCAAGACAGAGAAGGGGAGAGAGAGAGAGAGACAGACACCTGCAGACCTGCTTCACCGCTTGTGAAGCGACCCCCCTGCAGGTGGGGAGCCGGGGGCTCAAACTGGGATCCTTACTCAGGTTCTTGCGCTTTGTGCCATGTGCTACGGCCCAGCTCCCTCATATTTGCTTTTTTTAAATAAAGATTTAAAAAATATCTTTCTTAATATTTATTTATTTATTTTCCCTTTTGTTGCCCTTGTTGTTTTATTGTTGTTGTAGTTATTATTATTGCTCTTATCGATGTCGTTGTTGTTGGATAGGACAGAGAGAAACTGAAAGAAGAGGGGAAGACAGAGAGGGGGAGAGAACGATAGACACCTGCAGACCTGCTTCACTGCTCGTGAAGCGACCTGCCTGCAGGTAGGGAGCCGGGGGCTCGAGCTGGGATCATTAAACCGGTCCTTGCACTCTGCGCCATGTCCGCTTAACCCGCTGCACTACCGCCCGACTCCCTCATATTTACTTTTAGAAAATTATTTTATTGGGAGTTGGGTGGTAGCACAGTGGGTTAAGCGCAAGTGGTGCAAAGTGGGAGTAAATAAATAAAAGGGAATAAATAAATTCATATTTAAAAATCATTTTAAATTTTATTGTTTTTATTTATTGGATAGAGACAGCCAGAAGTTGAGAGTGAAAGGGGTGATAAGAGTGGGAGAAAGACAGAGACGCCTGCAGCACTGCTTCATCACTGGCAAAGCTTTCCCCCTGCAGGTGGGGACGATCAACTAGGTGTGCAACCACCTGACCCCCTTTTTAAAAATAATTTTTAAATATTTATTTATTTTATATATTCCATTTTGTTGTCCTTGTTATTTTATTGTAGTTATTTTTGTTGTCATCGTTGTTGGATAGGACAGAGAGAAATGGAGAGAGGAGGGGAAGACAGAGAGATAGACACCTGCAGACCTGCTTCACCGCCTGTGAATCGATTCCCCTACAGGTGGGGAGCTGGGGGCTCCAACCTGAATCCTTAACACCAGTCCTTGCGTTTGGCGCTACTTGTGCTTAGCCTGCTGTGCTACTGCCCGCCCCCCTCCCCTTTTTCTTTAACCAGAGGTTTGCTCATCTCTGGTTTATAGAGGTGCTAGGATTGAATCTGGACTTTAGAGTCTCAGGCATGAGAGTGTTATCTTTAAAAACATTTTATTTTATCATTTTAATGAGAGATAGACCAGAGCACTGCTCAACTCTGGCTTACAATGGTGCAGGGAATTGAACCTTAGACCTCAGAGCTTCAGGCATGAAAGATATTTACATATAACCATTGTGCTGTCACCCAGCCCCCAAGAGCACCATTCTATGCTCTTTAGTATTTTTTAATTAAAAAATTCTTGGATTGTGGCAAAAGGAGTTGACAGGTGTCAGGGGCTGTAATCTGCATTGTTGTGCCATTTAGTGAAGGGCTTGGCAGTGCACACGGCCCTCCCCTCACTACCTGTTGTCAGTCTGGGTGCCCTGCCCCTGAGAGCTCCCATCTGTGAGTATAGACAGGTTCCCCAAACGGACACTCAAAATACTGGTGCTGCTCGAGGTCAATGATCTCCTTTTTTCCTTTTTAGACAGAGGGAGGAGCACAGAGGCAGAGAGTAAAGAGACCGCAGCATCAGATTCTTTCAGTGTGGCGGGGGCCGGGCTTGAGTCTGAGTGCACAGAAAGGGACACACTGTTCAGGCGGAAGCACTGAGAGACTTCTTGACATGGGTGTGCAGAGGGGACCTGCGTGTCTGTCACTTTGATTTTAGCCAGTAGAGCAGAAAAAAAAGGTGACAGTCTGGACCAGAGAGAAATGGAGCTGATAGGGCAGCACACAGCCACCCTCAACTGGCCAGGGGTGGGTGGGGCTGGTCAGCGTCGGGGTGACTGGCTCAGGCCACCTACATACTTCATCTCAAACAGGTACATCTTGAGGTGATGTCTTTGAGAATTTCTTTCTTTCTCTCTCTTTCTTTCTTTCTTTTCTTTCTTTCTTTCTTCTTTCTTTCTTTCTTTTCTTTCTTTTTTCCCCCCTTTCTTTCTTTTGCCTCCAGGGTTATTGCTAGGACTCAGTGCCAGCACTTCGAATCCACTGCTCCTGGAGGCTATTTCCCCCCCATTTTTGTTGCCCTTGTTATTATTATTGTCATTGTTGTTATTAATGCCATTGTTGTTGGAGAGGACAGAGAGAAATGGAGAGAGGAAGGGAAGACAGAGAGGGGGAGAGAAAGACAGACACCTGCAGACCTGTTTCACCACCTGTGAAGTGACTCCCCTGCAGGTGGGGAGCCGGGGGCTCGAACTGGGATCCTTACTCCTTGTGTGCTTAACCTGCTGCACTACTGCCTGACTCTCCTCTTTCTTTCTTTCTTTCTTTCTTTCTTTCTTTCTTTCTTTCTTTCTTTCTTTCTTCCTTCTTTCTCTCTTTCTCTCCCTCTTTCTCTCTTTCCCTCTCTCTCTCTTTCTCTCTCTCTCTCTCTTTCTCCCTCCCTCCCTTCCTTCCTCCCTCCCTTCCTTCCTTTTTTTCTTTCCCAGAGCACTGTTCAGCTCTGGCTTATGGTGGTGCAGAGGAGTGAACCTGGGACTGTGGAGCCTCTGGCATGAGAGTCTGTTTGCATAACCATTATGCTGTCTACCTGTCTACCTTCCATCAGAAGTGATGTCCTTGATCTGACTCTTGAGCCTGTGTGACCAGCTAATCCTGGGCTAGTGACATAATAAAAGCACAAGATGTCTAGTAAGTTCAAATTTCTGAACAGTGCTGCATAGTTTTTTTGTCTCCAGGGTTATTGCTGGGGCTCAGTGCTGGCACTATGAATCCACTGCTCCTAGCAGCCATTTTTCCCCACATTTTATTGAATAGAATCCTTTCACAGGCCCTTGGGTGCACCACCACCCAGGTTTTTGTTTGTTTGTTTTTAACATAAACAAGCCCAAAATGTTGCATGGAATATTCTTGTACTTAAAAAAATAATTTCCATAGGTAGAGCTGTCACTCAGCTTACTTCTCTTTCACCATTAGCAATTTGTCATTAATGATTATACCAACAATACTTGATGGAAATAACAAGGTCTGAACTTCCAGAATAAAAGTTATTTTTCTACACCCCCCCAAATTCTTATTGTTCATTTAAAATTCTGATTTATCAGGTGTTATATGTGTATATTTGCTAAGACTAGTATCCTTGGCCAAGTGGTATTTCTACTGGAGTTTTTTAAATTAATTAATTAATTAATTAATTTAATTTAGTTTTTTACCACCAAGATTATTTTGGGGCTCTGTGCCAGCTCTATGAATCCACTGCTCCTGGAGGCCATTTTTCCTTTTTTATCTGATAGGACTGAGAAAAACTGAGAGAGGAGGGGGAGATGGACAGGGAGAGAGAAAGATAGACACCTTCAGACCTGCCTCACCGCTTATGAAGCTTTACTTCCTGCAGGTGGGGGCCAGAAGCTCAAACCTGTTCCCTTGCATGTAGTAAAGTGTGTGCTTAACCATATGTGCCACTGCCTAGCCCCTGGAGTTTTGTTTTTAGACTTGACTTCACCTGTGAGTAACTTATGCTTCCAGAGTCACTCATTGGCCTGACAGTGGGGATCTGAATTAGGACTCAGTAAATTAGGACTCAGAAGTTCTGTGTACCACCAGGAGGCCAGTTTGAATGAGCACTGTAAAAAATTCTCAAAGATACTTCCTTTTCAAGTTCCTTTTTGAGGTAATTTAGGGGAGCAGGCTTGAGAACCTTGGGGTGTATGTGCAGGGTCTGCTAGCTGAGTCAGATTTAGGGTCAGGGTTGAATTTAGGGTCAAGTTGGGGGATGGAGGTCAGGTGTGAGGTTGGAGTCAATATTGGACTGGAGTCAGGGTGAGGTCTTGGTCAAGGTCACGGTCAGGGATAGGGTTACCGTGGGGTCAGGGGCAAGGGTCATGTTGGGATTGGGATCTGCCCCCTGCCCCCTTCTACCTGCTTTTACCTTCACTCATCAGATGTCTTATCAGGTGAGGAAGGCAGAGGGTCTGGGTGGGTGACCTTGTGCTGCCCAGAGTGTGGTCATCCTAGGAGAAAACATAGCAGAGACCTGAGGGGATGGAGGACACTTCTTTCTTCTTTCTTCCTTCCTTCCTTCCTTCCTTCCTTCCTTCCTTCCTTTCTTTTCTTTCTTTTCTTTCCTTTTCTTCTTCTTTTTTTTTTTTTTTTTTTTAGCACCAGAGCACTGCTCAGCTCTGGTTTATGGCGGTGGGGGGGGATTGAATCTGATTTTGGAGCCTCAGGCATGAGAGTCTGTTTGCATAACCATTATGCTGTCTCCCCCACCACCACCACGATACTTCTTTCTTTGTTTCATTTAAACCTTTCTTCTTCTTCTTCTTCTAGTGTTTGCCCTTCTTCCATAGCCAGTCAACAGCGTCAGGTTGAGCCTGATGTAAAGTTTCGAGACCTCCTTTGAATCTGGAGAGGTGGCAGTCGGGAGCAGACTTCAAGAGTGTAAAGAAAAGCAACATATACAAAATGGAGTGAATCTGTGAGTTAGGTACTACGTGAGAGGGAATTATGAGACATAGCAGATTTTAAAGACAAATGCTATGACTTCTTCTAGCGTTTGCCCTTCTTCCGTAGCCAGTCAACAGCATCAGGTTGAGCCTGATGTAAGGTTTCGAGACCTCCTTTGAATCTGGAGAGGTGGCAGTCGTTGACTATGTGGGTCATAGTCTGTCTGGAGCCGCAGGGGCAGTTCGGGTCGTCTCTGGCTCCCCAGCGATGGAACATAGCGGCGCACCGGCCATGGCCTGTTCGATAGCGATTGAGGAGGGCCCAATCACAACGTGCTAGGTCAAAGCCGGGTTGACGCTTACAGGGGTCTGTGATGAGGTGTTTGTTCTTTACCTTTGGAAATGTGTCTTATGCTATGTTTCTACTTTTAGGAAAGAATGTGATTTGATTTCATTTGGATGAAAGAGAGGTCTGCTTGTCTCTGGCTTACAGTGGTGCTGGGGGCTGAACGGGCAACTCAGACATACAAATCCTCTAACACACTGAGTTATTTCCTCAGCCTAAACAAACAAAAAAAGTGCCATTTAAAGGCTCAAACCACTAAGAGGTACACGCTTACATGATGTGGTGTGCTCTGACCCCACCTACGTCAGGATTTTCCTGCCCTTTAACCTGCCAAGATCAGCCCCAGTACTTCGTGACCCAGAGAATTTCTAAGTCTACTTCCTCTTCAGCAAGTGGCCTGTCTCCTTCCAGAACTCCCCCCAGGGGACCTGCTTACTGCTATTGCTATCTTTTGTTCCTCAAATGGCCTGGCACAGCATGGATGTTACCAGCCACCTTTGTATTTTGGCTTCTCTCTATTTTTTTTTTTTTAAACAGAGCACTCCTCAGCTCTGGCTTTTAGTGATCCTGGGAATTGAACCTGAGAACTCAGAGCCTCAGGCATGATAGTTATTTGTATAGCCATTATACTGTCTCCCCAGCCTTGTCTTCCTCCCTATATTCACTGGTGACGCATCCTTCCTTTCAAGGATTCACTGCAGTGTCTCTGCTGTGTGGCACACAGCACACATGCCTGCATCCCCCTGCGCGTGCGCGCACACACACACACACCCACACACACCCACACACACACACACCATCATCTGCAGCTTCACATCTGGCACTGTGATGCTTGCTTGACCCTTTTATGACCTCTTGTTGAGCCCAGTGTCCTGGATCAGTGCTGTCAGTGAAGCCTTGATGGTTCACCACACTGTGTCTGTACTCTTCATTCTCACAAAAAACGCCTATTGCTTGCTTGTTCTATATTCTCTCTATTTTGTGCAAGAGGAATTGAGCCTGCCAGAGACTCAGTGTGTGTGTGTGTGTATGGGGGGGGAGGGGGTACTGTCCGTGTAGTCTGGGGTTGGCCCCACTACTAAGTCCCATGGGAACTTGCTGGGCCCCCTCTCTGAGGATCCAGCCACATGCTTCTAGATCTGCTTAGCAAAGCCCACTGAAGGGGAGCAGATGGCTGGAAATACTTAAGGGGCACTGAGCCTCTCCTGCTAAACTTTAAGCCACCTGGCCAGCATTTCAGTTGGTTTGGTTGTGCTTTTGCTGTCACTCCCGTCACTCTGCAAATGAGGGAGCAGGACAACCAGTGGGCTGGGGTGTGACAACACGGAAATGCAAATGCGTTTCTCTGTCTGATGACCCACATTGCGAAAACCAGCAAAAGGAAGCTGTCTTGCTGCTGCCTGAAGCTCGGTGTAGAGGAAGCGGAGGAAGCGAAGGTGGGTGAGTGGAGGGCTGCTGGGGGCCTGGCCACCCACACTGGTTCTGGAAGGGATACCTTTTGGAGGGAGGGACACGCATTAGGGCCTTTGGAGGGGATGGAGATCTTCCAGACAGGATGCTGTGTGGTGGCTTTGCTTATCCTTTGCCTGCCGGTGGTGGTGACTCTCTACACAGTCTGTAAATCAGTTCTAGTGGGTGTGGGGTGGGAAGCGGAGAGCCCTGGTCGATCCTGCTGAGAGGTAGTGGGTGTTGTCTGGAGCTGGTCTAGACTCTGCAAAGATGAAACAGCCTGGAGGGGGTCTGAGCTGACCCGGTTCAGAGCTTTCATGTGCCTGGGCTGGGGAGGGGTGGGCAGAGCCAGACACAGCCCCGAGGGGCTAGGCCTCCCACACAGCATGACTCTGGAGGCTCCTATGTGATTTATAGTCAAGCTTTGATAGACAGGCCTGTCTGCCCAGCACCACTAGGGAGGAGGGCCAGCCTACTGGGACCTCCTCAGATGCCCTGGGCTTGGACCTAACTTCCTGTTGTCTGTAAAGACTGTTTGGCCATCCTTGCAGGGCACAAGCAGAAACTCACAGACCTACCTGCTGAGCCCCAGTGCAAACCTACTTGGTCTGCATCTCACAGAGTCAGTGACCTTATGGGGTGGTGCAAGGAGTGGAGGAAGTGGTTTGTTCCCAGCTGGGCTATTGCAGGAGGCCAAGAGGCCCTGGTTCCGCTCTTTCGGGCTGACGCCTATCTCTGCACGAAGGCCAGCACCTCTTGAGCTGAGTGTGACAGGGAACACACACCTGGTCTCTGCTGATTATCAGCCTAAGAGCAGAGATGGGGTTTTGAGCAAGGCCCCATAAGTGTGGTTTGACTACTTACGCCATTTGAGAGCCCATGACTAGTCACTGACTCAGAGCAGTGGCCTTGGAGGTGTTACTGATCTTAGTGCTGGGTCATCTGCTTTGCAGAATCCTCTCCACCTGCCTTGGAGGCTCTGGGGACTTTACTGGCAGATTTCGAAATTGAGGCTCTGTGTCAAGGGGTACTACTCCGAGTCTCAGAGTAGTCATGGGACAGATGTGGAAGCTGGATCTGAATGGGACAACCCTCACCTGCCTTCGGTCCTGGTTGCCACAGCTCTGTGAGACCCGCACTGGGTCCAACCCCTGGGCCCCGCTGCCCCCTGCTCTGGCTCACCCATGGCATATGTTCCCTCTGTATGAGGCCACCTTCCTCTCTCTCTGGGATGTTCTCTTGTCTGAGCCCTTGTGTGGCGGTGCTAACTGACCACTTAGGTCCTCTGTAAGCTGAGTGGTGATCAACCTTCTAAGTCAACTCTGGGGGCTTTTCTGGGCCTAGGACACAGAGGCCTTGTAGGTGTGGCTTATGGGAAAGTGGGTATGCCCTCTGAGCCCCCTTTCTTTGGGCAACCTGATGAGACCACAGTCAGCTGGACCAGACAGGATGGGGCAGCTGAGTCCCATAGTGACAGTGGGAGGCAAGGCTTGATTTCCTTAGTCTCATTTGATAGTTTCAAAGTTTGCATTCACTAAAGCATATTTTCTTTTCTTTTCTTTTTTAAATTTCTTTATTGGGGAATTAATGTTTTACATTCAACAGTAAATACAATAGTTTGTACATGCATAACATTTCCCAGTTTTCCATATAACAATACAAGCCCCACTAGGTCCTCTGTCATCCTTCTTGGACCTGTATTCTCCCCACCTACCCACCCACCCCAGAGTCTTTTACTTTGGTGCAATATGCCAATTCCATTTCAGGTTCTACTTGTGTTTTCTTTTCTGATCTTGTTTGTCAACTTCTGCCTGAGAGTGAGATCATCCCATATTCAGCCTTCTGTTTCTGTAAAGCTTATTTTCTTTTTTTTTTTTAATAATTTATTTCTTTATTGGGGAATTAATGTTTTACATTCAACAGTAAATACAATAGTTTGTACATGCATAACATTCCCCAGATTCCCATTTAACAATACAACCCCCACTATGTCATTCATCATCTTTCATGGACCTGTATTCTCCCCACCCACCCACCCACCCCAGAGTCTTTTACTTTGTTGTAATACGCCAATTCCATTTCAGGTTCTACTTGTGTTTTCTTTTCTAATCTTGCTTTTCAACTTTGGCCTGAGAGTGAGATCATCCCATATTCATCCTTCTGTTTCTGACTTATTTCACTCAACATGATTTTTTCAAGGTCCATCCAAGATCGGCTGAAAACGGTGAAGTCACCATTTTTTACAGCTGAGTAGTATTCCATTGTGTATATATACCACAACTTGCTCAGCCACTCATCTGTTGTTGGACACCTGGGTTGCTTCCAGGATTTGGCTATTACAAATTGTGCTGCCAAGAACATATGTGTACACAGATCTTTTTGGATGGCTGTGATGGGTTCCTTAGGATATATCCCCAGGAGAGGAATTGCAGGATCATAGGGTAGGTCCATTTCTAGCCTTCTGAGAGTTCTCCAGACTGTTCTCCACAGAGGTTGGACCAATTGACATTCCCACCAGCAGTGCAGGAGGGTTCCTTTGACCCCACACCCTCTCCAGCATTTGCTGCTGTTACCTTTTCTGATGTATGACATTCTCACAGGAGTGAAGTGGTATCTCATTGTTGTCTTGATTTGCATTTCTCTGACAATCAGAGACTTGGAGCATTTTTCATGTGTTTCTCAGCCTTTTGGATCTCTTCTGTGGTGAATATTCTGTCCAAGTCCTCCCCCCATTTTTGGATGGGGTTATTTGTTGTCTTGTTGTTAAGTCTGGCAAGCTCTTTATATATGTTGGTTATTAAACTCTTATCTGATGTATGACATGTAAAGATCTTCTCCCATTCTGTGAGGGGTCTCTTGGTTTGGGTAGTGGTTTCTTTTGCTGTGAAGAAGCTTTTTAATTTGATGTAGTCCCATAGGTTTATGCTTGCCTTAGTCTTCTTTGTAATTGGATTCGTTTCATTGAAAAAAAGCTTATTTTCTATATGATTATGTAACAGTATTACTGGGGGAAGTAAATGTTGCTTGAGATCTTGATGCAAATCCATTTTTTCAGGGCTGAGAGATAACTTAACCGGTAGAGTGCACACTTGACCATGTACAAGGACTTGGGTTTGAGCTCCTGACATGCAAAAAAAAAAAGCTCCATGCAAAAGGGGAAACTTCATGAGGCGTGGATCAGTGATGTGGTGTCTCCCCTGCTCTTTCCTTTTTAAGATTTTATTTATTTATTAATGAGAAATACAGTAGGAGAGAGAGAAAGTACTAACCATCACTCTGGTACATGACTGAACTCAGGACCTCATGCTTGAGAGTCCAGTGGTTTATCCACTGCACCACCTCCTGGACCACTCCCTGTTCTTTCTGTCTTTCTCTCCCTCTCTTTGCAGATTAATTTTATTTATCTGAGAAGGGAGGGGGTGATAGAGAGAGAAAGAGACAGAGAGACACCTGCAGCCCTACTCTACCACTTGTGAAGCTCTCCCCCTGCAAGTGGGGACCAGGGGCTTGAACCTGGGTCCTTGCGCACTGTAATGTGTATGTTGAGCCAGATGCACCGCTACCTGGCTCCTTTTCCTCTCCCTCTCTATGTCTGGCTGTTTCTCACATTGTGCCTAAGAAAGTACACTGGGAGCAGTGGAGGGTGTGCAGGCACAGAGCCCCAGCAATAACCCTGTAACCCTGGCTACAGAAATTAAATACATCCTTTCACTTACGCAGCAACCATGCCAGTTCTTCCTCCTGTGTGCCAGCTGGAGACTCTGGGAGGGTCTCTTTGGACTTGTGTGTCTGACTGAGTGTGCCACCACTTGTCCCTAAGGTCCTGGGTTCTATCCCCATGGCGGATAACTGGGGTAACTTCAGGGGGGGGTAGAATAGTGCTTTTGTGTCTCCCCCCATTTCTCTTTTTCTCTAAGTATAGGGAATTTAAAAAATGGACTGGGGAAACTGCTTGGTAATATTCTGTGAGAAATATCACAATTAATTTTTTAATGCAGTACTGCATTAAAAAAAAAAAGGAAGGAAAAAAAAAAGAATGTGTGAGGAGACGCCCTCCCTGTTGTAAACATAGGCCTGGTTCAGGGTACTCCAGGGATAAGCTGGTTTCCCCAGAACTACTGTGAACATTTTCAAATTTACAACAAAGCTCCAGGAATTTTGGAGTGCCCACCCCCTCCTACCTGCCTGCCTGGGATTGTGTTTTAAATGTTTTTATTATTATTTCCTCTTTTTTTGATGCTTTATTCATTTCCTTTTGTTGCCCTTGTTGTCTTATTGTTGTAGTTCCTGATATCATTGTTGTTGGATAGGACAGAGAGAAATGGAGAGAGGAGGGGAAGACAGAGAGGGATAGACAAAGACACCTGCAGACCTGCTTCACCGCTTGTGAAGTGACTCCCCTGCAGGTGGGAGCCGGGGGCTTGAACTGGGATTCTTATGCCAGTCCTTGCATTTTGTGCCATGTGAGATTAACCCACTACACTACTGCCCAAGTCCCTTTATTATTATTTTTATTGAGAGAGGAGGAGGAGATAGAGAGGAAGAGAGACAGAGAGACACCTGCATCACCTTTTCACCACTTCCAAAGTTCTCCTCCTGCAGGTGGGGACCGGGGACTCAAACCTGGGTCCTTGTGCAGTGTAACATGTGAGCTCTACCAGGTGCTCCATCACCCAGCCCCCATGTTTTTACTCCAAAGACTGTCGCTTTACTGTTAGTGTCTTTCCACACATGGCAATGGGGAGAGATGAATGTTTACATTTGCATACCTAGGTGAAAGTGAAATAAAATAGACACAAAAGAGACAACAGGAATAAGTAGAGAAACTTTAAAAATAGAAAGCACAAATAGGAAGTGAAAGAAAACTATTAAGTAATATGTAAGTGAAAAGATCAAGCGCAATGTGAGGGCATTTCCCGGGCACAGGCAGCCCCGGGGGGGAGCCCTTTAGCTCTTGTCACAGCTCCTGGCTCTGGGCCTCCTGTGAGCTAGATATGTGTGCTGCCTTCCTCCTTCCCTCAGTTGTGTCACCCCCCCACCCCCCAACCCCCATCCCCCAATCTGTGCTATGCCCCCGGCCCTATCTGAGCACTCTGGCCTGTCTCCTGAAGGGCAGGTAGTTAGTAGGTGGCATGGGAATATTACAAAGGTGAGAGGCTTGCAGTTGGCACAGTCTCCAGGGGAGCCTTGCCAGAGCGGCACTTGTGGGGCCAGAAGCTCTGGGTGTGTATGCTGAGGGCAGGGGGTGGGGGGTGGGAGTGGGGGTGAGAGGTGAGGCACCTGTGGTGTAGGCAAGAGGAAGATTTCAGTTCTTGTGAATTGTCACCTCAGTGCTAAATCACAGACATTTGAAGAGAACATTTCTAAAATGTATTCATTAAACACACACACACATATATTGTGGTGGGGCTGGGTGGTGGTTCACCCGGTAGTGAGAGCATACATGTTACCACCATATTTGAGGACCCAGGTTCAAGTCCCTGGTCCCCACCTGCAGGGAGGAAGCTTCACAAGTGTCGAAGCAATGCTGAAGTTTTCTCTCTTTCTCTGTCTTTAAATTTTATTAATTAATTAATTAATTAATTAATTATTAGATAGAGATAGAGAGAAATTGAGAGGGCAGAGGAGATAGAAAGGGAGACAGAGAAATACCTGCAACCTTGCTTCATCACTTGTGAAGCTTTCCCCCTGCAAGTGAGGACCAGGGGCTTGAACCTGTGTCCTTGCTCACTGTAATGTGAGTGCTCAACTAGGTGTACCACCACTGTGTCTCTCTCTGTGCCTGTCTCTCACCCATTCTTCCTTTCTGTTTTTCTCTGTCTTTATAAGAAAAAATAATAATAAAGAAAATAATTGGTCTCTGGGAATGGTGGAGTAATCACATATATACTGAGCCCTACCAATAACGCTGGAAGAAAAACAATTGTAGTAAAAGACATGTGTAATGTATCTCTGGGTACAGTGCCCTTTGTGATGGTGGCTGACAAGGCAGGGCTTCTAAGCCGCTTTCCTTTCAGGAGGTCTTGGAAGAAACTCAAGGAGGAAATCTCCAGATTCAAGGTTAGAATCAGCATCGGATGGTGGAAGGTCTGGCTGCTATAATTGCTTCCACACTCCCAGCTTGTTCTTATCTTTCCCTAGTGGGGCAGGGCTCTGGAGAGGTGGGGTTCCAGGGTACATTGGTGAGGTCGTCTGCCCAAGGGAGTCCAGTTGGTATCATAGTAGCATCTGCAACTTAGTGGCTGAAAAACAATTAAGATTTAAAGCGGAACAAATTCTTTAATAATCAGGAACCTAAAGGCAAGAATATAGTAAATGATCCTGGGTCCATACTCCCAGAGGGATAAAGAATAGGAAAACTTTCAAGGGAGGGGGTGGGATACGGAGCTCTGGTGGTGGGAACTGTGTAGAACTGTACCACTCTTATCCTATGGTCTTGTTGATATTTTTTATTTTATGAAAAAATAAATGAATATATATATATATCTTTTAAAAATTATTTTTTTCATTTATAAAAAGGAAACATTGACTAAACCATAGCATAAGAGGGGTACAACTCCACACAGTTCCCACCACCAGAACTCTGTATCCCATCCCCTCCCCTGATAGCTTTCCTATTCTTGGGAGAATGGACCCAAGGTCATTGTGGGATGCAGAAGGTGGAAGGTCTGGCTTCTGTAATTGCTTCCCCGCTGAACATGGGCGTTGACAGGTCAATCCATACACCCAGCCTGCCTCTCTTTTTCCCTAGTCGGGAAGGGCTCTGGGGAAGTGCAACTCCAGGACACATTGGTGGGGTTGTCTGTCCAGGGAATTCTGGTCAGCATCATGCTAGCATCTGGAACCTGGTGGCCGAAAAGAGAATTAACATATAAAGCTAAACAAATTGTTGACCAATCATGGACCTAAAGGCTGGAATAGTGCAGATGAAGTGTTGGGGGTCCTCCATTTTGTAGATAGCTAGCTGGCATAGTTTAGTTATATTCCAAAGGGCCTGTGGCTATACTAGTTTTTTTTTTTCCCATGATCCTGAAATCTGATATGCCGGTGGATCCAGCTTATGTCTGGGGAGATGATGTCATGGCTGGAAAAAGGACCAGAAAGCTGGATCAGGGCAGAGAGTAGCTCCTTAATATGGGAAAGGGGTATAAATATTGTTGACTGTAAACCCCATCGATTTGATGTGGTCTGGGGTCGATATTCAGCTAAGGAGCCTTTGTGACCTCTGCATCCCTTTAGATCTGAGCTCACATTCTGTGGTCATGAGTAGGAACATTCCAAGCTGCCCCAATGTCAGGACCCATCTTCCTCAGGTGTAGCATAGAGTATGTTGTCAATCCTCTTTTTGGAGAAGGGAACATTCTCTACCACTATTGATCCAAATTGAGGGCAAGGTCCTGTGGGGGCCCACAAAGGGGTCTGTTGTATTGTTCCTGATAGAGATGACTGGTAACAATGGAGAGAGGGATTTATTCGAGGTCTGGGCCCATCAAGTCTGTCTGGGAATCTCAGGACTCCCCGAATAGGGCCCCAGCTGATGGGGTGGCCTGATAGTGACTAAAGAGTCATCGTTAAAGTATGCCAGTCTCTTGCCCTTATTCAGCTTTTGCAGTCCTTGCTTTGATAAGGGTAGCTTTGGAGTGAGTGAGAGAACTGTAATAGGAAGTAGGTGAGTAGGGTATCTAAGTCTAAGTAGACACTATTTCATTAGGAACTTTATACTGACTCACTACGGACTATTGTGTATTTTTGCTTTCAGGTATATATTTTGCCCTAATTTATGGATACATGTGAACATATGCTCTATCTTACGGGACCTGGTCTATATCTAGGTTTTGGGACTTTGTTAGGAAGTGAACATCCTGGAATGGAATTAGAGAATACCATGAAAGGAAAGGTCTCACCCGAGTAATGAGGGTGAAGGGTTTACTTTCCATGCCTGACGTCTCTGGACACACTCTGAAGTGAAACATGCTGAGGTGGTACTCCTTGTGTTGATTAGGTTGGGATCGGTGGATGGAATATCATTTGGTATGAATTGAGAGAAGCATGCAGGAAAGTGAGCCCCACCCTAGAGATTTCAGGACTGGGGGAAATATAGGCTCTATAGAGGAAGCGGGAGGTTCCTGCTGTCTTAGGGTTTAAGAAGGCAATAGATAGTTATTGCTGTAATCAAATTATTTGGCAGTTGGGTTAACTTTGAAATATCCCTTTGTTAGGATTTGCTGTATCGTACACAACATCACCATAATGTCCTTTGACATTATTTGTATATAGCTGTGCCACCAGTTGCTTCTGTTCTCCCTGGTCTAAGCTTTTTTTATTTATTTATTTTTAAATATTTTGTTTAATTTATTTATTCCCTTTTGTTGCCCTTGTTGTTTTATTGTTGTAGTTATTATTGTTGTTGTCGTTGTTGTTGGATAGGACAGAGAGAAATGGAGAGAGGAGGGGAAGACAGAGAGGAGGAGAGAAAGATAGACACCTGCAGACCTGCTTCACCGCCGGTGAAGCGACTCCCCTGCAGGTGGGGAGCCGGGGTTCGAACCGGGATCCTTACGCCGGTCCTTGTGCTTTGCGCCACCTGCGCTTAACCCGCTGCGCTACAGCCCAACTCCCCTGGTCTAAGCTTTTAAGAGAGTCAACATATCAAAGACTCAGCCTATGTATTAAAAAGACTCAGACTGTATTTTAAAAACTTTGAGACACCCAATCAATTTTTCCCCTCTCATATTAATTAGTGATTTATATAACTACAAATTAATAGGAGTAGATATAAACACCATTCCCACCATCAAAAGTCTGTGTTCCATCCCATCCCCCCTGCACCCCATAAATCTTATACATAAAAGATTTTTCAAGAATCAGCGTCTGAGCACTCCCCTCTTCCTCTCCAGCATGTGGGGCTGGTGGTCAGCATAATGGCTTTGCAAAAAGACTTTCATGCCTGAGGCTCAAGGTCTCAGGTTCAGTTCCCTACTCCACCATAAACCAGAGCTGAGCAATGCTCTGATAAAAACAATAATGGCTACAACAAAAATCCAGGAGTATATGCTATTAAAAAAATGATACAGGGCCTTGTGATAGAGAGTCCCAGCGGTTCATACAACTTGCGAGGGAATAGACAAGGACTTGGCATTACTGTAGTCACACTCACTGTCACCCAGGAAAAGAGCCTGACATAGTACTGGTTGGGGGCAGTACCACCCAACACCAAAATGGAAGTGTGGGCATCTCTGTTAATGGCCAGGGAGGAGATAGCTTGGTGCGTGGTGGACTCATGACTCCCTAGAGGCATCCTTTGATGCACTTTCACTACTTTCTTGGTGTCACCAGAGTGGGCAGCTTTCTCCAGAAGACAGGGCAAATGATCAACCCAGGTTGGAAGTTGGGATACACAGGTCTTGCGTGCATCTCCTGCTCAGCTCAGGATGACCTTGCCCACCAAGTGGGCAGTGTCTGCAGAACAGAGACAATGATTTTCAGGGAAATCCCTCAACTGACATGCCACAGCCCCCAGAAGGTTATCCCTATCTCCTGGGGGATAGTTTTGGCACAGACTGGTTAGGAGTCCTCTCAAATTTATGGTCAAGGGGGCCGGGCTCTGGTGCATCCGGTTAAGCACACATAGTGTTAGGTGCAAGGACCCACACAAGTACCTGGTTCAAGCACTACTTCCCATCTGCAGCAGGTTGGCTTCACGAGCGGTGAAGCAGGTCTGCAGGTGTGTCTATCTTTTGCTCTCTCTCCCTGCCTCTCTATCTCCCCCTCTCTTCTTAATTTCTCTCTGTTCTATCCAATAAAATGACCATAAGGAGCAGTGCATCTGTAGTGCTAGCAATGAACCTCAGTGGAGGCAAAAAACAAGCCAAAACAAAACAAAACAAAAAAACCCTATAGTCAAAGTAGACAGTTTAGGGGTGATAGTTTAGTCTGATGATCTTCCGGGACACTCCCACACTTCTCAGGGTTTATGTCCACCACAAACAAAGGGGCAAGATGCAGGGGAAGTAGCATAACAGTTATGGAAAAAAACTTCCTTGCCTGATGCTCCAAGGTCCCTGGTTCAATTCCCTGCACCACAGTAAGCCAGGAAGCAGTGCTCTGTGGAAAAAAAAAGTCATAAAGATCTGGGGTGACAGTAGATGGGCAGAGATGATCACCCTTCAGGCTCCACCCCTCAAGCCCCAACCACATCCGGGTAATGAGCACTGCAGTGGGTTCCCCATTGTCCCTGCCAGTTTCACCTTGTTTGACATTCGTGGTTCTCAGTCCTGGGAGATGGAAATGAGTCAGTGAATTCACTGTGAACAGCCCATGTGGGACACAGAGACCATGGAGCTGAGGTCCATGAAGGGCCTCTGATGGCCACAATATCTATCCCCTGTGCCAGGATTCATGACAGCCTGTGGCCAGGCACCTTCTTTGCTCACTCGGTCACCATTATATGTCAGGAGCGAGGCTGGGGGTTGGCCGGTGGCGCACCAGGTTAAGTGCACATAGTATGAAGCAAAGACCTGAGCAAGGAGCCCCCAGCTCCCCACCCGCAGGGGTGTTGTCACTTCACAAGCGGTGAAGCAGTTCTGCAGGTGTCTGTCTTCCTCTTCCCCTCTCTGTTTTCACCTACAACTGCAGGTGAGAGCTACTGTGAGAGTGTCTGAGAAAACAGGGAAGGTGTGGCATTCAGCTGTCTCCTCCATGTTCAGCTTGTCCTGACCATGATTCTGGCTGGCAGGGCAGCTGGGCGCTTCACATTGCTGGTTTCTCTGGGTCATTTTCAAAGACTTCTTCGAGGCTCACCTGTCTGAGAGCAGTTCCTGGGTGTCAGCTGGAGTCATGTGTGCCACGGTCACTGGCCCACAGCAGTGGCAAGGCAGTAATGGTTCCTGCCTGCTCAGGGACTCCAGAGTGTCAGGGCCAGACAGAAAGGGAGATGATGACATAGTAGCTTCAGGAGGGGCTGCTCCTGAGGGTCATCAGGTGTGGCAGGTGGAGGTGGGCTGCAGGCAGACTACCTGTGGGACCATTCCTGCCTATCTTGGGCAGTCACTAAGTGGTGCAGGGAGCTCCTGGGCTGGGGGTCCCTGTGTCTATGTTGCCCTATTTGTTGGCTGCTTCAAGAGAGTCATGTGACCAGACCATGATACCCAGGAGTGAAGCACATTGGATTTCTCCAAACTTCTGTAGTCTCTGAACCTCCTCTATTCCAGTGCTGGGACATTTGCTGCCGGATGGTGGCAGCTTCAGGTCTCGGGGATCTCTGGCCCTGGACTAATCTTTCAGCAGACACAGCTCACCTGGAATCTGCTCATCTGGGCACAGTTCACCTGAGACATTGGTTCACCTGAAGTGGACTCACCTGCACCGCACTCAGCTCAGGCATCTCAGGGATTCTAAAGGGAAAACTGAAGATACCCAATGTGGAGCCCTAACAATGGAGACTCAGTACATGATGGTGGCAAGTGTCAGTCCTGACTATGTCAGAAGAAACTGGGGCATAAGCCCAGGGGGCTCAGAGCAGCAGGTTTGGGCGATACCCAGCTCCCAGTGCTGATTTCCTCCAGGCAATACGGTCAGGATCAGCCTAGAGGTGCTCAGGACACTGGTGGCAGAGCAAGTGAGTGCACAGCGTTCAGCATGATGCCTGCACATGGTGTGTGATCACGCGTGTACATGCCAGCACACAGGTATCTGTGCACACAAGGCATGCGTTCAAGAATGTCTCTGGGGCATGTTTCCATAGACACATGTGGAGGTGGTGGTGTGCACGTGTCTGTGTGTGAATGTCCTGTCTATGAGCCTACAGAGCTGCAGTGTGGGACCCTCCCTGACAGAAGCTGAGCTCTGAACTGGGGTGGGGGAGGAGCTAGTGGCTTGACCACTATAGCTGGAACAGTTTGCTCAGACCACTACAACAAAAACCCCACAGTGGAGCAACTGAAGTAATAGGACTAATTTCACCATTTCTAGAGGCTGAAATCTGAGATCACAGTGTATGTCAGCACTGGTTCTTTCTGGGGCCATAAGGGAGTGTTTTAGGCCTCTCCCTCTACTTCACCTTCACACAGCTTTCTCCCTGCATGGGTCTCTGTTGTCCAAGTGACCCCTTCTTTTTAATTTTACTTTTCTGTTTAAATTGGGAGGTTAACAGTTTACAGTACAGTTGTTGGCACATAGGTACAATTTCCCATCTCACCATGATAAGTTTCTGCAAAACACTCTCACCCCCAGATTAAGTCCTTTTTTGTCATCATGTCCGATGACCTGAAGCCCCTCTATCCCCATCTCACCCCTTCCCCTGTCCTCCTTCCTCAGAGTCCTTTATCTTGGTGCGATACACCAAAGTAGTCCAAGTTTTTCTGTTTCCTTTTCCTGTTCTTATTTCTTAAGTTCTGCCCATGAGTGAGATCATCCCACATTTTGCTTCTCTTTCTGGTTTATCTCACTTAACAATGATTGGTCAAGGAATTGGATATTAAACCAGAAACCATCAAATATTTAGAGGAAATCATTGGCAGAACTCTTCAGCCTATGTTTTAAAGGTGGCTTCAATGACTCAAGTCCATGTGCAAGGAAAATGAAAACAAACAAGCAAACAAACAAATAAAAAACAATGGGATTACATCAAATTGAAAAGCTTCAGCACAACAACAACAACAATAACAACAAAAAACACTACTCAAATAGAGAGACTCCTTATGAAATGTGAGATCTTTTTATGCCATACATTGGACAAAAGGTTAATAACTAACTATACAAAGAGCTCACCAAGCTCAGCAACAGCAGCAGCAACAACAAAAACAAACAACCCCAGGGATTCGACTTCTGGAGGCGGAGCTACGAGCAGCAGATCGCTTTCTCTCCTCTCCTCTCCTGGATCAACTAGGAATACCAAAGGAAACCACCCGGGACTGAAACAAGACAGGACTAGAATGACCACAGAAACCCACTAAATCACCGGTAAGTACAAACACGTGTGGCTGGTGACAGAGAGGAGAGAGGGGCCTAAGGAGAGATTAAGTGACTGCTAACAGTTCAGCAGTTTCTCAATTGAGACACCACCTCCAGTTTGCTCCACCAACAAGGGGACAGCTTAAGGGAGGAGAGGACTCCCCAGAGACTCCCCAAGTGCAACTCTGAGTCTCCATTGCTACTGCCCTCAGAATCTGGAGCAGCGACAGGAAGGGACACCAGGGGACAGAGATCTAACTAGGAAACTCAGAAGACCTATACCTCGGTGGCATAGCTGAGGGGCTGTGAAAGTCTCTTTGCATAACCACTGGATTATCTCTGCCACACCCTGCTTTATCTCTTGGTCAGGAGTCAGTGATTAAGCTAAGAAGCCTATTGATAGTTTAAAAACCCTCAGGCTCCCATAGCCTACAGGGAAGGAAAAAAAAAAAAAAAAGAAAGAGGCTTTTAAACCACTGAGCTCCAACTCAGGGATTGAAATAACTGTTAACTTCCACCACTGTGAACCCTTTAATTAACTTACTTAGACACAAGTCAATCCAGGCAATAGTGATCAATAATTTGAAAAGTACTGATAAAGGGAACTCATAACATAATATATAAAATGGTTAAAACAACAAGAAAAAATATTGGAGAATCGAACCAGGACAAGAGTCCAGCTAAAAGTCCTCCAGAGGGTGAAGCACAGAATAACGAGTTCAACATCCAAACATTAACTAAGGAAATAATAACAGGAGTGAGTAAAGAATTTGAAAAAATTGTAATCAGAAATGCAGGAACAACAAATGAGAATATGGAAGAAAATACTAATTATCTCATGGTTATTAGAGAGCTGAAAGCTGAAATCACTGAGCTAAGAATGCAACTAGCTGAACAAGCTAAAACAGTATCAGAGCAGGGCAACAAAATAGATGAACTCCAGAAAACAGTAGAGGGCAGAGAGAATAGAATCAATGAGGCAAAGACAGAATTAGCAAGATAGAGGATGAATTAGAGACAACTAAAAAGGAAGTAAGAGATCTCAAAAAGAGATTAAGAGATGCTGAAAACAACAACAGAGTCCTATGGGATGACTTCAAAAGAAACAATATACGCATTATTGGCATACCAGAGGAAGAAAGAGAAGGAGAGGAAGAAAGCATTTTCCAGGCCGTAGTAGCTGAAAACTTCTCTAGTCTAGACAACATCAAAGACATAAAGATTCAAGAAGCCCAGAGGGTCTCAAACAGAATTAACCCAGACCTAAAGACACCAAGACATATCATACTTAGAATGGAAAGGAATAAGGATAAAGAAAGGATCCTGAATGCTGCAAGAGAAAACCAAAGAGTCACCTACAAAGGAAAACCCATAAGATTAGCAGCAGACTTCTCCATACAAATACTACAGGCCAGAAGAGAATGGCAAGATATCTGTCGAGTGCTCAATGAGAAAGGCTTTCAGCCAAGAATACTATATACTGCTAGACTGTCATTCAGACTAGATGGAGGCATCAAAACCTTCTCAGACAAGCAACAGTTGAAGGAATCAACCATCACCAAGCCTGCCCTGAAAGAAGTTCTGAAAGGTCTTCTATAAACAACCAGACCACCACAAATAGGACATATATCAAAACACTCTAAAACTCTACAAGAATGGCGTTGATATATCTTCAATCTTTGATATCAATAAATGTCAATGGCCTGAATTCACCTATTAAAAGACACAGAGTAGGAATGGATCAGAAAACACAACCTAACAATATGCTGTCTACAGGAAACCCACCTAACTCAACAAGACAAACACAGACTTAAAGTGAAAGGATGGAAAACTATCAAGACAATGGCCCACAAAAAAGGGTAGGAGCAGCTATTCTCATATCTGACATGATAGACTTTAAAATAGATACGATTAAAAAAGATAGGAATGGACACTACTTAATGCTCAGAGGATCAGTCAATCAAGAGGACTTAACAATTATTAACATCTATGCACCCAATGAGAAGCCATCTAAATACATCAAACTTCTACTGAAAGAGCTACAGCAATATATTAACAGTAACACAATCATAGTAGGGGACTTCAACACCCCACTCTCTCAACTTGAAAGATCATCCAGGCAGAAAATCAATAAAGACATAAGGGAGCTAAATGAAGAGATAGATAAACTAGAACTATTGGACATTTTCAGAGTCATTCATCCCAAGAAACTGGAATACACATTTTACTCAAATCCACATGGGTCATTCTCAAGGATAGACCATATGTTAGGCCACAAAGACAGCATCAGCCAATTCAAGAGCATTGAAATCATCCCAAGCATCTTCTCAGACCACAGTGGAATTAAAGTAACACTTAACAATCAACAAAAGATTGATAACAGTGCCAAAATGTGGAAGCTCAACAGTACACTTCCTAACAACTTCTGAGTCAAAGAGGAAATCAAGGAAGAAATCAAAATGTTTCGAGAGTTCAATGAAAATGAAGACGCAAGCTATCAAAACATTTGGGACACAGCTAAAGCAGTCCTAAGAGGGAAGTTCATAGCTATACAAGCACACATTAGGAAACAAGAAAAGGCACAAATAAACAGCCTGATTGCACATCTTAAAGACCTAGAAGAAGAACAACAAAGGAACCCTAAAGCAACCAGAAGGACAGAAATCACTAAAGTTAGGGCAGAAATCAATAACATTGAGAATAGGAAAACCATACAAAAGATCAACGAAAGTAAATGTTGGTTCTTCAAAAGAGTAAACAAAATCGACAAACCTTTAGCCAGACTCACAAAACAAAAAAGGGAGAAGACCCAAATAAATCGGATAGTAAATGAAAGAGGAGATATCACAACAGACACTGCAGAAATTCAACATATCATGCGAGGCTTCTATGAACAACTATATGCCACCAAGCTAGAGAACCTGGAAGAAATGGACGATTTCCTAGATACCTACCAACTTCCAAAACTAAGTAAAGAGGAAGTGGATAACTTGAACAGGCCCATCACAGCTAATTAAATTGAAACAGTTATCAAAAATCTCCCCAAAAATAAAAGTCCTGGACAAGATAGCTTTGCAAATGAATTCTACAAAACCTTCAAAGAAGAACTAATACCTCTACTTATAAAAGTCTTCCAGAAGATTAAAGACACTGGAATACTCCCTGCCAGCTTCTATGAAGCCAACATCACCCTGATACCAAAAGCAGACAGGGACACAACCAAAAAAGAAAACTACAGACCAATATCTCTGATGAACATAGATGCGAAAATATTGAACAAAATTCTAGCCAACCGGATACAGCAGTATATCAAAAAGATTGTTCATCATGATCAAGTGGGGTTTATCCCAGGCATGCAAGGTTGGTTTAATATATGTAAATCAATCAGTGTGATCCACCACATCAAAAAAAGCAAGACCAAAAACCACATGGTCATATCAATAGATGCAGAGAAAGCCTTTGACAAAATCCAACATCCCTTTATGATCAAAACACTACAAAAAAAGGGAATAGATGGAAAATTCCTGAAGATAGTGAGTCTATATATAGCAAACCTACAGCCAACATCATACTCAATGGTGAAAAACTGGAAGCATTTCCACTCAGATCAGGTACTAGACAGGGCTGCCCACTATCACCATTACTATTCAACATAGTGTTGGAAGTTCTTGCCATAGCAATCAGGCAGGAGCAAGGAATTAAAGGCATACAGATTGGAAGAGAAGAAGTCAAACTCTCCTTATTTGCAGATGACATGATAGTATATATGGAAAAACCTAAGGAATCCAGCAAGAAGCTTTTGGAAATCATCAGGCAATACAGTAAGGTGTCAGGCTACAAAATTAACATTCAAAAGTCAGTGGCATTCCTCTATGCAAACACTAAGTTAGAAGAAATTGAAATCCAGAAATCAATTCCTTTTACTATAGCAACAAAAACAATAAAATATCTAGGAGTAAACCTAACCAAAGAAGTGAAAGACTTGTATACTGAAAATTATGAGTCACTACTCAAAGAAATTGAAAAAGACACAAAGAAGTAGAAAGACATTCCATGTTCATGGGTTGGAAGAATTAACATCATCAAAATGAATATATTACCCAGAGCCATCTATAAATTTAATGCTATCTCTATCAAGATCCCAAGCACATTTTTTTGGAAAATAGAAAAAATGCTACAAATGTTTATCTGGAACCAGAAAAGACCTAGAATTGCCAAAACAATTTTTGAAAAAAGAACAGAACTGGAGGCATCACACTCCCAGATCTCAAAGTGTATTGTAGGGCCATTGTCATCAAAACTGCTTGGTACTGGAACATGAACAGACACACTGACCAGTGGAATAGAATTGAGAGCCCAGAAATGAGGCCCCATATCTATGGACGCCTAATCTTTGACAAAGGGGCCCAGACTATTACATGGGGAAAGCAGAGTCTCTTCAACAAGTGGTGTTGGAAACAATGGGTTGAAACATGCCCAAGAATGAAACTGAATCACTGTATTTCACCGAATACAAAAGTAAATTCCAAGTGGATCAAGGACTTGGATGTTAGACCACAAACTATCAAAAACTTAGAGGAAAATATTGGCAGAACTCTTTTCTGCATAAATTTTAAAGACATTTTCAATGAAACGAATCCAATTACAAAGAAGACTAGGGCAAGTATAAACCTATGGGACTACATCAAATTAAAAAGCTTCTTCACAGCAAAAGAAACCACTACCCAAACCAAGAGACCCCTCACAGAATGGGAGAAGATCTTTACATGCCATACATCAGATAAGAGTTTAATAACCAACATATATAAAGAGCTTGCCAGACTCAACAACAAGACAACAAATAACCCCATCCAAAAATGGGGGGAGGACTTGGACAGACTATTCACCACAGAAGAGATCCAAAAGGCTGAGAAACACATGAAAAAATGCTCCAAGTCTCTGATTGTCAGAGAAATGCAAATCAAGACAACAATGAGATATCACTTCACTCCTGTGAGAATGTCATACATCAGAAAAGGTAACAGCAGCAAATGCTGGAGAGGGTGTGGGGTCAAAGGAACCCTCCTGCACTGCTGGTGGGAATGTCAATTGGTCCAACCTCTGTGGAAAACAGTCTGGAGAACTCTCAGAAGGCTAGAAATGGACCTACCCTATAACCCTGCAATTCCTCTCCTGGGGATATATCCTAAGTAACCCAACACATCCATCCAAAAAGATCTGTGTACACATATGTTCTTGGCATCACAATTTGTAATAGCCAAAACCTGGAAGCAACCCAGGTGTCCAACAACAGATGAGTGGCTGAGCAAGTTGTGGTCTATATACACAATGGAATACTACTCAGCTGTAAAAAATGGTGACTTCACCGTTTTCACCCGATCTTGGATGGACCTTGAAAAAATCATGTTGAGTGAAATAAGTCAGAAACAGAAGGATGAATATGGGATGATCTCACTCTGAGGCAGAAGTTGAAAAACAAGATCAGAAAAGAAAACACAAGTAAAATCTGAAATGGAATTGGCATATTGCACCCAAGTAAAAGACTCTGGGGTGGGTGGGTGGGGAGAATACAGGTCCATGAAGGATGATAAATGACATAGTGGGGGTTGTATTGTTAAATGGGAAACTGGGGAATGTTCTGCATGTACAAACTACTGTATTTACTGTTGAATGTAAAACATTAATTCCCCAATAAAGAAATAAATTAAAAAAAAAAAAACCCATCCAAAAGTGGGGAGAGGTTATGGACAGAATATTCACCAAAGAAGAGAGTCAAAGTGCCAAAAGACTTATGAAAAAATGCCCCAAGTCATTGGTTGTCAGAGAAATGCAAATAAAGACAATGAGATACCATTCCACTCCTGTGAGAATGTCACACATCAGATAGAATAACAACAACAAGTGCTGGAGAGGTTGTGGGGGCAAAGGAACCCTCCTGCACTGCTCGTGGGAATATAAATGGGTCCAACCTCTGAGGAAAGCAGTCTTTCTGTGGAAGGAACTCTCAGAAAGCTAGAAATGGACCTACCCTATGACCTTGCAATTCCTCTCCTGGGGTTATATCCTAAGGAACACAACACACCCATCCAAAAAGATCTGTGTACACCTACATTCCTAGTAGCACAATTTGTAATAGCCAAAATAGATGAGTGGCTAAGAAAGTTGTGGCATATATACACAAAATGAATGGGTTCTTCTCCTAGTGTCCTTTCACTTGGCCTAGTCATTTCTATATCTATCCGTGTTGTTGGGAAGTGTTCTCTTTGTCTTCCCTTAGTGTTTTGTGTAGAATTGCTATCACTTTCTCCTTAAATGCTTAGTAGTGACACTCAGAATAGTACTCAGCTATTAAAACTGATAGAGTCTCATTCACCTCATCTTGGATGGAGTAACCCCTCCTTATAGGGACGCCAGAGCTATAATTATAATTGGGTAAGTTAAGGGCTGCAGTGCCCCTCCTCCTTTCACGTGACCACCTCTCTCCAAATAAGGCCACACAAATAAGGCTAGGGGTCAAGACCTCAATGCAGGAAATTCAAACCAGAACATTTTGCATTTGCAAATGTGATGCTAGAAAGTGAACGAACTTCTTTCAACTGGCTCAGCTGCCTTTGCACAAAAGCCTTGAGAATATAACTAGCATCACAATGACTTGACTCAGAGGTCACCTCTCTCCCCGTCTGTTGCAGTGCCTGACACTATCCCTCACCAACCCCTTCCAGGCAGCTCACACTGCCTTCTGGTTAGTGCTAGGTTAGTGTGAATTCCTAGAATGTTATCTAAGTAGAAAAATGAACGGGTCCTTCTCCTGAGTGTCCTTTCACTTGGTTTAGTCATTTCTAGATCCATCCGTGTTGTGGGGAAGTGTTCTCTTTGTCTTCCCTCAGTGTTTTGTGTAGAGTTGGTATCACTTTCTCCTTAAAGACTTGGTAGTGGAACTCGCTAACAAATCCTGGAGCTTTCTGTGTAAAAACATGTCTAAATGCATACATTTCATCTTTCATTTCACTTGTGGAGTTTCTTGACTTGTGGATTTGTAGTTTTCATCAGATCTGGAGAAAACTTTGGTCGTTATTTCCTCAAGTATTTTCTGGTCTGCTTGGTTTTGGGGGACTTGAGATAGGCATAGTTATAGTTTATTTATAGTTATAGTTATAGCCATAGGCATTAGATATAGGCATAGGCATAGGCATAGTTATAGCCACAGGCTATGCCATAGGCATAGACAGACTGGTCACACAAATACTATGCTGCTTGAAGCATTCCTACATCTCTACTGTACATGTACTTTCTCTTTCTCTCTCTCTCTCCCTCCCTCTGCCTCTTTGAATATCTTCTATTGCCTCCCCGAATTCACTCTGTTTTTCCTTTTTGTGTGTCTTGATCTTTCACTTAGTGGCTTTCACCTTTCTAAGCCGGACATGCATCTCTCTCTCTCTCTCTCTCTCTCTCTCTCTTTTTTTTGTTTCCACATCCTTACTGACCTTGGAGCCTAACATGCTAATCCCAGAGGCATGAAAGCAGGGTGCTACCCTCGTCACCTTGTCTGCTGATCTCTGTGTTTATCACTGTCCAAAGGAGAAACAACTTGCAAGTTGGGAAACAAGTTTGATCTGAATAGACTGTAGGGCCAGTTTTGGAAAAAATAGAACTATAAGGTGCTAAGGGTAAAGGGAATGGCTGATTGTCAGGGAAACCTTCTATCTAAAGACAAGGTAATATTCAATGTGGAATCTCCATTGACCAGTTCTATTCTGTCCTGAATCTTGGGTCCTTATCAGCACAAGGTGTTTGTAAGATTCTATCTTAACCTAACCAGAGTCAAAAGAATAGATAATAATAGAAGAATGTTCCTAGGAAGGAATATCTCCTGGAAGAGGTTGTCAGTTTGTCCAAACCATAAATCTTTGGCTCGATTTCCTTAACTCTAGAGAGACCACTTCAACTTTAATGGGAAGATTAGGGCACAGTGTCGCACCAAGTTCTGGTTTGATCATAGGGCCTATTGGCCACCCTTCCTCTTCACTATAGATTTGTTCATTCCTGCCCTCTGTGTGCCTTGGGCCCTTGGGTTGGTTGCTGAATATTGAATTTCCTGCTGCTGGTGCCAGATACACTTGTATTTCTAGAATTGTCGTTAGGTTTTCCTCAAGGAGGCAGTTAAGTTGCCTGTAAACAGTTGACATCCTACTAAGATTTATCATTGGGGGACCAGGCAGTGGCATACCTGGTTAAGTGCACACATTATAGTGTGCAAGGCCCCGGGTTCAAGCCCCTGGTCCCCACCTGCAGAGGGAAAGCTTAACAAGTGGTGAAGCAGGATTGCAGGTGTCTCTCTGTCTCTCTCCCTCTTTATCTCCCCCCTCCCTTCTCAATTTCCCCTCTGTATATTTAATAAATAAAAAAATAATAAAATAAAAAGCTGAAAAAAGTAGACTCATCACAGGACTGGGGAGATAACCTAATGCTTATGCAAAAAGCCTCTCATGCCTGAGGTGCTAAAGGTCCTAGGTTCAATTCCCAGCACCACCATAAACCAGAGCTGAGCAGTGGTCTGGTAACACACACACACATGCACACACACACACATGCACACGCACATGCACACACACGCACACGCATGCACACACAAAGAGCTATTAAGATTTATCATTATTTGTTAAGCCAGACGCAAACAGAACTCATTGTGGGGTTCACTACTGCCCCACTACTGAGACCCTTCTGAGAGTCCTTTGCTTGTGGACGTTGGGGTTTGCTGTCTGGCTAGTGGGACCAGGCATCTTTCCCTGTTGCCAAGGATGTTCCCCTTACCTGCCACTGGCAGTCTGCAGTTTCTCTGCAAGTCTGTGCTGAGCCTTCCCCAGGGCCTCTTTGCTTCCCTGCCTTTTCTATGCAAGGTTCTCCTCTTGTCTTTCCCAGCTTTCAGCTCTGTCTTCTAACTCAGCCTGGGCTTTACAGGGCTGGTAGCATCTCCTTTCACACAAACTCTTTTCTGCCCAGAGAAGAGTGTCTTTTGAGTTGCTGGTCCATTCTTTGGTTGTTTCAGGTACCAGCATAATCCAGTTTCCTTACTTTTCTTTCTCCTTCTCCTCCTTCTTCTTTTTTTAAAAAAATATTTATTTTATTTATTTATTCCCTTTTGTTGCCCTTGTTGTTTTATTGTTGTAGTTATTATTGTTGTTGGATAGGACAGAGAGAAATGGAGAGAGGAGGGGAAGACAGAGAGGGGAGAGAAAGATAGACACCTGCAGACCTGCTTCACCGCCTGTGAAGCGACTCCCCTGCAGGTGGGGAGCCGGGGTTCGAACCGGGATCCTTATGCTGGTCCTTGTGTTTTGCGCCACCTGCGCTTAACCCGCTGTGCTACAGCTCAACTCCCTCCTTCTTCTTTTTTAACAGAGCACTGCTCAATTCTAGCTTTTGGTGGTGCAGGGGATTGAACATGGGACTTTAGAGCCTCAGGCATGAGAGCCTCTTTGTATAAACATTATGCTATCTACCCCTGCCTGCTGCCAACCTTTTTATAGAGGTTAAGAAATAAAAGGAGAGGGAGTTGGGCGGTAGGACAGCGGGTAAAGCGCACGTGACGCAAAGCGCAAGGACCAGCCTAAGGATCCCAGTTCAAGCCCCTGGCTCCCCACCTGCAAGGGAGTCACTTCACAGACAGTGAAGCAGGTCTGCAAGTGTCTCTCTGTCTCTCCCCCTCTTTGTCTTCCCCTCCTCCCCATTTCTCTCTGTCCTATCCAATAACAATGACATCAATAATAACTACAACAATAAAACAGCAAAAGGGAATAAATAAATAAATAAACATTAAAAAAAAGAAATAAAAGGAGAGAGACACAGAGAGGGAGAGATACCTGCAGCACTATTCTATCACTCATGATGCCTTCCCCACTACAGGTGGGAGCTGGGTGCTTAAACCTGGGTCCTCACTCATGATAACCTGTTCACTCTTACTAGGTGCATCACTACCAGGCCCCTCCTTAATCTGTCATGACCAGAAGCACAAGTCCTTATGATGGACTTGCAGCACGTCTGGTAGCTGGCAACTTGAATTTATCTCCTATGCTGTGAGAAGAATGTCGCAAAGCACATATTTTCTGTTTAGAAATCTTAGTATTTCTCCCCCCTTAAGCTTCTGAGGAATGTGGCTGTGGCCCTTGAGAAGCATACCCTCACTGGGTCCCATATGGCCCCAAGAAGGAAGGCTGCGTGAGGAAGTGGAGGTGGGAGACCCATGCTGGGTGGGCAGGTGCCCACAGTTCAGGGAAGGAGACACAGGCTTTCCCCTCCCACTGTATTCTGCCCAGGGCTGTGAGAGGCCAAGGTTCAGTGCTGGGCATCTGGGTATGCGTGTGGTGTGATGGGCATCTCCACTGGGGAAAGGGTTGAAAGTATATGTTAGGACGGGGTGGGGCATCTGAGAAGAAAGTGGGATGGGGGCAGCGTGTGTATCAGTTGCTTGCTGTGCCTACAGTGAAGAGCTCCGCGCACCCAGGGCACCTCTGCCCTGGCACAGGCTTTGTCCCAGCCTGACTTCCCATCCAGGCTCCATGTTGCCCCTGCCTGGGGTTCTGCTGCAGGGTGACACTGGGGGCTTCCCAGTACTGGGATTCCAGGAGCTGATTCTCTCTCTGCCCGCAGCATGTAGACCTTCCTCTCCAGCTTCTGCTGCCCAGCACTCTACTGACCAGAGAAGAGGTGAGGAATCAGTCTTCTTTCTGTGTTTTCAGAATCTCCCGACCTTATTTCAAACCTGCTGGACCTGAAAGAAATTTTCAGAGACACCCTTCACGGATCCTGGGGCTCAGCAGCAGGAACCAAGCGCCTGCCACCTCAGGTACTGGGCTGTCAGGAAAAAGGGACCATTGATGGTTATCTGGAGGTCTGGGGTGTGGAAAGATGTTCTAGATGGGGGTTGGGGTGTGGGGGGTCCTACCTCCCCTCAGAGCTGCATTGTAGAATAGAAAAGCATCTCACAGATAGCATCCACTGTTCCCACACACTACTGCTATTATTTTACACTTATTATTTCAAATATTTGTTTAATTTGGATAGAGACAGAGAAATTGAGAGGGGAAGGGAGACAGGGAGAGAGACACACACCCTACAGCCCTACTTCACTGCTGGTGAAGCTTCCCCCCTGCAGGTGGGGACCAGGAGCTGGAGCCTGGGTCCTTGTGCACTGGAACATTTGCTCTATTGGCTGTGCCACTGCACTCCCCCAGCACCTGTCATTTTTTTTATTCCCTTTTGTTGTCTTTTTTTATTGTTGTTGTAGTTATTATTGTTGTTGTTATTGATGTCATTGTTGTTGGATAGGACAGAGAGAAATGGAGAGCGGAGGGGAGGACAGAGACGGGGAGAGAAAGACAGACACCTGCAGACCTGCTTCACTGCCTGTGAAGCGACTCCCCTGCAGGTGGGGAGCCAGGGGCTTGACCCTGGATCCTTACGCCAGTCCTTGCGCTTTGCACCACGTGCGTTTAACCCGCTGTGCTGCCGCCCGACTCCCAGCACATTTTTAAATCAGTGAGTAGCAAGTCTTGTCACCCTACAGGATCCCCCTTCTTCCTTTTCCTCCCTTTCTTCACCTCTCCCTCCCTTATTTTTTATTGTTTTACTTTCATCTTTGTAGAAGAAATTGGCTTTATTATTTTTTTTTCTTTATTTTTTACCAGAGCACTGGCTTATGGTGGTGCTGGGGATGAATCTGGAACCTTTAGTGCCTCAGGCGTAAAAGTCTTTTTGACAACCATTTAGGTATCTCCCCAGTCCATGATTTTTTAAAAATAACATGTTTTAGGTGACCAGGCAGTGGAACACAGGGTAGAGTGCACATAGCACCTCTTGAAGGAGCTGGGGCACAAATCCCAGGTCTCCATCTGTAGGGGAAACTTCTTGAGTGGTGGAACAGTGCTGCAAGTCTCTCCCTCTCTCTGTCTCCCCACCTCTCTATTTCTCTCTGTCCTATGAAATGAAGGGGAATAAAAGAGAGAAAATAAGGAAGGAAGAAAGAAAGAAAGAAAAAGAAAGAAGAAAAGAGAGGAAGGAGGAAAAAAAGAGTGAAAGAAGAAAGGAAGGGGGCTGGACAGTAGCGCACCTGGTTAAGTGCACATAGTCTGAAGCACAAGAAACTGCTCAAGGATCCTGGTTCCAGCCCCCGGCTCCCCACCTGCAGGGGGGTTGTTTCACAAGCAGTGAAGCACGTCTGCCAGTGTCTATCTTTGTCTCTCCCTCTATATCTCCCTCTCCCCTTTAATTCCCTCCCCTCGCTTCTCAATTTCTCTGTCCTATCCAGTATATATATAAAATAGAAAAAAAGGCTTCCAAGAGTGCTGGATTAGGAGTGCAGGCAACAAGCCCTCCTACAGTGATAACCCTGGAGACAAAACAAACAAACAAACAAACAAAAAAGCAGAAAAAAGAAAAGAAAGAAATAAAGGGAGAGGGGATGAGAGAAGGAATGGAAAGCAGGCTGCCAGGAATTGGTGGCATCATTGTGCATCACTGAGCCCCATCAGTAACCTTGGTGGCTAAATAAACGAATAAATCAATGGCCAGACCAGGCAGAACCCAGCTGAAGCTAACAGTAGGGTACTCCCTGTCACAGACAGCCCTAGGTCCCCTCCTCTCTGATGAGTTTCTCAGGGGCCTGTCCCTGGAGTGGGCTGCAACAGAGATTGCTTTGGGGTATAGGGGTAGGAGCTGTGCCAGGGGATCACTCTGGGTGTTGACTGTGCTCATTTCTCCCAAACAGGAAGTGCCCCCCTCTATCCAGGAAGAGTGGTGTACTTGGAAGATGGAGCCAGGTGGGGATCTCTCGACCTCGCCAGGCCCTGTTGCTGCCCTGGTGGGGATGGACTCTGGGCCTCGCAGAGCCTCCCTGGAGCCATCCAGTGCTGACCCGGGCAAACTCCAAGCTCTCCCCATTGGGCCTGGAGCTCACCACGGTGACTCTGCCCCTGGAAGCCATGGCAGTGGGCCCAGCACAGAGGACAACCTCCAGGACAAAGATGCTCCTGAGGGACTAAGCACTAAGCTCCCTAACCGGGACAGCGGCATTGACAGCCCATCCTGCAGTGTGGCTGGCGAGCCCTTCCCCTGTGAGGAGGCCAGTGAGACAGGCCCTGGTCCCAGCACCCTGGGGCTGCACCCTGACAGTGACGGGGGCGAGGGCAGCAGTGAGGAGCCTGACACTGACAGCAGCCCCCCAAGGGCTGAAGTGGACCAGCCCAAGGTAGGCGTCCCTCCCACCCAGGGGTGCTAGGGCTGTGAGTGGTGGGAGTAGGGTATGGCTGTGGTGGCCTTGCCTGTGCCTGGCACCTGTGGTGAGGTGCGTGCTCAGACACCTGACTTGGAGCATGGCCTGCTGGGTAAGGCCAGCAGGCAGTGGCCATATCTCACTGGTGACCTCACAGCAGCCTCATGGCCCAGTCCTACTGGGCACCGTGCCAAGGTGGCCATGAGTGGGTCCCAGAGGTAACAGTGCCAACAGCACCCTCTGCAGAGCCTGATATCCACCTTGCCAACCCAGGAGGAAAGTTGTGTGAGCATCACCCTGTTTTATGAACAGGGAAACTCCTGGGTCACCCCATGGGTGTGACTGAGCTGGGAGGGAGGCTAGGCTGATGGAAGTGCCAAGTGTGGTGAATCATGTTCCTCCTTTGAATTCTGGACCCTGTGCTGAGACTCATGGAAAACTGGAAGGAAAGGGGCCTGGCAGTGGTGTACCCAGTCAAGCGCACATAGTACTAAGCACAAGGACCCTGGTTTGAGCCCCTGTCTCCCCACCTGAAGGGAGCATGCTTCATAAGCGGCAAAGCAGGTCTGCAGGTGACTATCTTTCTCTCTCCCTCTCTGTCTCTCCCACCCCTCTCAATTTCTCTCTGTCCTATTGATTAAAATTGAAAAGAAACTTGGATGGAAAGCAGGTGGCTTCTGATGTAGACACTCCTGTATGTGGAGGGGGTGCGGGATCGGGAAAAGATGGTCTGGCAAGTGAATAGTTTCAAAAGAAAAGCAAGTGGCATTTGGTCAGCCTCAGGCCTGATGCTCCTACACAGATACTGTTGTCTGAGCTTCTGACCACTCCAGGACATGAGCCTGGAATGTGCAAGGCCCCTGATGCAGAAGCTGTTTTGAGCAAACCTCTTGAGTCAGACTGGGGCTGCATTACCTTTGTGGGTTTTTTTTTTTTTTTTTTTTTTTTTTTTTTTTTTGCCTCCAGAGTTATTGCTGGGACTCAGTGCCTGCACCATGAATCCACTGTTCCTGGAGGCAATTTTTCCCCCTTTTGTTGCCCTTGTTGTTTATCATCGTTGTTGTTTACTGTTGATGTTATTGCTGTCATTGTTGTTGGATAGGACAGAGATAAATCGAGAGAGGAGGCAAGACAGAGAGGGTGAGAGAAAGATAGACACCTGCTTCATTGCTTGTGAAGCGATCCCCCTGCAGGTGGGGAGCCCGGGGCTCGAACCAGGATCAGTATGCCAGTCCTTGCACTTCATGCCATGTGCACTTAACCCACTGTGCTACCTCTCGGCTCCCACCTTTGGGTTTTATTTGGAGAGGGGGAGACCAGTAGTGGGTCAGGAGGTGTCTGCACTTGAGAAGGTAGTGTGTGGCTCACAGATTCCAAAAGAAGGGACAGGCCAAGGGGGATTGGCACTTAGGGGTGCTCCAGGCGCTTAGGGGTGGGTCAGGATGTGGATGGAGAGGGAGATATGCATGAGACTTTTTTGTGTATGGATTCTATGGGAAGAATAGGCTGGCAAGGCAGGATGAGCAGGCTTGGAAACAGCTAGCATGGGTGACTCCTGGGCTCTGAGATCAGGGGCTGTTCCTGGAGGTATGGCATTTGACCCTGAGGACTGGGCAGGGTGGGATGCTGGTGGTCCTAGTGTGAGGAGGTGAGGGTGTGGAGCCTGCGTTAGTTGCGTGTGTCTAAACAATGCTCTTATAAGCCAATCCTTCACTCTTTCTAGGAACTGGCAAGGCCTGGGAGGGGTGGTTTCCACAGGCCAAGGCCCAAGTGTCAAAACATAAAAGAAGCAGACCCCACCAATGTGTCCTGGAGCCCTGCCTCCCCAGAGCCCCGCCCCACTAGGGAAAGAGAGAGGCAGACTGGGAGTATGGATCGACCTGCCAACTCCCATGTTCAGCAGGGAAGCAATTACAGAAGCCAGACCTTCCACCTTCTGCACCCCGCAATGATCCCGGGTCCATACTCCCAGAGGGATAAAGAATCGGAAAGCTGTCAGGGGGTGTAGGGGTGGGATAGGGAGTTCGGGTGGTGGGAATTGTGTGGAACCATACCCCTCTTATCCTATGGTCTTGTTAATATTTCCACTTTATAAATAAAAAAGTAATGAGAAAAAAAAAGAAGACAAAGCCCATAAAATACAGAGAAAAAATGGCATGGCTCCTGCAGTCCCCCACCTGTGAGCCTCCTGGTATGATCCAGGAGGACTAGCAGGCTGCCTCAGTCTCCTGGTGATAGGACCAGGTATAGATCCTAGACTTGTCCACCCCACCCCTGCCAGCAGGACTCTGCAGTGGGCCCAGGACCAGAGTTCTGATGTAGAAGGTCCAAGTTCCAATAAAGATGCTGACACTTCTGTCACGCATGAGAGCAGAACAAATTCGTCTTTCTCTAACAGTGTGTGTTGTGAGAATAGCCTGGCCATCAGCAGAATGGGTACTGGGCCAGGTTCCCTGCAGGATTTCCCCATACCCAGGCAGAATGGGGGGGATGGTGACATGTGAAGGTGATAACAATTCTGAGGAACATTTCTGTTTCTAGTTTGCTGACTTTTAAAATTTAATTTATTATTTTTTAAATTTTATTTTTACATTGTAAGGATGCCAGCTGAACTTTGGCAAATGCTTTTCCTGCATCAGTTGAGATGACCATATGCCATTTATTTATTTATTTTACCAGAGCACTGCTCAACTCTGGTTTATAGTGGTGCAGGGGAATTGAACCTGGAGCCTCAGGCATGAGAGTTTCTTTTGCATAACCATTATGCTATCTATCCCCCACTCTACCATATACTATTTTTTCCTACACTTTCTTAATGTGGTGTATTACACTGACTTTCAGATTTTAAGCAGTTTTTGCATTTATGTGATCATAATTATCACAACAGGCTGTTAGGTTCAACTTATTTGTGTTTTGTTGAGGATTATTATACCAGCACTGACCAGAGATACTGGCTATTGTTTCCATTTATGGCAGTGTTTTGGTTTGACTTTGGTATCAGGGTAATGTTGCTTCAGGAAATGAACTAGGAGCTGTTTTCTCCTCTTCAGTTTTGGAAAGCATTGAGAAAGACTGATATTAATTTTAAAAGTTTCTTTCTTTCTTTCTTTCTTTCTTTCTTTCTTTCTTTCTTTTTTTCTTCCTTTCTTTATTACTGTGTAGAGACAGAGAGAAATTGAGAGGAGGGGGAGGGGTTAGAGAGAGAAAGAGACAGACATCTGTAGCCCTGCTTCCCCATTTGTGAAGTTTTCCCCTGCAGGTGAGGACGAGGGGCTTGAACCCGGGTCCTTGTGCACTGTAATGTGTTCACTTAACCAGGTGTGCCACCACCTGGCCCCAATATTAATTTTCTTTTTTTTTTTAATTTTTCTTTTCTTTATTTATTTGATAGAGACAGCCAGATATCAGGAGTGGAGAGAAAGATAGGAAGAGAGACAGAGAGACACCAGCAGCACTGCTTCACCACCCATGAAACTTGCCCCTGTGAGGGGGTTGCTTAAGTCCGGTCCTTTTGCATTGCAACAGGTGGACAACCACTGGTCACTCCCCAATATCAATTTTCTTTTTTAAAAAAAAAACCTTTAAAAATATTTTACTTTTATCAACACCAGAGAATGATGGGATGCTTGGCATCCATCTTCAAACCTCCAGACTCTGGCCATTGTAGCCCCTGCCACACCTGCCCTCGTCTCAGTGCGGTTCCTCTTGATTCTCCTTCTCTGTAACACCGATCACATCCTAGGAGCAGATGAGGACAGCTTTCCTGGTAACAGATCTTACTAAAAAGCAGAACTCCAGCAACTGGTCTCTGACACAAGCTTCAGTATTGACACTGCCAGGAAACCTGCTGAATAAGTCAAAATTTCTTACAGGCATTCTAAACTGGTGACAACCCAAGAGAAAGGCATCAAAGGCTCGCTTCTGAAATATAGCAAAGTTGAGTGGTAGCGACAGGGATTAGGCTGCCCTGTGCTCTCAGAGTCTCTCCAGGTTACTCTCACAGGTAGCTGGAGATCCCATGGCTACGACCAGCCACCAATATCAGTTTCTAACAATATCACCTAGTCTTGATTTTTTTTTTTTTTTTTAGAGAATTGTTTTTCAATTGTCTAGTCAACCTCCTTACTCATTATTGTTCTTTTCAGACTTCTGGTCTTCATGGTTTTTATTTTTGGTTCTTGTTTTATAATGATTCTTGGTAGGTTAAATGTCTAGGAATTTATCCATTTCTCCCAGGCTATTCAATTGGTTGATGTGCAGTTATTCATAGTAGCCTATGATGATTCTTTTTGTTTATGTTGTATTAGTTGTAACACCCCCTCTTTCATTTCCTGTTTTAGTCATTTCTGTTATTTTTCTTAGTCTTGCTAAGGAATAAAAAGGCACTTTTCTCATGCCTGAGGCGCTGAAGTCCCAGGTTCAATCCCCCGCATCACCATAAGCCAGAGCTGGGCAGTGCTCTGGTGTTAAAAAAAAAAAAAAAGGCCCTTTTTTTTTTTTGTCAATCTTGTTGATTTTATCAGAAACCAACCCTAGTTTTGCTTATTTTTTTCCGTTGTTTTTCTACTCTCTTGTCGATTTCTATTCTCTTGTCGATTTATCTCTGCTCTAATCTTTTTGACTTCCTTCCCTCTGACTGCTTAGGGTTCAGTTTGCTTTTTTAGCTAGTTTCTTGAGGTATAAAGCTAGGTTGTTGATTTGAGATCTTTTCTTCCCTTTTAATTTACATCTTCCATTTTTTGCCTGCTTTGCTACAGTCCGAGTTTGTTTTCATTTCTCTTTCTCTCAAGGTATTTCCTAGTTTCTTTGACTTTTGTTTTAAAGTGTGCTATGTTTATATTTACTTAGTTTTTTTCCCCCATTTTGTTGTTGTTGTTTCTGTTGTTACTGTTGTTATTGGACAGGACAGAGAGAAATTGAGTGAGGAAGGGAAGACAGAGAGGGGGAGAGAAAGATAGACAGGAGCAGACACCTCCAGACCTGCTTTACCGCCTGTGAAGCGACTGCCCTGCAGGTGGGGGAGCTGGGGGCTTGAACCGGGATCCTTAGGCCGGTCCTTGTGCTTTGTGTCACGTGCGCTTAGCCCGCTGTGCTATCCACCCCCCCGACTCCCTTCATTGTATTCTTTATGTCCTTCTGGGTTTTTTCTTTCTTGCTTCTTACCCTTTATTATTTTTAAGGTGGGGTGAGGGGTGGGTTGGGTGTGGGGAGAGGAACTAGGGGAAGGGGAAGAAGCCACAACGCTAAAGCTTCCTTCAATGTGGTGAGGGCCAGACTTGAAGCTGGGTGGCTTATATGGCAAAGCAATGCACTATGCAAAGGAACTGTTTTGCTGGTCCTGTCTCATTGCTTTTTCTAATGATGTTCTTTGATTTCGATCTCATTCCTTTTTGTGCAAAGTTTATAAGCAAGGTTACCATTGCAACTATATGAAATTCTTTAGAATTATAGTGGCCTATTTTGAACTCTTAACAGCCTGCTTGATTCACACATGAACTTTCCTCCTTTATTTTTCACCCTCTATGCTATCATGTACGTAGATTTGTATGTCGGATACCTATCAGCTAAGATTTATAGTTTAGGGCCTGGGTGTGCATAGTACTATGCTCGAGGACCTGCACCAGGATCTGGGTTCTAGCCCCTGCACCGCACTTGCTGCAGGGACACTTCACAAGCTGTGAAGCAGGTCTGCAGGTGTCTTTCTCTCTCCCTCTTAGTCTCCTCCCCTCTCAATTTCTCTCTGTCCTAGTCAATAAAATGAAAAACAAACAAAAAAAAGGCCATCAGGAGCAGAGTATTCATAGTATCCCACCACCTTCCAGCGGGAACACTGGAGACAAAAAAGAAAAAAGATTTATAGTTGGGTGAGATAGCATAATGGTTATGCTAACAGATTTTCATGCCTGAGGGTCCAAAGTCCCAGGTTCAGTCCCCCACACCACCATTAGTCAGAGCTGAGCAGTGCTCTGGTTAAAAAAATAATAAAAAAAAGAGAGATGTGATATACATATGGCTTTTGGAGAAGCACTTCAGTTTCCAGTGGAGAGAATGGGGACACAGAACTCTGGTTGTGGGAATGGTGTAGAATTGTACTTGTTATTTTGTAAATCACTAATATAAAAAAATTCTGCTTTATATTTAAAAATGTTTCTGCCATTTCAATTACATATACAGAAAGTCACAATATACAGATATACAAAAAGTCCCTATAAACCATAGCATAGGTCACCATATTTGTTCCAGCATTTACTATTGCTAGAGAACCATGTTTTTGTATAGCTTCATGTGCTGTCCACCATTTCTGAATGACTTTCTTTAGCATTTTTAGGCATTTAGAATTAAGGGGGAAAGTCTAGTGGTAAAGAATTATTTCTTTTTAATTGTAGGAGTCTTAATTTCTTTTATTTTCTTATTATTTTTTTAAATTTATTTCTATATTGGGGAATTAATGTTTTACATTCAATAGTAAATACAATAGTTTGTACATGCATGACATTCCCCAGTTTCCCATTTAACAATACAACCCCCACTATGTCATTTATCATCCTTCATGGACCTGTATTCTCCCCACCCACCCACCCCAGAGTCTTTTACTTTGGTACAATATGCCAATTCCATTTCAGATTCTACTTGTGTTTTCTTTTCTGATCTTGTTTTTCAACTTTGGCCTGAGAATGAGATCATCCCATATTCATCCTTCTGTTTCTGACTTATTTCACTCAACATGATTTTTTCAAGGTCCATCCAAGATTGGCTGAAAATGGTGAAGTCACCATTTTTTACAGCTGAGTAGTATTCCATTGTGTATATATACCACAACTTGCTCAGTCACTCATCTGTTGTTGGACACCTGGGTTGCTTCCAGGTTTTGGCTATTACAAATTGTGCTGCCAAGAACATATGTGTACACAGATCTTTTTGGATGGCTGTGATGGGTTCCTTAGAATATATCCCCAGGAGAGGAATTGCAGGGTCATAGGGTAGGTCCATTTCTAGCCTTCTGAGAGTTCTCCAGACTGTTTTCCACAGAGGTTGGACCAATTGACATTCCCACCAGCAGTGCAGGAGGGTTCCTTTGACCCCACACCCTCTCCAGCATTTGCTGCTGTTACCTTTTCTGATGTATGACATTCTCACAGGAGTGAAGTGGTATCTCATTGTTGTCTTGATTTGCATTTCTCTGACAATCAGAGACTTGGAGCATTTTTTCATGTGTTTCTCAGCCTTTTGGATCTCTTCTGTGGTGAATATTCTGTCCAAGTCCTCCCCCCATTTTTGGATGGGGTTATTTGTTGTCTTGTTGTTGAGTCTGGCAAGCTCTTTATATATGTTGGTTATTAAACTCTTATCTGATGTATGACATGTAAAGATCTTCTCCCATTCTGTGAGGGGTCTCTTGGTTTGGGTAGTGGTTTCTTTTGCTGTGAAGAAGCTTTTTAATTTGATGTAGTCCCATAGGTTTATACTTGCCTTAGTCTTCTTTGTAATTGGATTCGTTTCATTGAAAATGTCTTTGAAATTTATGCGGAAAAGAGTTCTGCCAATATTTTCCTCTAAGTATCTGATAGTTTGTGGTCTAACATCCAAGTCCTTGATCCACTTGGAATTTACTTTTGTATTCAGTGAAATACAGTGATTCAGTTTCATTCTTCTGCATGTTTCAACCCACTGTTTCCAACACCATTTGTTGAAGAGACTCTGCTTTCCCCATGTAATAGTCTGGGCCCCTTTGTCAAAGATTAGATGTCCATAGATATGGGGCCTCATTTCTGGGCTCTCAATTCTATTCCACTGGTCAGTGTGTCTGTTCATGTTCCAGTACCAAGCAGTTTTGATGACAATGGCCCTATAATACAGTTTGAGATCTGGGAGTGTGATGCCTCCAGTTCTGTTCTTTTTTCAAAAGATTGTTTTGGCAATTCTAGGTCTTTTCTGGTTCCAGATAAACATTTGTAGCATTTGTTCTATTCTTCTAAAAAATGTGCTTGGGATCTTGATAGGGATAGCATTAAATTTGTAGATGGTTCTGGGTAATATATTCATTTTGATGATGTTAATTCTTCCAACCCATGAACATGGAATATCTTTCTACTTCTTTGTGTCTTTTTCAATTTCTTTGAGTAGTGACTCATAATTTTCAGTATACAAGTCTTTCACTTCTTTGGTTAGGTTTACTCCTAGATATTTTATTGTTTTTGTTGCTATAGTAAAAGGAACTGATTTCTGGATTTCAATTTTTTCTAACTTAGTGTTTGCATAGAGGAATGCCACTGACTTTTGAATGTTAATTTTGTAGCCTGACACCTTACTGTATTGCCTGATGATTTCCAAAAGCTTCTTGCTGGATTCCTTAGGTTTTTCCATATATACTGTCATGTCATCTGCAAATAAGGAGAGTTTGACTTCTTCTCTTCCAATCTGTATGCCTTTAATTCCTTGCTCCTGCCTGATTGCTATGGCAAGAACTTCCAACACTATGTTGAATAGGAATGGTGATAGTGGGCAGCCCTGTCTAGTACCTGATCTGAGTGGAAATGCTTCCAGTTTTTCACCATTGAGTATGATGTTGGCTGTAGGTTTGCTATATATAGGCTCCACTATCTTCAGGAATTTTCCATCTATTCCCATTTTTTGTAGTGTTTTGATCATAAAGGGATGTTGTATTTTGTCAAAGGCTTTCTCTGCATCTATTGATATGACCATGTGGTTTTTGGTCTTGCTTTTGTTGATGTAGTGGATCACATTGATTGACTTACGTATATTAAACCAACCTTGCATGCCTGGGATAAACCCCACTTGGTCATGATGAACAATCTTTTTGATATACTGCTGTATCCGGTTGGCTAGAATTTTGTTCAATATTTTCGCATCTATGTTCATCAGAGATATTGGTCTGTAGTTTTCTTTTTTGGTTGTGTCCCTGTCTGCTTTTGGTATCAGGGTGATGTTGGCTTCATAGAAACTGGCAGGGAGTATTCCAGTGTCTTTAATCTTCTGGAAGACTTTTAAAAGTAGAGGTATTAGTTCTTCTTTGAAGGTTTTGCAGAATTCATTTGTAAAGCCATCTGGTCCAGGACTTTTATTTTGGGGGAGATTTTTGATAACTGTTTCAATTTAATTAGCTGTGATGGGCCTGTTCAAGTTATCCACTTCCTCTTTACTTAGTTTTGGAAGTTGGTAGGTATCTAGGAAATCGTCCATTTCTTCCAGGTTCTCTAGCTTGGTGGCATATAGTTGTTCATAGAAGCCTCGCATGATATGTTGAATTTCTGCAGTGTCTGTTGTGATATCTCCTCTTTCATTTACTATCCGATTTATTTGGGTCTTCTCCCTTTTTTGTTTTGTGAGTCTGGCTAAAGGTTTGTCGATTTTGTTTACTCTTTTGAAGAACCAACATTTACTTTCGTTGATCTTTTGTATGGTTTTCCTATTCTCAATGTTATTGATTTCTGCCCTAACTTTAGTGATTTCTGTCCTTCTGGTTGCTTTAGGGTTCCTTTGTTGTTCTTCTTCTAGGTCTTTAAGATGTGCAATCAGGCTGTTTATTTGTGCCTTTTCTTGTTTCCTAATGTGTGCTTGTATAGCTATGAACTTCCCTCTTAGGACTGCTTTAGCTGTGTCCCAAATGTTTTGATAGCTTGTGTCTTCATTTTCATTGAACTCTCGAAACATTTTGATTTCTTCCTTGATTTCCTCTTTGACTCAGAAGTTGTTAGGAAGTGTACTGTTGAGCTTCCACATTTTGGCACTGTTATCAATCTTTTGTTGATTGTTAAGTGTTACTTTAATTCCACTGTGGTCTGAGAAGATGCTTGGGATGATTTCAATGCTCTTGAATTGGCTGATGCTGTCTTTGTGGCCTAACATATGGTCTATCCTTGAGAATGACCCATGTGGATTTGAGTAAAATGTGTATTCCAGTTTCTTGGGATGAATGACTCTGAAAATGTCCAATAGTTCTAGTTTATCTATCTCTTCATTTAGCTCCCTTATGTCTTTATTGATTTTCTGCCTGGATGATCTTTCAAGTTGAGAGAGTGGGGTGTTGAAGTCCCCTACTATGATTGTGTTACTGTTAATATATTGCTGTAGCTCTTTCAGTAGAAGTTTGATGTATTTAGATGGCTTCTCATTGGGTGCATAGATGTTAATAATTGTTAAGTCCTCTTGATTGACTGATCCTCTGAGCATTAAGTAGTGTCCATTCCTATCTTTTAAAATCTTATCTATTTTAAAGTCTATCGTGTCAGATATGAGCATAGCTGTTCCTGCCCTTTTTTTTGGGCCATTGGATTGTATGATAGTTTTCCATCCTTTCACTTTAAGTCTGTGTTTGTCTTGTTGAGTTAGGTGGGTTTCCTGTAGACAGCATATTGTTAGGTTGTGTTTTCTGATCCATCTTCCTACTCTGTGTCTTTTAATAGGTGAATTCAGGCCGTTGACATTTATTGATATCAAAGATTGAAGATATTTTAACGCCATTCTTGTAGAGTTTTAGAGTGTTTTGATATATGTCCTATTTGTGGTGGTCTGATTGTTTATAGAAGACCTTTCAGAACTTCTTTCAGGGCGGGCTTGGTGATGGTTGCTTCCTTCAGCTGTTGCTTGTCTGAGAAGGTTTTGATGCTTCCATCTAGTCTGAATGACAGTCTAGTAGGATATAGTATTCTTAGCTGAAAGCCTTTCTCATTGAGCACTTGATAGATATCTTGCCATTCTCTTCTGGCCTGTAGTGTTTGTATGGAGAAGTCTGTTGCTAATCTTAAGGGTTTTCCTTTGTAGGTGACTCTTTGATTTTCTCTTGCAGCATTCAGGATCCTTTCTTTATCCTTATTCCTTTCCATTCTAAGTATGATATGTCTTGGTGTCTTTAGGTCTGGCTTAATTCTGTTAGGGACCCTCTGGGCTTCTTGAATCTTTATGTCTTTGATGTTGTCTAGACTAGAGAAATTTTCAGCTACTATGGCCTGGAGAATGCTTTCTTCCTCTCCTTCTCTTTCTTCCTCTGGTATGCCAATAATGCGTATATTGTTTCTTTTGAAGTCATCCCATAGGACTCTGTTGTTGTTTTCAGCATCTATTAATCTCTTTTTGAGATCTCTTACTTCCTTTTTAGTTGTCTCTAATTCATCCTAAATCTTGCTAATTCTGTCTTTGCCTTATTGATTCTATTCTCTCTGCCCTCTACTGTTTTCTGGAGTTCATCTATTTTGTTGCCCCGCTCTGATACTGTTTTAGCTTGTTCAGCTAGTTGCATTCTTAGCTCATTGATTTCAGCTTTCAGCTCTCTAATACCCATGAGATAATTAGTATTTTCTTCCATATTCTCATTTGTTGTTCCTGCATTTCTGATTACAATTTTTTCAAATTCTTTACTCACTCCTGTTATTATTTCCTTAGCTAATGTTTGGATGTTGAACTCGTTATTTTGTGCTTCACCCTCTGGAGGACTTTTAGCTGGACTCTTGTCCTGGTTCGAGTCTCCAATATTTTTTCTTGTTGTTTTAACCATTTTATATATTATGTTATGAGTTCCCTTTATCAGTACTTTTCAAATTATTGATCACTATTGCCTGGATTGACTTGTGTCTAAGTAAGTTAATTAAAGGGTTCACAGTGGTGGAAGTTAACGTTGTTTCAATCCCTGAGTTGGAGCTCATTGGTTTAAAAGCCTCTTTCTTTTTTTTTTCCTTCCCTGTAGGCTATGGGAGCCTGAGGGCTTTTAAACTATCAATAGGTTTCTTAGCTTAATCACTGACTCCTGACCAAGAGATAAAGCAGGGTGTGGCAGAGATAATCCAGTGGTTATGCAAAGAGACTTTCACAGCCCCTCAGCTATGCCACTGAGGTATAGGTCTTCTCCTGAGTTTTCCCGCTTAGATCTCTGTCCCCCAGCGTCCCTCCCTGTCGCTGCTCCAGATTCGGTGATTTACTGGGTTCCTGTGGTCATTCTAGTCCTGTCTTGTTTCGGTCCCGGGTGGTCTCCTTTGGTATTCCTAGTTGATCTGCGAGAGGAGAGGAGAGGAGAGGAGAGGAGAGGAGAGGAGAGGAGAGAAAGCAATCTTATTTACTTATTTTTATGAGTGATTTAATAATGATTATCAAGACTGTAAGATAACAGGAGTATAGTTCTACACAGTTCCCACCACTGTATCCCAACTGTTATTTTTTTCCTTATTAGGGGAATTAACGGTTTGCAGTCAACAGTAAAATATAATAGTTTGTACATGTGTAACATTTCTCAGTTTTCCACATAACAATTCAACTTCCTCTAAGTCCTCCTCTTTCATCATGTTCCAGGGCCTGAACACTGCTCCCTCCAACCCAGTGTCTTTTTACTTTTATGCAATGGAGACTTAATTTCTACAGCTATGAAGAAATGCTTTGCTAGATACAATACTTTTGGTTTACCTTTTTTTTTTTTTTAATTTCAGCACTTTAAATGCATAATTGCATTCTCCTTTCTATTTTTTTTTTATAGTGAGTCTTACTGTGGTTCTTTCTGGATTTATCCTAGTTGGAATTTATCTAGCTTCTTTTATTTTATTTATCCAGTTGTTATTACTATGATTATTAGTACCACCAGGGCTATTGGTGGTGTTCAGTGCATGCATGATGAATTCACAACTCCCAACAGACACTTTTCTCCTCTTCCTCTTTCTCCTCTTCCTCCTCCTTTGTATGATAGAAATAGAGAGAAATAGGGTGAGAGAGGAGGGAGAGAAAGAGAGAGATACCTGAAGCCTGCTGGGCCACTAGTGAGGCTTCCCGCCTGTAGATGGGGACCAGGTTCTTGAGCACGCTGACTGGTGCGCTTTACTGGTCGTGCCACTGCTCGGCTCCTATTTAACTTCTATTCTTTTCTTGGATTTTGCAAGTGTTTAGCCATTAATTCCTCAAATAAGCAACCTATTCTTTTCTTTTTCTTCTCTTTCTGGAATTTCCATTATGCATATGTGGGTCAGTTTAGTGGAGTCCATTAAGTTCTCTTTTCCCAGGAGAACATCAGCTTTAATATCCTCCTGGTCTCTGTGTGCAGTGGTTTTCAAACTCTGTTCCTGGTCAGCGTTCCAAGTTACGAGACCAAAGCCAATCCCTCAGGCCATTCCCAGATAAGCTGGAACACTGGATGCACAGCTTACCCTTCTGTTCCCATCCTGCTGGAGGAGTCCCCCGATGAGAGTCCTTCCACTGAGCTGTGAAATGTGCATGGGGGATGGGACCCTAAAGGGAATACTAAATACCTCTGTAGCTGCTTCACAGTCAAAGTCTCAGAAGCTTTTTGGATCAGTAGGAACTGTTGTGCCTATCCTAGAAACCTCCTAGGCAATTCCATCTATGAGAGCTGATCCCTCATTCACAAGGACCTGGGTTCAAGCCCCAGGTCCCCACCTGTAGTGGAGAAGCTTCATGAGTGGTAAAGTAGTGCTGCACGTGGCAGGTATTTCTCTGTCTCTCTCTCTTTCTGTCTCTCCTTCCCTCTTGATTCCTATCTATCTGTCTATCTCTATCTATCTATCTCAACCAGAGCACTGATCAGCTCTGGCTTATGGTGGTGAGGGGGATTGAACTTGGGACTTCACGGCCTTAGGCATGAGAGTTTCTCTGCATAGCTATTATGCTATCTACCCCTTCCTGATTTCTCTGTCTCTATTCAATAAATAAATATTAGAGAGAAGAATCCAAGCCCTATGTCACAGATCCTCTTCTGCCCCTAGGAGACCCTGGTCATCTCTGATGCACAGCCAGCTTGTCGCATCTGTCTGACACTCACATCTTTTCTTTTCTCCACAGTGCTCGGAGCCCCAGAAGCTCTTCAACATTGCCCAGGAGCTTTTGCACACGGAGGAAACCTATGTGAAGAGGCTGCATTTGTTAGATCAGGTACCGGCCTGGCCCAGGTCCCACTGCTACCCACATCATAGTTTCAGAGGCAAGCTCCCTATCTCTTAGCGTTGACTAGGTTTTTGGTTAGGGTGCCAATGTCTTAACTATCAGGGTCAGGCAATGATACACCTGGTTAAGGACACACGTGACTTAAATATTAAGATGCGGGCAAGATTAAGTCTTCCATAGAATCTTACACTTCTGGCTTTCAGAGTTTGTGGTTCTGGGCCAAAGTTTTGTCTGATCACTTTGAGGACTTTTTTTTTTCCTGCAATTAAATGGCCTCTGGGCCTGTTTCTGCATAAACACCCAGCAGGACAAGTCCCTGTTCATTTAGTACATGGGGTTTATGAGCAAGGGTTCATTAGGAGAGGAGGCTCCAGTGAGAATCCATGTTTACAAGAGCTGCTTCTGTTCATAGCTCACAGACACAGAAAGGAAATCAGTATTTTCCATTTCCCCAAAAGAAGTAGATGGAGGAAATTACCTGTCCTCATCCACAGGGGACTGTTCCTATCCCACCCTCATTCTTTACCCATTTTAAACTTATTTTAAGTCCACAAGGGTCCTGAAAGATGGTTTTGTGGGTAGAGTGTATGTATGGCATTCATGAGACCCTGAGTTTGATCTCCTGCATCTTATGAGAGTAACAGAGACAAATTGAACCCTGTGGGTGGTAGGGTGGTTGAAACCTGCTTTTGTTGTGTGTCTCTCCTCCTCGCTCTCAAAAATATCAACAAAGTGGCTAAATGGTGGTGCACCTGCTTCAGTCACATGTTACAGTATGCAAGGACACAGGTTCAAGCCCCCAGTCCCCACCTGCAGGGCGAAAGCTTTGAAAGTGGTAAAGCAGTGTTGCAGGTGTTTTTCTGTCTCGCTCCCTCTCTGTAATTCCCTTCCCTCTTGATTTCTGGCTGTCTCTAGCTAATAAATAAATAAACATAATTTTAAAAAAGTTAAAATAAAAGAATATGTCAACAAGGAAACATTGGGCCATTGTAATGCACATGAACAAGGCCTTGGATTCATTCCCTGATACCAAATGCAGGAAAAGAAACTATGAAAAAATTTAAAAAATGACGGTAAGATTGTTTGACAGGGGAGTCGGGCTGTAGCTCAGTGGGTTAAGCGCAGGCAGTGCAAAGCCTAAGGACGGACAGACATAAGGATCCCGGTTCGAGCCCCCGGCTCCCCACCTGCAGGGGCGTCGCTTCACAGGCGGTGAAGCAGGTCTGCAGGTGTCTGTCTTTCTCTCCCCCTCTCTGTCTTCCCCTCTTCTCTCCATTTCTCTCTGTCCTATCCAACAATGACATCAATAACAACAACAATAAAACAAGGGCAACAAAAAGGAATAAATAAATATTTAAAAAGGTTGTTTGAATCAATTTGAGGAAGTGAAGAAAACAGGAAGTGACAGAGCCTCTAGAGAGCTCTCACACCACTGCAGGAGCTCTGTGGAAAGCACCCACAGCAGCCCGCACCCAGTGACTGTGGGCTCCTATGCCCAGGTTTTCTGCACCAGGCTGACGGAAGCAGGGATCCCTCAAGAGGTCACCATGGGCATCTTCTCGAACATCTCCTCCATCTACCGCTTCCACGGGCACTTCCTCCTGCCTGAGCTGCAGACACGCATCACAGAACAGTGGTGAGTGCTGCTCATGGATGTGGGAAGTTGGGAGGGGGAGGGGAGGAAGGGGTGGGGAACGAGGGCGTGTGCGATTGGCTCTAGCCCTATTGGTGGTTGAGAGTCATATGATTCTGTCCCAACAGTTCTGTTGATTTGTGTCTGAAAAATAGCCTAGCAATCTGGTTTCTTGTGTATTTATGAGCCAGGCAAGGCCTGGGGGACCCAGTCTCATGGTACCTGGCCCTGTTCTGGGTAAACCCAGACCCCAAATCTCCAGGCCTTAGCTTCTTCATCTAAAATTCAAAGGGACTTTAATGAGCACTTTGTGGGACTTCGTGAAATATGTTATCTTCAAACATCAGAAATGCCATAGTATTACTTTATTTTTCTTCTTAGGAAATGCTCCATCTTTGTTTTATTTTTCATGTATTTTTTAAAGACTTGTTTATCAAAGGGGCCAGGTGATGGTGCACCTGGTTAAATGCATATAGTACTAAGCTCAAGGACCTGCACAAGGATCTGGGTTCAAACCCTAGACTCCCCACCTGCAAGGGGGAAGCTTCACAAGTAGTGAAGCAGGCCTGCAGGTATCTATCTTTCTCTCTCCCTTTCTATCTCTCCCTCCTCTCTCTCCATTTCTCTCTGTCCGGTCCAATAAAATGGAAAACATGGCCCCCTGGAGTGGTGGATTCATAGTGCCAGCACTGAGCCCTAGTGATAACCCTGGAATCCAAAAAAAAAAAAAAGAAAAGAAAAGAAAAAAAGATTTATTTATCAATAAGAGTGAGAGGGGGAGGACGAGAGAGAGAGAGAGAGAGAGACTACCAGAGTATCACTGGCACATGCAATGCTGGGGATTGAACTCTGGACCTTGTGCTTGAGTGTCCAATGTTTTATTATATGTGCTACCTCCTAGGATGCTTCACCTTTGCTTTGAAGATTGAGACTCCTCACTCAACAGTGGCCTTGGGTCCTCCTGCTGCCTCTCTGGGGTGTCTTTTGTCCCTCTACCACTTCTGTTCATTCTTAGCAGAGGAGTGGCTCAGGGGCAAGTGCAAATAGTAAATGGTCACAGTGAGATGTCTACCTTCCTCCTCTCCTCGGGGGGCTCTGCTCCCTGCCCCTCTTCAGTGGCCTGACGTGAGCCAGCTTTCTCCTGTGGCATCAGGAACACTGAGAGCTCGGTTTTGTGGGGACCTCGCAAACTGCAAGCTGCAGCTGGGCCAGGGAAGCCACAGAGGTCATGTCGTCAAAGGACGTCACGAAGGATGGGGGTCCCTCCCCTGTGTGGCTCCACAAAGGGGTGGTGCAATTTACAATTATTATTATTATTATTGGATAGAGATAGCCAGAAATCGAGAGAGGAGGGGGAGATAGAGAGGGAAAGAGACAGAGAGATACCTGCAGCCGTGCTTCACCACTTATGAAGCTTTCCCCCTATAGGTGGGGACCAGGGGCTTGAACCTGGGTCCTTGTGCACTGTGATGTGTGTGCTTAACCAGGTGAGCCACCTCCTGGCTCCTCAATTTCCAAATTTCTAGAAAGAAATGCCTCACCTGCAAAGCAGGTTCTGCTAAAATCCCCAAGACCATTGAATTAACACTCAGATGAGTGGTGACACAACTCACACCTGCTAGGCATAGTTTACTGAAGCCTCAGAGCCCAAGGGAGATTGAGTGTGTGCATGTGGCATGGCATGGCCCCTTGTGTCATCTTGTGTGGGAGTCCAGCACCCACCTGCCGCCTTCACAGGACTGAGGGCTTTGAGTGCAGTGCAGGGACCTTCACAGTCATACTACTGTAGCTGTCTTTTTGCACACATCTTTGCTCCTTCTTTTCCACTTTTTAAAATATTTATTTATTTATACCCTTTTGTTGCCCTTGTTTTATTGTTGTAGTTATTATTGTTGTTATTGACGTCATCATTGTTAGGACAGAGAGAAATGTAGAGAGGACGGGAAGACAGAGAAGGGGAGAGAAAGACAGACACCTGCAGACCTGCTTCACCACCTGTGAAGCGACTCCCCTGCGGGTGGGGCTGCTGGGGGCTCGAACCAGGATCCTTACACTGGCCCTTGCACTTTGTGCCACATGCGTTTAACCCGCTTCGCTACTGCCCGACTCCCTCCACCTTTATTAAGAAAAATCCCCCAAAGCTCTAAGGTCAGAGACTGTTATATGTTTTATGCTACTCAAAACTTTCAAACCTCTGTCGCAACTACAGTCAGAGTGGTGGTGTATGCTTTCCCATTCTTGCCAATCTTTGAGCAAGTCAAAGGAGAGAAAAGGCTTTCTTGACTCTCTTGGGATTGTGGTGATTCATCATTACAGCAAGGGGCTGTAACTAACTCCTGGTCTGAGCTACAGTTGTGTGTCTGCTTTCACTGGACCTCTCTCTCACCTCCAATGGGCACAGGAATTTCCAACTCATGTGACTAAGGGGAGGAAACTGGTTCGGAGATGATTGGTTTGCCCAGAATCACACAGAACTGGGAGTTGGGCCTGCCTTACAGCTCCTAGAACAGTCTCGATCCAACCACAACTGTGGTCCAGACCGTTTTCCATGACCCCATCCCTCTCCTTAGGGATACGAACCCGCGACTGGGGGACATCCTGCAGAAGCTGGCCCCATTCCTCAAGATGTACGGCGAGTACATGAAGAACTTCGACAGGGCTGTGGAGCTGGTGAGCACCTGGACTGAGCGCTCACCTGTGTTCAAGGACATTGTCCACGGCATCCAGGTAAGGCCTTAATGGCTTCAGGGGCTGAGACTAGATTCCTCTGGAACATAACTTGCTTCAAAAAAAAAAAAAGATTTTGTTGGGTGGGGTAGATAGCATAACGGTTCTGCCAACAGATTCTCATGCCTGAGGCTCCAAAGTCCCAGGTTCAATCCCAGGCACCACCATGAACCAGAGTTGGTCAGTGTTCTGGTAAGATGAATGAATAAAACGCCTTCATTTATTTCAAAAGATCGAGAGTGGCCTGACCCTGGGATGTTAAACATTCAAATCCTGTGTTCCACCAGTCATCTCTCTGAACACCATCATTTTTTTCTAATTCCAAACACAATACATGTTATGAAAATGGAGAAAATCAGGCTGTGGAGATAGCTTAATGGTTATGCAATATGCCTTTCATGCCTGAGGCACCAAAGGTCCCAGGTTCAAACCCCAGCACCACCAGAAGACAGAGCTGAGCAGTGCTCTGGTATAAAATAAAATAAAATAAAATAAAATAAAATAAAATGGAGAAAATCATTAAAATTATGGGATGTGTCCAGATGCTCTTTTGATGCTCAGGTCCTTAAAATAATCCCTAGGTACAAGCTGTCACTCTCATTTAAGGGGAAGGGAAAGTGTATTAAAGAGTCTGTAGGATTCATAACATCACAAATACATTTGGTAGGATTCAATTGCCACTTCTCATTCCACTGTGCCTCTAATCACTAGCTCACACATCTAGAAAAATGCTGCTTTGATGTTTTCTCTTTCTACAGGCAGCCGACTTGTATTTTTAGTGTATGGGTCCTTTTCTTTCTTTCTTTTTTAACCAGAGCACTGCTCAGCTCTGGCTTAGGGTGGTGCAGGGGATTGAACCTGGGACTTTGGAGCCTCAGGCATGAGAGTTTCTTTTGCATAACCATTATGCTATCTACCCCTGCCCAGGTCTTTTTCTTATTGATTTATATGTTTTTTTTTTAATCTGTCATTCATGCTACAAATTATCTTTTCTTGTCAATCTCCTGGTTTAAATGACATCCTCCACAAAATTTTCATTTTTCTTTTCTTTTTTTAATGTTTTATTTATTTATTATTGTATAGAGACAGAGAGAAATTAAGAGGGGAAGATGGAGAGGGAGAGAGGCACAGAGACACCTGCAGCCCTGCTTCACCACTTGTGAAGCTTTCTTCCTGCAGGTGGGGACCAGGGGCTTGAACCTGCATCCTTGCGCACTGTAGTGTGCACACTTAACCAAGTGTGCCACTGCCTGGCCTCCAAACTTTCGTTTTTCAAGTGGTCACGTTCATCACTTATCTTCAAAGGTTTATGAGAAAGGAAAGCAGGGACTGCTCCAGCATGTGCAGTGCTGAGCACTGAACCTGGGGCCTCATGCTTAGAATATTGCTGAGCCACCTTCCCAACTGCCACCAGTTAAAAAAAGGCTTGCTTATTTGTTTATTTATTTACTAATGAGAGAGAGAGGCAGAGAGAGAGAGAGAGAGAACCAGAGCATCACTCTGGCATATTTGATGCCAGGGATCAAACTGAAGATCTCCTGCCAGCAAGCTCAGCACTCTAGCCACTGCACCCCTCAGACACTGCTAATACCAGCCAACTCTTGTTTTCCTTTATTGGGGGGATTAGTGATTGACAGTCGACAGTCAACTACAGCAGTTGGTGCATATGTAACATTTCTTTTTTTTAAAATATTTCTTTTATTTATTTATTCCATTTTGTTGCCCTTGTTGTTTTATTGTTGTAGTCATTATTGTTGTTGTCGTTGTTGGATAGGACAGAGAGAAATGGAGAGAGAGGAGAAGACAGAGAGGAGGAGAGAAAGACACCTGCAGACCTGCTTCACCGCCTGTGAAGCGACTCCCCTGCAGGTGGGGAGCTGGGGTTCGAACCGGGATCCTTATGCCGGTCCTTGTGCTTTGCGCCACCTGCGCTTAACCCGCTGCGCTACAGCCCGACTCCCCATATGTAACATTTCTCAGTTTTCCACATAACACTCTAACCTCGGCCATCATGTTCCAGGACCTGAAAACTACCCCCTACCCCAGAGTCCTTTGCTTTGGTGCAATAGACCAACTCCAGTCCAGGGTTTCCCCCTCTGTTCTTATTTCTCAACTTCTGTCTATGAGCGGGATCATCCCATACTCATCTTTTTCTTCCTGGCTTATCTCACTTAACATGACTCCTTCATGATTCCACCAACTAACTAACTCCTTTCTTCCTTTTTTCCTTCCTTCCTTCCTTCCTTCCTTCCTTCCTTCCTTCCTTCCTTTCTTTCTTTCATGACAGCACTACAAATCTACTGCTCCTGGCAGTCATTTTTTCCTCCCCCCACCTTCCATTCTATTATTATTATTATTATTATTATCATTAGATAGGACAGAGAGAAAATGAAAGAGGAGAGGGAGGTATAGAGGGGGAGAGAGAGAGGGTGAGTGAGCGAGAAAGAGACCTGCAGACCAGCTTTACTGCTCATGAAGCCTCCCCCTGCAGATGGGGAGCAGAGGCTCTAACCTAGGTCCTTTCTCACGGTAACATGTAGCACTTAACCTAGTGTGCCCCCACCTAACCACCTCCCACCGACTATGAATAACCCAGAAGGTTTGACGGCTGCTGGACTTGCAAGTTCAATGTCCTGAGTTCAGTCCTTGGCATTGCATGTGCCAGAGTGATGCTCTGGTTCTCTCATAAAAAAAAAAAAAACAACAAATAATCTTTTAAAAATGAAAAAATGAATGAAAATGGTCCGGGAGGTAGAGCAGTGAATAAAGTATTGGATTCTCAAGCATGAGGTCCCCAGTTCAATTCTTGGCTGCACATGTGCCAGAGAGATGTCTGGCTCTTTCTCTCTCTCTACCTATCTTTCTCATAAGTAAATAAATAGGGAGTTGGCTGGTAGTACAGAGGGTTAAGCACAGGTGGCGCAAAGTGCAAGGACCGGCATAAGGATACTGATTCGAGCCCCCAGCTCCCCACCTGCAGGGTAGTCGCTTCGCAGGTGGTGAAGCAAGTCTGCAGGTGTCTGTCTTTCTCTCCCCCTCTCTGTCTTCCCCTCCTCTCTCCATTTCTCTCTGTCCCATCCAACAAAAACAACATCAATAACATCAATAATAACTACAACAATGAAACAACAAGGGCAACAAAAAGGGAATTAAATGTCAATAAATATTTAAAAATTAAAAAGAATGAAGTCCTTTTTAAAAAAAACATAAATTAAAAAAATCTTCACTGCTTACAAGTGCACTTGAAGTGTTCTGGGAGGTGACTCAGTAGGTAGAAGCCCTGCCTGCCAGAGGTGAGGTCCTGGGAAGACAAAACAAGAGCGGCTCCATAGAAAGCAGAGCAGTGGGAGTTGGGCGGTAGCGCAGTGGGTTAAGCTCATGTGGTGCATAGTGCAAGGACTGGCAAAGGATCCCAGTTTGAGTCCCCGGCTCCCCACCTGCAGGAGAGCTGCTTCACAGGCGGTGAAGCAGGTCTGCAGGTGTCTGTCTTTCTCTCCCCCTTTCTGTCTTCCCCTCCTCTCTCCGTTTCTCTCTGTCCTATCCAACAATGACATCAATAACAACAATAATAACTACAATAGTGAAACAAAGGCAACAAAAAGGAATAAATAAATAAATATTTTTTAAAAAAAGAAATCAGAGCAGTGTTCTGTTGTTGACGCTGCCTCACCTTCTCTTTCTACCCTCTCTCTATTTTTTTAAAAAAATATTTAATTAAATTTTTATTATCTACATTTGATAGAGCCAGATATTGAGAGGGGAGGGGTTAATCGAGAGGGAGAGAGACAGAGAAACACCTGCAGCCCTGCTTCACCACTTGTGCAGCTTCCCCCTGCAGGTGGGGGCTGGGGCTTGAACCTGGGTCCTTGCACACTGTAACCTGTGCGCTCAACCAGGTGTGCCACCACCCGGCTTCTCCACCCTCTCTCTACAAATATAATATAAAATTTAGTCTGAGGAGACAGCTCAGCAGATTTGTACATGCGCAAGACCCTGCCTGGGCTGTATCCCCAGCACACAAAAAGGGCATCTTTCGACCTGAGAATGGGTGCAGTGGCTAGAATATTTTTCTTGAAAGCATGGGGTCTGATTTCAAACCCCAACATCACATGTACTAGAATGATGTTTTGGTTCTCTCTTATGTTAGTAAATAAATAAATCTTTTAAAATTTATTTATTTGTTTATTTATTGTTGGACAGAGACAGAAACTGAGAGGGGAGAGGGAGATAGAGAGGGAGAGAAACAGAGAGACACCATTCATGAAGCTTTCCACTTATAGGTGGGGACCAGGGGCTTGAACCCGGGCCCTTGTGTACTGTAGTGTGTGCATTTAGCCAGGTGTACCACCACTGGCCCCATAAATCTTAAAAATGCAGCTTGATCCCCAAGGTTGTAGAAATTATTATTTTTTTCCATTTCTTTTTAAAAAATTTTTTTATTATCTTTATTTTATTTACTGGATAGAGACCGCCAGAAATCAAGTGGGAAGGGGGTGATAGAGAGGGAGAGACAGAGAGACACCTGCAGCCCTGCTTCACCACTTGCAAAGCTTTTCCCATGCAGATGGGGACCGGGGGCTCGAACCTGGGTCCTTGTGCATTGTATCATGTGCGCTCAACCAGGTGCGCCACCACCCGGCCTTGATTTTTTTCCATTTCTATGGTTTTTTTTTTCTTTTGTATGGTTCTCCATTTCTATGGTTTTTACTTTATTTTATTTTTTTCCCTCCAGGGTTATCACTGGGGCTCGATGTCTGTGGCCATTTTTTCTGTTTTATTAGCTAGGACAGAGAAATCAAGAGAGGAGGGGAAGACAGAGAGGGGGAAAGAAAGACACCTGCAGACCTGCTTCACTGCCTGTGAAGCGGCCCACCTGTAGGTGGGGAGCCGGGGGCTCAAACCGAGATCCTTATGTGGGTCCTTGCACTTTGTACTATGTGTACTTAACCTGGTGCACCACTGCCCACCCCTCTTGCTATGTATGGCATTTACACATCAAAAGTGCTATCCTAGAATAGCTTTCAGAAGGATGGTGGTATGGGATAGGAATCCAGTTTTATATCTATGAAGTCACTTGTCTAAATAGCCCTATGATCCTGAGTGCACATGTGCTCATACTCACACATTTTTGTTTGTTTATTTATCTATTTTAATATTTATTTATTTTTATCAGAGCACTGCTCAGCTCTGTCTTATGGTGGTGCAGGGGATTGAATCTGGGACTTTGGAGCCTCAAGCATGAGAGTTTCTTTGCATAACCATTATGCTATCTACCCCTGCCTAGCACACACACATTTTTGCATGTGTACATAAAACACACACAAATGTACAATGCAGAACAGATGTGCACGTATGTACGTGCCCTTGGGAACATAACACACGAGTACAGTACACAACACACAACAGCATGTATTACACATGTGCACAGACATGCTCCATGTACCCACATGCATTTTTCCACTTACCCTGGATATTTAATGGGCACTGAGTCCTCTAAACCAAGCTTTGGACATAGGCCCAGATTCAGGGTCACCCCTCAGTAACCCCTCCCTCCAGGAGTCCCGTCTGTATCTGTGACATTGATGATTTCCCTGCATCTAGCAGGCACAGGCTGGACTGTTGTTGAATGTCCTTTGCTCAGTCTCTCCAAACATCATTTTCCCATTCTGTGAAATATGGTTTGTAGTCAGCGAGGTGCAGGTGCTTGGGCCGGACTCCAGGTGCGGGGCTGCGTGGGGCTGTGTGTGTCTGTGTGTAACCCAGCTAACTGTTCCTCACAGAGCCTGGGGTAGGGCCTGGGATCTGTGTCTGGGCCCTACCCACAGAAGCAGGGGTGGGGCTGGGGTGTGTGGGGTCAGCAGGAGCCCCAGCTGTTTGTCATCTCCACAGAAGCAGGAAGTGTGTGGAAACCTGACCTTGCAACACCACATGCTGGAGCCCGTGCAGAGGGTGCCCCGCTACGAGCTGCTGCTCAAGGACTATCTGAAGAGGCTTCCAGCTGACGCCCCTGACCGGAAAGATGCAGAGAGTGAGTGGGCTGGATATTGTGCCTTGGCCTGGGAAGTAAGACCAGGGGCAGGTGCCTGAAGCCCTCGGAGAAGAGAGATACACAGGGTAGCGAAATAGGTCTGGGATGGTGTGTTGCTTTACCATGTGAGCGACCCCACCCGACTGAAGGAAGTTTCTGTGCTATGGTTTCTGCCTTTCTCTCTCTTTGCTTCTCTTCTGTCTATTTAAACACATTAACATGGAGCAGAGAAACTGTGGAGATGACCAGAGAGACAAAGAGACAGAAAGACAGACACACAGAGAGAGATGGAAATGGGAGAGAGACAGAGATAAGGAAAGAGACAGAGTAGGGGAGAGAGTCCTGAGTCTCCCTAGAAGTGGCTGAAAGTCTCTGAGGACAGAGGAGCATCCCCTGGCCCCCTTCCAATGTTAGAGATGAATGCTGGTTCTGGGGAAGTCAGCCAGTGAGTGCAGAGCTTACACCCAGGGCGTGGGTCAGAGGAGACCCCCTAGTGAATTGACCTACTGGGCTGCACCCCTGATCACCTACTGTGACTAGGGCCCATGCAGAGTGAGAAGGTGCCTGCAGTCTGACACTTCGCCCTCTCCCGCAGGGTCCCTGGAGCTCATCTCCACAGCTGCTAACCACTCCAACACCGCCATCTGCAAAATGGTGAGTGAGGGGGTTCCTGGGCTCCTCCCAAGGGAGGGAAAAGGAGGCCACCTGCCCCCCACCCCTGCCCCAGGGAACACTAGACAGGTCTTCTCCTTACTCACAGAGGACGGCTGGTAAGTTAGGTACCATGCTGTACCTCAAGTTCCCCGTCTGGAACTTGCCTCATTGGACCGATGAGAGGAATAAATGTGGGGCCACGAGGTGGCGCACCTGGTTGAGCGCACGTGTTACAATGTGCAAGGACCCAGGTTCAAACCTCTGGTCCCCACCTGCCAAGGTTAAGCTTCACAGGTGGTGAAGCAGGGCTGCGGGTGTCTCTCCCTCTCTCTCTCTCTCTCTCTCTCCCCCACTCCTCTCAATTTCTGGCAGTCTCTATCAAATAAATATAGATAATAAAAATATTTAAAATTGAAAAAAGGATTAAATGTGTCCCTCTGCATGTCTCAGAATAGAATCTGACACAGTGTTAGTTCTTAGGGTCACCATCATCCATCCATCCATTCATCCATTCATTCATTCATTCATTCATTCATTCATTCTCAAACTTTGTCCAAGCAGGTCTGTGGTTCTAACAACATGCCACAGCATGAATGGGCCCAAAGGTGGGGTGTGTGTGCCAGAAGCGCCCCCGCCAGGAGTCTTCTTTGTGGCCATATTAAGAGGGCAGGAGCGCCATCATCTGGGAGCCACTGGTCCTATCTCTCCTCAACCTGGGCCTCTGTCCCCCACATTCCCTAGCCTCCCTGCCTCAGTCTACCCGGTCTTTGACCGGGTACTCTTGGAACTCTGTGGGCGGTAGTTTTCTCAGTCCCTATTCAGAACAGCCTCAGCCTGCTATGTATCCAGGCACACTCAGCTTCCTGGCAGACACCAGGTGTGCACCCCACCCCAGCTCTCCCCAGTAGAGCTCAGCTATACACCCAGTTCCCCACTATTGACCACTTACTCTGCCCCTTGATATAGGTCAGGGGCTCACCTGTGCCCTAGTACACACTCCCTCCCCTGCCTGCTCCCCCTTCTGTCCATGCCAGCTACCCATTTCCCACTGTACTCACATCTTCTTTTTTAAAAATTTTATTTATTTATTTATTCCCTTTTGTTGCCCTTGTTTTATTGTTGTAGTTATTATTGTTGTTGTTGATGTCTTCATTGTTGGATAGGACAGAGAGAAATAGAGAGAGGAGGGGAAGACAGAGAGGGGGAGAGAAAGACAGACACCTGCAGACCTGCTTCACTGCCTGTGAAGCGACTCCCCTGCAGGTGGGAAGCTGGGGGCTTGAACCGGGATCCTTATGCCACACCGGTCCTGGCGCTTTGTGCCACCTGTGCTTAACCTGCTGTGCTACCGCCCGACTCCCTGTACTCACATCTTCTACCTGCCCTCATGTCAGAGAGAAGAGTCCTGGTAAACCAGCCTGTCTCTCTAGGGCAGTGACTGCTACCCTGTGGCAGGCCCAGCTCCCACAGTGCCACTACTGAAAGGTCCCAAGGGCTCAGCTCTTTTTCTGCTACATTCTCCCAGCCCCAGTGAACACAGTGACAGTGCAGAACTTCAGCTCAGAGATGGAGCCCCCAGCCGCACACCTTCTCAAGTTAGTGATTTGGCCAGAGTCACTCAGCCTGTCATGAGCTCAGGGGAAGTGATGTGCACGTTGTCTGAGGCCTCATCTCAGAGTGGCGCTGGGTCATATGGTGTGCAGTGTGCAGCACTCCAGGCAAGGCTACTCGAAAACTACAGCCGTGTGCTGCAGCTCAGTTCTCTAGCGAGAGACCTCCGGCAGTTCATTTGTCCTCTTTGTGACACTTCACCAGGTGGGTGCTGGAGCTAAGTGAGTTAGTTCCTGTGGTATGTATGGAGCACTAGTTAAGGGTGTCACCGCTGTTATTATTTTAAATAACTTTTAATTATCTTTATTGTTGGGAGTAGTGCAGCGGGTTAAGCGCGCGTGGAGCGAAGCACAAGGATCCGCATAAGGATCCTGGTTTGAGCCCCCGGCTCCCCACCTGCAGGGGAGTCGCTTCACAAGCGGTGAAGCAGGTCTGCAGGTGTCTGTCTTTCTCTCCCCCTCTCTGCCTTCCTCTCCTCTCTCCATTTCTCTCTGTCCTATCCAACAATGACACCAATAACAACAACAAGAGTAACTACAACAACAACAACAAAAACAAAAAAACAAGGGCAACAAAGGGAAAATAAATATTTAAATTTTTAAAAAATTATCTTTATTGTTGAATAGAGATAGCCGGAAATTGAGAAAGTAGGGAGAGATAGAGATAGATAGAGAGAGAGAGAGAGAACTACAGCCCTGCCTCACCACTTGCAAAGCTTTACCCTTGTGGGTGGGGAGTGAGGGCTCGAACCCAGGCTATTATTGTACATTGTAACATGGGCACTCAACCAGGTGGCCACCTCCCGGCCTCCGGCCACTGTTATTATTCATTGTCTTCACAGTGGCCTTCTATTCATCCTTCAGTACCAGTACCCACCTGGAGTGTCGGGATCATTGCCACAGCATGGCACGAGGCCACAATGTCAGGGCAAGGTCCCTCAGTGGTCCCACAGACCTCTGGTCCCTACGGCCCTGCAGCTGCCCGAGCCCCGTGTCTTTTGCAGGAGAAAATGCACAAACTTTTGGAGGTGTACGAACGGTTGGGTGGGGAGGAGGACATCGTCAATCCTGCCAACGAGTTGATCAAGGAGGGCCACATCTTGAAGCTGTCGGCCAAGAACGGCACGGCCCAGGACCGTCACCTGTTTCTAGTGAGCCCCCCGCAATGGGACTGCCCCGCCCTGCCCAGCCTCCCCGCCCCGCTCCAGAGGGGCTAGTCCCAGCCCTGCCCAGCCCGGAGCCCCGCCCAACCAGACCTTCCTAGCCACGCCCACCCTTAGAGCCATGCCCCCCACCTCTTACCCGGGGCACCTCCTCTCTGGGTGCACTGTCCCTGGACGCCTTCTCAGTGGGGTCGCCCGCCTGGCACCCCGTTTGCCCTCACCCTGTGCTTGTCCACCGCAGTTCAATAGCATGATCCTTTACTGTGTGCCCAAACTGAGGCTCATGGGCCAGAAGTTCAGCGTCCGCGAGAAGATGGACATCTCCGGGCTCCAGGTAGGTGCGAGCCTCTCTTCCCAGGCCTGCTGCCAGGGTGGTGGGAGCGCGGTGGAGATACCTGCTCGGGCCTGTGGAGCTCACACCGTACCACCTGGCCCCCACCGCCACCCCCATCTCATGAACGGTGGCTTCTGTCTTTTTTTTTTTTTGCTTCCAACGTTATTGTTTACACTAGTAGTGTCTACACTACGAATCCAATGCTCCTTGTGGCCAGTTTTTCTGTATCCCCCTTCCCCTTTTCTGCTTCATATTTGACAGGAGAGAAATGGAGAGGGGAAGGGAGAGAGAGAGGGAGAGAGAGAGACATACACACCCCCACAGATCAGCTTCTCCATTCATGAAGCATTCTCCCCTGCAGGTGAGAAGTGGGCTGTCGAACCCTGGGCCCTTGTGCATGGTAGTATGGGTGCTTAACCGGGTGTGCCTCTGCTTGGCCCCGGTGGCCTCTGTCTTGACCAGGCATTGACCCAACATCTGAGGGCACCTGGGCCTGGTGTGCTGAGCTGGGAGGACAAGATCCCCTGCCTTCTGGCTGGCCCACCAGCTAGGTGCTGCAGGAAGAAGCTCAGTGGCAGACATTGGTCCAACTCTGTTGCCTGTGAGGTGGAAGGGCCTTTGCACAGACTGAGAGACGAAGTCAGATGAAACTGACCTGCCTGCCTGCACCCTGATGCCATGGTTGTCCTCTCACCTGCACCGTCTGTGGCTGGGGGACCCACTGGTCTCACAGTTCCTTTCTTGGAGCCCCTTCTGTGACCTGGGCACCTGGAATCTGTCCCTTCTCCTCTAGAGGGGGGTACTTTGAATTAACAAGACTCTCCAAAGCATTAGTGAAATCAAGATTTTATTTTGTTTCTTTGTTTTTTGCCACCTGGGTTTCCCTAAGGTTTGTGCCTGCACAACTTCACTGTTCCTGGTAGATTGTCTCCTTCCCTTCTCCTCCTCCTCCTCCTCCTCCTCCTTCTTATTTTCATCTCAGGGAGAAACAGAGAGGGAGAGTTACAGAGATGGAGAGAGGGAATACCATAGCACTTCTCCACTGCTTGTGAATTCCTCTGTCAATCCTGGGTTCAGCATGAAATGTAGATTTTACTAGGTAAACTACCTCATGCCCCACAAAATAGTACCTAATTCAATCTAAAAAGTATAATGGGAGGAGGGGACGGGTGCTGGTTCACTTGGTTGAGTGCACGTGTTACAGTGCACAAGGACCCAGGTTCAAGCCCCTGGTCCCCACCTACAGGGGGAAAGCTTCACAAGTGGTGAAGCAAGGCTGCAGGGGTCTGTGTATCTTTCCCACTCTATCTCCCCACTCCCCTAAATTTCTGTCAAATAAATAAAAAGATAAAAAAATTGAAAAAGGAAAAAAGGTAAAATTTGGTCTTAGTGATAACAACAACAACAACAAACACCTCCTTACCTTGGAATTCCCAAAATTCAAATTGAAGCACTGCTCAAAGCAAGTATGAGGGCCAGCATATATAGCTCACCTAGTAGACTATGTGCCTTACCGTGCACAAAGTCCTGGGTTCAAACCCAGTGACACCTGGGAGCACCGTGAAGGTTGATGGAGAGGTACTGTGGTATCTCTCCTCTCTGTGTGTCTGTTTCTCCCTCCCTCTCTCTTATAAATAAAGAATAGAAATTTGGCCTGTGGCATGAGGCCTGAATTTGATCGCGGAATTACATGAGCCAGGGTGATGGTCTGGTTCTCAAAAAAAAAAAGAGAGAGAGAAAGAGAGAAAAGGAGAAGACATTTGGGCAGAGAGACTGCTGCTTAACAGTATTGTGCTATTACAGGGCCTTGAATTAATTCCCACACTAAAAAAAAAGTGGGCTGGTGAAGAAGTCCCTCTTTAGTGTTTCTCTGTAAGAAACTACTTGTGTCTGTTACCTGGAAAGCCCCTGAAAGTGCTGGCCTGGGGACCCAGGAGCCCCCACACCTGCTCGGTGCTCTCTGACCCTATGCAGTGTGTAGGGCAGGATTCTGTGAGAAAGTGACCTGACTCTATGTGTCCTTGTATGTCCTTATCATCCGCACAGAAGGCATTTCCACTCCAGGGGGATTCCAGCCAAGGGCCGAGGGGGAAGGAGGCTTTGTACTCCCTTGGAGACTCCTGCACCTCAGGTGGTGGGCTAGTCTCCGGGCACTTTGAGGCTGGGGGGAGAGGCTCAGCTGTGTAGTGCTGGGGGCTGGCTTCCTGGTCCCAAGCACGGGATGAGACATCCCACTGAGTCACCTCTCCCAACAACAGGAAAGACCTCCAAATCCAGGGGCTGCCAAGTGACAGACGCTTTTGTTCTGTTCTTGCCCATGGTGTGTTAGGTGCAGGACACAGTCAAGCGCAGTGCAGCCCACACGTTTGTCATCGTCGGCAAGAAGCGGTCCCTGGAACTGCAGACTCGGTACTCCCGTCACCCTCCACCTTGCTTTCTGCTGCTGTTTGACCATCTGTAATTCCAGCAGATGGAGTCTTTTCACAAGCTGGATAGGCTGTGATGGGTTATTTGTGCATTCACTCAGGTGTGGTTTGAAATGTTAAAGTATTGAGGGCAAGCTAATGAAATTAAGTCTCTGCCCTCCTGCTCCATGCTCCTAGCGTTGTGCCCTTTGAGCCATCTCTTGACTCTCTTTCCTGAATGTCAGGGCTGGGTGGTGGCTCACCTGGTTGAGTGCACATATTTCAATTCTCAAGGACCTGGGTTTAAGCCCCCAGTCCTCACCTACATGGGGAAAGCTTCACGAGTGTTGTCTCTCTCCCTCTCTACCACCCTCTTCCTCTTGGTTTCTGGCTGTCTCTATCCAATAAATAGAGATATTTTTAAAAGAGAGAATTGGGAGTCGGGTGGTATTGCAGCGGGTTAAGTGCAGGTGGTACAAAGCGCAAGGACCGGTGTAAGGATCCCGGTTTGAGCCCCTGGCTCCACAGCTGCAGGGGAGTCATTTCACAGGTGGTGAAGCAGGTCTGCAGGTGTCTATCTTTCTCTCACCATCTCTGTCTTCCCCTCCTCTCTCCATTTCTCTTTGTCCTATCCAGTGACGACGACATCAATAACAACAACAACAATAACTACAACAATAAAACAACAAGGGCAACAAAAGGGAATAAATAAATAAATATTTTAAAAAGAGAGAGAATCAAAAAATTGTTAAAGACATTCTCTTTCATGAATGTTTGTACATATCTTTTTTATTTTTTTAAATCTTTATTACTAGATAGAGACAGAGAAATTGAGAGGGGAGAGGGCGATAGAGAGGGAGAGAGACAGAGAGCAGCCCTGTTTCACCGCTCATGAATCTTTTCCCCTGAAGGTGGGGACCAGGGGCATGAACCTGGGTCCTTGCGCACTGTTAAGTGAACACTTAACCAACTGTGCCACCACCTTGTGTTGTTATATCAAAGATGGCCTCCTGAAGCAGAAAGCTGGCCATGGGCAGCACATCTGCCCTAAGTGCTGGTGGCTGTTGTCATACTGACTCATCAGGCAGTGCCAGACCCCTGCCCTGACTGGTGGGCCATCCCATCACACATGCTGGTGGCATGAGAGATGCGTATGGAGACCCACTGTGATTTAGGGAAGCAGAGACTGAAGGCTGTGTCGCTCAGTATCTGGGACTGGAGTAATGCGATGCTATGTTTGCTTTTATAGGACAGAAGAGGAGAAGAAAGATTGGATTCAGGTGAAGCTCTTGAAGTATTTTTTACATTGTGTCAGGGATGGACTACAGGGCCTCATACCCCCAAGCCACCTCTCTGGCCAAGCTTTTCTTCATTGTTATGTTTCTAGAAAGTAAGAAAAAGAGACAGCAAAGCACTGCTCTACCGTTTATGGACTTCTACCCCCACTTTTTCTTGTTTTCTCTTTGGTGCTCTCGTGCAATACCAGGGATCAAATTCAGGGCACCACACATGGAAGACACAGGTTCCACCTGCAGAACCACCTGCTGGCCTGAGTCTCCTGAAGTTCTGAAGTGACCAAATGACAAAACTATTGACCATTCTGGCCGCTTCATATTGGTGCAGGAGTGGGTGACCATCTGATCCCCAGACTATCCATCCACCTGTATGTCATATATATATATAATTTTTATTTATAAAAAGGAAACACTGACAAAAAACATAGGATAAGAGGGGTACGACTCCACACAATTCCCATCACCAGAACTCCGTATCCCATCCCCTCCCCTGATAGCTTTTCTATTCTTCATCCCTCTGGGAGCATGGACACAGGGTCATTCTGGGGTGCAGAATCACCTGTCTGTCTTGAAGTGATGGGGTGACAACTTTTACAGCACCTTGGGATGCCGTGAGCCTCCTTTTCTGGAGCCCTAGTTTAAAAAAATGCATAGAAAGGGCCTGGAGAAGAGGGAGGGAGTTGTCCTCAGCGTGGGGTGTTGGGGACTATGGGCATGGGGTGTGGCATCCTGTGTGAGGCCACTATGAGCCTTCCTCAGGGACAGAGTGTTCATGCCCCACAGCTGAGAGCCCTGAGCCTCCCTTCCATGGTCCATTGCAGGTCATCGAGGCCACTATCGAGAAGCACAAGCAGAATAGCCAGACCTTCAAGGCCTTTGGAGGGTCCCTGGGCCAGGACGAGGACCCCTCGCTCTCTCCAGACCTGCCCGTGAGTGCGAGGGCCTTGGGCTCATGGGAGGGAGTCCTGCTTGCCCCCAGGTTCACTGAGGGAGCTGGGCCATCCAGGTGTCCCAGGCCTGACCAGGGGCTGGCAGGTGGGCGCCCTGCACTCACTGTCCACCCCTAAGCTGACCTGCATGGCATTCACTGCACCGTAAGGTCAGTCAGGCTCAGGAAGGACAGGAGGAAGGACAGGCTTGCAGGAGCAGAGCTGTGTTACTCTGTACCTGAGACAACTTCTTTGTCCCCTTGGAAGTCTCCACAGGTCTGGAGGGAAGGGGGTTGCCTAAAAGCTGAGACATTCCGTACCACAGCAGGACCAGAGAATGGGCTACAGTGATCTCTCAGGGTTTCCCCTGGACCACAGCTGCCTTCTGTGAGCCCTGACACAAAGGATTTCCTCATCCTGAGGCTCTTTTCAGAGGCTCCAAAGCCCAATAACACCCTGCCCAGCCTGGCCCAGCAGTCCCCTGGCCCAGACGCCAGGCCTGACCTGAACCCTTCCTTGTGGCCTCATTGGTCTGCAGCCTAGGCCACCTCCTTATCCATTTAGCATTTCCAGTCTGTCTACTCACATCTACTCACTTTCTGGTGCTTTCCAAGGGCTATGGCCTGCTTTGACTGGAGATGACCATGCTTGCTGTTAATCCAGTGGCTTCAGGGCCTCCCATGGAGCTAGGAGCATCAGCTGGTAGCCATGAGCTCTGCTCACAGCTCTTTCCCTGTGTTTTCAGGTGGTGAGCACCAGCTCTGAGGAGCCTGTGGTGGCAGCCGATGCTGGAGTAGGTGCGGCAGGGGTGAGTGATTTCTGGCTCATTCTAGTGACAGAGGGGAGGGTGACATCACACAGGCCACCTGAGGCTTACTTTTTTTTTTTTTTTTCCCACCAGGGTTATCACTAGGGCTCGGTCCCTGCACTACTAATCCACCAGGTGGCCATTTCCCCCCTTTTTGTCTTTTCTATTTTTATTTGACAAGACAGAGAGATTGTTGTTTTCGACGGGCTATGTTGTTTTCGCTGGGCTGGCTTCACGGGCGGGTAACAGACGACCAAGGACTCATGGCTGGGTTGTACGCAGTATCTCTTTATTCATGCAGGACGCAGCACAATCTAAGACGAGCTAAGCTAAACTCAAGGTACTCTAAAACTCACAATGCTGTCTTTATATATACTTGCCAAGTAGGGTGGAAACAGGATGTGACATAGAGAGGGTGGAGAGAAAAGTGACTGGTGAAAATCAGAGTGTGACAAAGAGGGGGCAGATTAGGTGAGAATCCTATCACTGAACCACAAATGCCCTGGAGGGAGGGTGGAACTTGTTAACAGTGGTTATGTAAATAGAATGAAGTGGTTATGTAAATAGAATAGTATTAAGCAGGGGGGATTTAAACCAAATGAAACAGAAGGGATCTCATGCATACCAACAAGAGATATTGAGAGATGAGGGGCAAAGAAAGACACATGCAGGCCTGCTTCACCACTCATGAATTGTTTCCCCTGCAGGTGGGGAATGGGGGCTTGAACCCTGGTCCTTAGGCATGGTGCTATGTGCACTTAAATGTGTGTGCCACTGTTCCACCCTTACCTGAGAGCTTACTTGCAGGTAACATCCAGGGGTCAGCTCCTGCCCTGTGTGACATAGGTCCCCACAGTGATGACCTGGGTCTTGGCTGAAGGAGGGCTGTCAGAGTCCACGGGCCCTGGAGTTGTTTCCTCAGTTGGTGGAGGTTCTGCAGCTCTGCTGTTACTGCAAATTTGTGCTTTTTCCTTTGAATGGAAAATGCCTGGATGAAGCTTTCATTCCACCAGTGCCTGAGCATTGGGAGCCTCAGCCCCGTGGGCAGGGTGTCAGCCTCATGAGCAAGGACACGTGAGAGACTGGGACTTGCCAGCCACACCTGCAGGGATGCTTCACGGAAGGCTTCTTTGTGGAGATGTCTGATCATCCGTGGGGCCAAGGAGATGGAGGGAGGGTTTCACAGAGGCCCAGGCAAGTGGTGGTGCCTGAGGTTCCCTCCCAACTCTGTGATCCTCCCTCCAGCCTGGTGTAGTATATCCGGGCATCCAGCTGGGAACCAGGCAGGAGTGTCCACTTCTACCCTGCCAGGCAAAGGCCCGAGAGCCATGCAGGCATCTCACTCTCCTTGTCTGCTGTTTGGGGGATGAGGGCTGTGTGTGTCCAGCATGTAGGTAACATCTAAGCACTAGCACTAAGCACTGATATCATGAGTACTGACAACAATGTAAATTGTGTATGTGTGTGTTCCTGTTTGTCTGTCTGTATTTCTGCATATCTATCTATCTATCCTCAAATGTTCCTGGGCATTCTCCGAGCTCAAGGAACCTCATGAGTGGGGCTGGTTCCCCCGCCCCACCCCACCCAGGCAGTGGTCAAGGAGGCCAGGCAAGAAGAGTAGGAGGCATGAGGTTACTGCAGGTAGACAGCCAGTAAATTCCACTAGAGAACATTCTAGCTGTAATTGATAGACACAAAAGCCAAGCTTTGAAATGTTTCAACCTGTGCAGTGTGTCCTAATGTGAGACCTAGGGTAACCCCCTCCCAGCCTTACCCCCCAACACATACACCTTGACCCTCCCTCCCTCCCTGGGTCAGCAGACTGCAAGAGAGGCGTGGTTGAGTACCGGCTGCCCACATTCATGCCCTCCTCATCAGTCACCTGACTCCTTGAATGGGGAACAAGGGAACCAGGAGCCTCCATGGTGTGGGTTGCAGCTGACTGTAGCCGGCAGGTGACAAAGACCACCCTCTCTTGATCAGTGCACCAGCTACCTCATCTAACTCCTCCCACCCTGTGGCTCAGCCTTTGTGGACTCTGTAGTGCCTCCAGTTCTCCAGATGTTTGAGATTCCAGTCTGGGTTCAGGAATCCTTCTCTCTGTCCCCTGACCTACCCTGAGTGGGAGTGGGAGTGGGTCCCATGATGAATAGCAACAGACATGTAGCTTGGTCCTGTGCACATGGTCTGGTGGGTCTCCTTGGCCTGATGGTACTCAAGGTAGCTGGGTGTGCTCTGCTCCGGCCATGGAGGGTGACCTGAGCTGTGCTTGTGCCCATTTGTGGAGGGCACCCAGAGTACTAACTCTGCATGCTCTTAGCTGCAGTATCAGACACAAAGCTATTCTTGGCACCTTAGCAGAGAAAAAACAAATGCTGTGATGTTATGGTCTGATTTTTGGAGCTTCCTCAGACTTTTCTCAGAAAGTTCCTACAAACCCCTCTTTCCTAAGACCAGCTGAGCCCAGGGCAGGAAGTTTTGCAAGGGGGCCTCTTCTGTTCTGTAGAAGTCATATAACTCATCACAGAAGTACAAAAATATCTGAGTGAGGAAGGTCTCCTGGACACTGTGACTCACATTGAGGACACATCCTTCCAGCACACACATACACACACACACACACACACACACACACACACACACACACACACACACACGGTGGAGCCCCTCCCTGCCCAGTCAGCCTTTGATGGGTAGAGAGTTGGGGCTGCCCACCCCTCCACCACATCCTACCCACCTTGGGGCTTCAGAGAGGGCCAGGGAGGCTGGGCCTCCACCAGGCAGGCCTTATACCTGGGTTTGGGTTTTCATTCTGTACCTAGGACAACCATGTGGTTCCATTCTTGGGGGCTAGCTCCCAAAGCCACTGTTTGACCCCCATCTTACTGAGATGTTCCTCTGTCTCCCTTCTTCTTTTTTTTATTTATAAAAAGGAAACATTGACTAAACCATAGGATAAGAGACTTCACACAATTCCCACCACTAGAACTCTGTATCCCATCCCCTCCCCTGATAGCTTTCCTATTCTTTATCCCTCTGAGAGTATGGACCCAAGGTCCTTGTGGGATGCAGAAGGTGGGAGGTTTGGCTTCTGTAATTGCTTCCCCGCTGAACATGGGTATTGACAGGTCGATCCATACTCCCCTCTGTATCCCTTCTATGTGATCAAAACTACTGAGTAGCAAGGCCTGATGAGAGAGGCCCTGAGGCCCTGGAAGAGGCCATCTGCTGAGTCCAGCTGGCGTGTTTCAGAGCTTCGGGTGTTGTTACTTGGCCACTGCTGCAGAAACCACAGTTATGTACCTTGACACAGATCTTTCTGACTTCCTGACATCCAAACAGAGGCTCTGGGCCCTTCCTCTCATCAACTTGCCTGATGACCTCATCTGAGGAGGAGTATTGCCATCAGAAAGACCTGTCCCTGGACACATTGCTGTATCTGGTTACTGCCTGTCTACTAGTCTCACTGGACCTCTTGCTTAGGAACCAGTGTGACCCAGGGCAGGGCCACAGCAAGACGGGCCACCCTGGGGCTGCATCCTTACACCTCGGGACTGGTGTTGGGCCACATCTCACTCTTCTGAATGTGGGACTCAACTCAGCAGTTGCCACTCTCCAGGCTATGTTGTTGGCCACACACTTAGGCTCACTGCCACCTTTCTCGCGTGTGTTTGTCTTTTCTCATGTCTATAACACTCATTCCCTGTGGTAGGGTCCTTGGTCCTGACTGTCATGTGAGATGAATCAAGAAGGCTCAAGGCTATGCTACCCTACCATTCAGGGAGCCTGGGGCCACCCTTGGAGGAGCCAGCCTGCCCTGAGCTCCTCACGCCAGGTAGCCAGTGCTCTCAGCTGGCAGCACAGGGTGGGAGCAAGGGAGAGGTCACATACCTGGATGGCACTTGCCAAAGTTTGCACTGGGGATTCTGCACGAGTCACCTCAAGCTGCCGTAGCACATATCTCTTGTTGAGGACTCAAGAGGCAGGAATTTACTCTTTTTTTGTTTGACAGTTGTTGCTTATTTATTTATTTAAATTTATTTATTGGGGAATTAATGTTTTACATTAAACAGTAAATACAATAGTTTGTACATGCATACCATTTCCCAGTTTTCCATATAACAATACAACCCCCAGGGAGTCGGGCGGTAGCACAGTGCGTTAAGCACAGGTGGTACAAAGCTCAAGGACCAGCATAAGGATCCCTGTTCAACCCCCCAGCTCCCCACCTGCAGGGGAGTCACTTCACAAGCGCTGAAGCAGGTCTGCAGGTGTCTATCTTTCTTTCCCCCTCTCTGTCTTCCCCTCATCTCTCCATTTCTCTCTATCTTATACAACAACAACGACATCCTTCATAACTACAACAATAAAACAAGGGCAACAAAAGGGAATAAATAATAAATTTTTAAAGATTTTTAAAAATACAACTCCCACTAGTGTCGTATGCTTTACATTGGTTTGTTCTAGCCCTCCCCCCGCCAAGAGAATTGGATCAGTCCAATTAATTTCGCCGGCCTGCTTGGCCCCGCCCCAAGGAACCCCGAGAGAGGGTTCCTGAGTCAGAGAGTTCCAGAGTGACAGAGTTCCTGAGTGCCAGAGTTCGAGAGTTTCAGGGTTACAGAGTAAGAGAGAGTGCCAGAGAGACAGAGTTCCTGGGTTCCTGAGTTCCAGAGTAAAAGAAAGAGTGCTTGCGCTGCCGCAAAGAGACAGCAGAGTTCTGTTTGGTGATTAGTTTGTCTTAGTTTATGAATCGTTGTTCCTGAATAAAGAAATACAGCTTCCCTGCCCAGCCGTTGTCTCTGCGTCTCTGTTACCCGCCCGTGAAGCAAGCCAGCCCGGCCAGAGCCTCCGAAAATTTTAACAACAAATGGCGCCCACGTGAACCTGACCTGCGCATCTCTCAGATAAGTAAAGACAATTTGGCTACCTATGCACTATGGCCTTCTCTTCTGCTTGTGAAGAGATCTCCAAAGGCCTCTGCTCTTTCTTCACGAGACTGTTTTGCTGTCTCTGGAACATTTATCTCTGGACCACTCTGTGGTTTCCACTCGCTCGGGCGAACTCAGAACAGCCAGCGGGAAGAGCCAGCGGGCGGGAGGCGAGGCGAGGAGCTGCTGTTTCCACCTGGTTAAACAGCCAGCCAGCCGGCTGCGCCCAGACAACCCCGCGCACCACGCCCGCAGCCCCGCAGCCCGCAGGAGGCCTACGCCAGCACACAAAAGCCCCAAGAGCCCAATGCCAACATGCTGGAGCCCTATGCCAACACGCAAGAGCCCGATGCCTCCATGCTAGAGCCCGAGGCCAACACGCAAGAGCCCGAGGCCAGCCCACAGGAGCTGGCTCTCCACCGCGTGGCGCAGGGCACTGGACGCATGATCCCTCCACGCTGCTCGGCCACTGCGAGCAGGGCAGCAGACATGGCAGGGGCATGGGGCAGGGCCGCGGCGGCCTATCATGGCCGCCACCCCTGGGCACCTAGGCCCACGCCTTCTACAAAGATGGCCTGCCTGCCCTCTTTCTATGAATTCTGGAACCATCCCGGGCCTCCCGGAACCCCGGGCTCCCTGCCGAAACTGGGCACACGAGATCTCCAGCTGCTGGTCCGGTCTGAAGGCAGACAAGCTGGAGTACGCAGAGATTTGTGCAGAGATCGCAACCTGCAATTCCTAGAAGTGGAGCTGCACGGGAAGCCACCTCCGGATGGTGAACCCCCCCCCCCAACAACTAAGACAGTACAGATTTAAATTCATGTTTAAAATGACATGTCTTCGTAACAAAGGTTTCTCTCCTTGTGTATTAATGACCATGTTTATGTGTATGTTTAAAGTTTGGTAAACAGTAGCTTTAAGGCTAAATTCTTACTAGTCAAAGTTAAATGAAAAAGGTTTTCAACGTAATTCTCATAAAGATAAAAATTAACTTACATTTAAAGTCTGAGGTAAAAATTAGTTAACAATCAATATATTTTAACTAAGTTGGTCTAAACAAAAGGTTAAATAGACTTGTTGATATGTAAAACACTACCTTCTCTATTAGAAATGGTAGATCGCACAATGGCTATGCTAATTATTCTCATGCCTGAGGTTTCCTCTCCGGCCCACACCTAGGGTGTGTCTCCATCTTGAATGGGTGTAACAAAAGGTTAAAAGACGTTGTTGATATGTAAAAGTCTCAAATTCCTTCTCTCTTAGAAACGTTGGATCGTACAGTAGATATGCTAATAACAAGTTTTGTTTCATAGTAAGTAAGTTGCAGCCAGCTGCCTATGGGACTCTAGGCCGTTCCCCGCCCCCATGCAATTGCCCGTCGAGGCAAGTAGCCCCCCCAGAGGCAAGAAATGTTTTTTTTTCAGATATGGCCCCCTCAGGCCTTCCCTTGGCAACATGCTGGTTTTTGTTATATATGTTTCTGTTCACCCCACACCCTTGATACTATAGTCATTTAGTTAAAAAGAAAAGGGGGAATTGTCGTATGCTTTACATTGGTTTGTTCTAGCCCTCCCCTGCCAAGAGAATTGGATGAGTCCTGTTAATTTCGCGGGCCTGCTTGGCCCCGCCCCAAAGAACCCTGGGAGAGGGTTCCTGAGTTCGAGAGTGCTAGAGTTGCAGAGGGTTCCCGAGTACGAGAGTTCCTGAGTTCCTGAGTTCCTGAGTTCGAGAGTAAGGGAGAGGGTTCCTGAGTTCCAGAGAAAAAGAAAGAGTGCTTGCGCCGCCGCAAAGAGACAGCAGAGTTCTGTTTGGTGATTAGTTTGTCTTAGTTTATGAATCGTTGTTCCTGAATAAAGAAATACAGCTTCCCTGCCCAGCTGTTGTCTCCGCGTCTCTGTTACCCGCTGTGAAGCTATCCCAGCCGGCAAGAGCCTACGAAATTTTAACAACACACTAGGCCCTCTGTCATCCTTCTTGGACCTGTATTCTCCCCCACCCACCCTCCCACCCCAGAGTCTTTTACTTTGGTGCAATATGCCAATTCCAGTTCAGGTTCTACTTGTGTTTTCTCTTCTGATCTTCTGATCTTGTTTTTCAACTTCTGCCTGAGAGTGAGATCATCCCATATTCATCCTTCTGTTTCTGACTTATTTCACTTAACATGAATTTTTCAAGGTCCATCCAAGATCAGCTGAAAACAGTGAAGTCACTGTTTTTTTATAGCTGAGTAGTATTCCATTGTGTATATAGACCACAACTTGCTCAGCCACTCATCTGTTGTTGGACACCTGGGTTGCTTCCAGGTTTTGGCTATTACAAATTGTGCTGCCAAGAACATATGTGTACACAGATCTTTTTGGATGGATGTGTTAAGTTCCTTAGGATATATCCCCAGGAGAGGAATTGCAAGATCATAGGGTAGGAGGTCCATTTCTAGCCTTCTGAGAGTTCTCAGGAATTTGCTCTTTCCCAGTCCTGGAGACTAAAAGTCTAAGGTCAAGGTGTGAGCACGGCTGCTTCCTCCAGAGGCCTCTCTCCTTAATGTCTGTCTTCCTTCTGTGTCCCTGCATGGTCATCACTCAAGTATGTGTGCATGTGTTCTCATGTACTCTTCCTATAAGGACACCAGTGACCTGGGATTGGGGATATCCAAACGACCTCATTTCCCTTAATCATCTAGAGCTGCTATCTCCAAATATGGTTACATTCTGAAATTCTGGGGTTAGGACTTTAACACATTCATTTTGGGGGGACATAATTTAGAAAAGCATCTAATGCACAAATACCCCATCAGTCAGCCCCAGATGTCCCCCTTTTTTTGCCTTAAACTTGCATAATTTGTTGAATAGTTTTTGCCTTTGTTCTAGTCATTCATATATATATTTTTTATTGCACATGAAAACGTATGTGTGTGGAGGGATGGCTGGGTGGTGGTGCACCTGGTTGAGTGCACATGCTACAATGTACAAGGACCCGGGTTTGAGCCCCTGGTCCCCACCTGCAGGGAGAAAGCTTTGCAAGTGGTAAAGCAGGTCTGTAGGTGTCTCTGTCTCTCTCCCTGTCTATTTCCCCCTTCCTTCCTGATTTCTGACTGTCTCTGTCAAATAAATAAAGGTAATAAAAATTAATAAAAAAAGAAAGTCTCTCTCTCTCTCTCTCTGTCTGTCTCTCTCTGTTTCATATGAGTCACAGAGAAAAAAGCTAGAGTACTAATCCGGTACATGTGATGCCAGGGATCAAACCAGGAGTCTCAGGCTTGCAAACTCTCCCTGTTAGTTATTTCACTGACTGCTTGTTCCAGTTTTGGATGTGGATGTTTTGACATACAAGCAGAGGTGACAGTTGGTTTGGTGGGTTGGTTTTTATTTGGTTATATGGTTTTTGGTCACTGTAGGCTGACTTTCTCAGATAGAAAGAGAGGAGACGGACACACAGAGAGGAAAACCACTATAGCACCAAAACGTCCTCCAGTGCTGTGGGCACTGAACTTGAGCATGGGTCGAATGGATGGCAAAGCAGGCAGACTATCCGGGTGAACTATTTCTGGCCTGACACTAGTGTTGAACTGAGTCTACTGTGTGGAAAAGAAGCAGGCCCCAAGGAGCCATCAGGCAGCAAGGAGGCTGGGGTATGCAGAGCTATTTATTCACTGAGCCTCTGATTTGCTTATTGGATGTTTCCAGATTGTTGCTTTTCCTTCCTCTCTTACAAAATGTTCTCAGAGAACAACTGAGAAATTCAGATAAAATAGTCAGACAATACTGCCCAGAAAATGACGCAAGTGGATAAAGCGTTGAAGGATGAACTTCAGTCCTCAGGACTGCACGATCCAGAGTGATGCTCTGGCTCTGTGTCTTTCTCATAAATAAATAAATCTTTGTTTAAAAGTCAGATAAGGAGTTAGCTTGCACGTTGAGTAGCCAGACAAAACACCCAGAGTTGTCCTTCCAGCCCTTTCCCTAGCTTGCAAATGTCCCTTTTGCTGCTAATACTGGAAGTTGCTGTGTGCTGTTTTACAACTTGCTTGACTTCAACAATCATCTCAGCACCTTTGAATCATCTCCCTGCACTTTGCCTGAGGCCTCTTTCCATGGGAGACTTCATAGCCTGCCCCTTAGCTTGAACAGCATCAAATTAAAAAATGTATATTTAATGTTAAGATGTGTTTGGCTTCGGAAGGACTAAACATTTACTTTTTTAAAAGTAACATGATAGAGTGCAATGAAAAGCCTGTTCTTCCTCCCTCACCCATTCTTTCACCTATCCCTGCTCTAAGGGATTCTTGCAGATCTTTAGAGAAAACTAAGAGGAGACAGCTGGTTTGAATTCAAGAGCACTTTACAGTTGTCCCTGTGACTTGTCCTAAGGCTGTTTTAACATCTGTCAACAAGTGACTTCAGATGGTCTCTCTTGTCCTGCTGAAAGAACTCACCATTGGGGAAAGTCAGGGTGGTAGGACTAGAAACCCAACCCTGTTCCTGGCCCAGGAGTTTTCTCACCATGTGAGGGTAGGCCAAGAGCTGCCTGAGAGCCAGGCAGACTAGGTGCCGTGCAAGCAATAAAGCCACGAGGGGCAGCTATAACCCTGTCCCTTGGGATCGGAGCCCTCATCCCCCAGTGAGGACCTTTGTATCAGGTAGACTGAGTAGGGCGCAGTCATTCCAGAATGGAATTCTAGGCCTAACTAGAACCTGACTGGACAATAGCAGGAGCTGAGAGGCGTCCTGGCTGGTCCTCCTGTCTTTCTTCCTATGCCCTGCTGGCTCTTGCCTGCGTCTCATGCCACCGCCCCTCCACGCGTGCTTGGGCAGTGACTGCAGACTTTGCCTTCCACAGCTCGAGCCCAGGAGGGTGTCCTCTAAGATGCGGCGTGACAAGGAGAAGCAGTGCTGCAAGGGGTGCGGCGAGACCTTCAATTCCATCACCAAGAGGAGGCACCGCTGCAAGCCTTGTGGGGCGGTGAGTGGGGGAGGGAGACTGGTACCGAGCGGCTGTCTCTGCAGACCATGGGCCAGCCTGGCACGGGGGGACTTCTAGACCCCGATGACAAAGACCAGACATGACGGCCGTGGTGGATGTGCTACTGGAGTACTCTGACAGCACCCCAGATGCATGCACCCTTCTTTACCTCTCCCCAGTCCCAGAGCCCTTCTCCTTAGGACAAACGGCTCATTGAGCTGAATATAAGAAGGAAGGATGATTATGAGAGGAAAGGCCTGCTGCTGGTTCCAGTGTTTTGATATTCACTTAATAAGAACAAATTTGGTGCTGGGCAGTGGTGCACCCGGTTAAATGTACATGTACCAATAATGCACAAGGACCCAGGTTTGAGACCCCCACTCTCCACCTGTGGGGGGGAAAAGCTACACAGAGAGTAAAGCAGGTCTGCTGGACTCTCGTTTCTAAATACGTCATTTATTTCAATGACAGAGACATAGAGGGAGGAGGAGAGACCAGAACACGGCTCAGCTCTGATTTACAGTGAGGCTGGGGTTTGAACCTGGGGCTTCAGAGCCTCAGGCAAGTAAGTTCTTTGCATAACCATTATGCTATCTTCCCAGCCCGACTATCTCTCTCAGCCTCTCCCTTTCCCTCTCCCTTTCCTTCTCCCTTTCTCTCTCTTTCTCTCTCTCTCTTTTTCTCTATCTTCCTCTTCTCAATTTCTCTCTGACCTATCTAATAAAAAAGAAAAAAAGAAAAAAAAAAAAGGAAGAAGAAAGGAAAAAAAATGACTGCTGGGAATGGTGGACTCACAGTATATGTACTGAGCCCCAGAGACAACCCTGGTGACAATAAAAATAAAAAATAAAGAAAAATAAAGAACAAATCTATGGAACTGGCAAAATATCTCACTTGGATGGCATGCTGCTTTGCCATGAATGTGGCCTACATTCAATCCCATCCACCACTGCACTGAAGGAAATTTCAACGCTATACATCCTCCCTCTCCCTCTCTTTCTCTCTGCCTCTCTAATTCTACCTGGAAAAAAATTCAGAACTGTGAAACTCTGGATATGGTAGGAAAAAAAAAAGAGAGAGGGGCCAGGTGGTGGTGCATCTGGTTGAGCGCACATGTTACAGTGCACGAGGACCCAGGTTTAAGCCCCTGGTCCCCACCTGCAGGGGGAAAGCTTCACAAGTGGTGAAGCAGGGCTGTAGATGTCTCTCTGACTCACATCCTCTCTATCATCCCTTCTCTCTCAATTTCTGGCTATCTCTATCCAGTAAACAAATAAAGATTATAATAATTTTTTTTTAAAAATACCCTAGCCAGAGAGGCTGGGTCAGGCTTGGAGTGTTTGTAGCTGGGACGGACTTAGAGGCTTTAGGAGGCCCAGTGATGCCTGCCAGCTCTCTCCCCTCCCTCCCCTAGCAGGGACTCTGGAGGCCCAGGGTTCAAGCCCTTTTTACATTTTTAATTTTATTTATTCATTTATTTTTTAATTTCTTTATTGGGGGATTAATGTTTCACAGCCGATAGTAAATATAATAGTTTGCATAACGTTTCCCAGTTTTCCACATAACGATGGTCCTCTGCCATCATGTTCCAGGACCTGAACCCTTCCTCCCACCACCAGAGTCCTTTGGTGCAATATTATTTACTTTATTTGTTTTTGTTTTTTTACCAGAGCACAGCTCAGATCTGGCTCTTGGTGGTGCTGAAGCTTGAACCTGGGACTTTGGAGCTTCAGGAATGAGAGTCTGTTTCCATAACCACTATGTTATCTACCCCCTGCCCAGGTTCAAGCCCCTTCACTGGACAGATGCTCTGGCCTCTGTTATTAAAAAGTCAGGTTGAGGGAGTTGGGTGGTAGCACAGTGGATTGAGCGCAGGTGGTACAAAATGCAAGGACCGGCATAAGGATCTTGGTTTGAGCCCCCGGCTCCCCACCTGCAGGGGAGTCGCTTCACAAGTGGTGAAGCAGGTCTGCAGGTGTGTCTTTCTCTCCCCCTCTCTGTCTTCCCCTCCTCTCTCCATTTCTCTCTGCCCTATCCGACAACAACAACATCAATAACAACAATAATAATTATAACAATAAGAAACAAGGGCAATAAAAGGGAACAAATATATATATATATATAAAAGTCAAGTTGAGGGAGTCGGGTGGTAGCGCAGCAGGTTAAGCGCAAGGTGGCTCAAAGTGCAAGGACCAGGCTTAAGAATCTGGGAAGTCGCTTCACAGGTGGGCTGCAGGTGTCTGTCTTTCTCTCCCCTGCTCTGTCTTCCCCTCCTCTCTCCATTTCTCTCTGTCCTGCCCAACAACGATGACATCAATATCAACAATAACTACAACAAGGGCAACAATAACTACAACAAGGGCAACTACAACAAGGGAAAATAAAATTTAAAAAATGCTGAGAGATAGCTCAGTGGGTCAGATCCATGCTCTTCCATATGTGCAGCCCAGGTTCAAGCCCTGGCAGCATGGGAGGTGCTGACTCTGGAGGAAGCAAACTGTACTACAGAGCACTGGCCCAGGAGTGGTGAAGTCATGATGTGTCAGGTCCCAAATTCAAAATAAATAATAGAAAACTGTTGGCCCAGTGGATAAAGCTTTGGACTCTTGGGTACAGGTCTCAACATTGCATGTCCTGGAGTAATGCTCTGGTTCTCTCTCTTACCAAGTAAAAAAAAAAAAAAATTAAAAAAAAAGAAAGAAAGAAAGGAAAGAAAGGAAAAGAAAAGAAAAGAAAGAAGACGAATCTGCTTTAGCAAGTGAGTGCAGAGTTACCTTGGAGCTGCTTTTCCAGGGCACACAGTTGCAGTGAAGTCAGGGGTAGAGGGAACGGAGCGGTCTGCAGGAGGTGGAGTGGAGTCCAAGGTAGTAAGACACCTGCACGTGTCACAGAGACAATTCCTACCCACATATCTCATTACCCGTCCAGCTGCCCGTCTCTCTGTTCATCGAATACCCACTCACCTGAACTATATTCCTTTGTATATATTTTTTAAAGATGTTATTTGTTTATTCATGAGAAAGATAGGAGGAGAGAGAAAAAGAACCAGACATGTGCTGCTGGGAATTGAACTTGAGACCTCCTGCTTGGGAGTCCAGTGTTTTATCCACTGTGCCACCTTCCGGGCCACTGCTCCCTGGTATTGATGCACCACACTTTGCTCACCCATTCATTCATCAGTGGACGTTTGGGTGGCTTTCACTTTTGGCTGTTCAAAATATTACTGCTATGAACGTGGGCCTGCAAGGACTCTGTTGAGTCCCTGCTTTCAGTTCGTTGGGGCATATTCTCAGAAATTGCCGGATTTATTAAATCATGGAGGGGGGGCAGATTCTATTTGCTACCATCAAAGAAGGTAAATAGAAATTACTGAATCATTGGGCTCTTCTCTCTCTCTCTCTCTCTCTCTTTTTTTTTTTTTTTTTGAGGACTTGCTGTCCATTTTCCACAGCAGCTACACTGTTTTACACTCATGCCTCCACTGCACAGGGACTCAACCTGTCTGCGTTCTCACCGACACTCGCTTCCTGTTTCAGTCATAGCATCTGATGGGTGTGAAGTGCACTCAGTGCTCTGTCTGCGTCTCCCTGCTGGCTGGTGTGCTCAGCACCTTCTCTGTGCTTGGTGTCTCCTCTCTGACTCCCTCCTGGCCTTTGAACCCCTGAACCCTGGATCCTGGACCCTCTAGATTAAGTGGCAAGGCCTGGGTGCCCAGGGGGACCAGTCTTGGTCTCTCTACCCTCTGACCACAAAGAAGTGCTGTCCCTTGACACTGTGCCGGCGCCTCCTGCCTGTGGCGGCTCAGCCTCTCCCTGAACAGCCTTCTGTCCCTGAGTGGAGTCACAGGCGCCCTCTGTCTCACAGGTCATCTGTGGCAAATGCTCTGAGTTCAAGACCGAACAAGGCAGGCAGAGCCGCTTCTGCAGAGAATGCTTCCTCAGCCAGCCGGGAACCCCTGGGAGCCCCAGCCCCGAGGAACCTGCCGGGTCTAAGCAGAACCTGGAGGTAGGTGGCCCGAGTCCTGCACGCTGGCCAGACATAAGCCACCACCCAGGGCAGCCTCCACAGACTTTGCTCCCAGGGTTATGGGCTTCCCTGAGATCAGGATGACAGGTTGGGGAGGCGGGCGGGTTTAGTGGGGTCCACAGCACTGGGATCAGCTGGAAATCAAAACTAAATAGCACCTGTGTATATCAGGCTTCTTGGGATCTGGACGAGGCCAAGGACTTGGGGACCTATCATACCTACGAGCCCGAGGCTGCATAGAGTTTGAACCTAATTCCGGTGTGGCTGTGTGTGGAGGCTTGTCCACACTGACGCTCAGACAACATCAAGGTGTTGGAAAATTCAACTGGGTTCTGACATTATGAAGCAGAGACAGCATCAGATTCCACAGGCTGGAAGCTCAGCCTCCCAAGACTTCTCTCCATGCAGACGGCGCCCATGGGCCAGCCTGTCACCTGAGCTTCTTACCTTCCAGCTGTGGAGTGGAGGGAGAATCCCACTGCCTCCTCCTTGGGTTTTACTTGCTAGAGAGCTTACAGTACTCAGGGAAACACTTTACACATTAAATTAGTGGTTGATTATAAAGGCGTATAAGTCAATGAGTCAGATACACAGAGAAAGTCACAGAGAAGGGCCATGAAGCTTCCATGCTCTCTCCAAGGCCCTGCTCTCAAATCTTCAAGTGTTCACTTGCCCAGAAACTCTCTGACCCAGGGCCACGTAGTGGCGTACTCAGTTGGGCATGCATGTAACAATGCACAAGGATTCAAGGTTCAAGCCTGTAGTCCCCACCTGCAGAAGGGAAGCTTTACTAGTGGTGAAAAAGTACTGCAGGCATCTTTCTTTCTCTCTCTCTCTACCCTTTCCCTCTCAATTCTTCTGTCTCTATCCAATAAATGAATGAATAAATAAAATACATTTAAAAGTCCTTACTGACCCCACATCCCTGGGTATCTGTGGAGGGTCCAAAACGTAGTTGTGGTTTTTTTTTTGGAAATAATGTTGTTTTTTTTTTTGCTATTTTATTTATTTATTTATTTATTTTTATTTTTAAAAATTTCTTTATTAGGGGATTAGTGTTTTATTTTTTTAATTATTTCTTTATTGGGGAATTAATGCTTTACATTCAACAGTAAATACAATAGTTTGTACATGCATAACATTTCCCAGATTCCCATTTAACAATACGACCCCCACTATGTCATTCATCATCTTTCATGGACCTGTATTCTCCCCACCCACTCACCCACCCCAGAGTCTTTTACTTTGGTGCAATACGCCAACTCCAGTTCAGGTTCTAATTGTGTTTTCTTTTCTAATCTTGTTTTTCAACTTTGGCCTGAGAGTGAGATCATCCCATATTCATCCTTCTGTTTCTGACTTATTTCACTCAACATGATTTTTTCAAGGTCCATCCAAGATCGGCTGAAAATGGTGAAGTCATCATTTTTTACAGCTGAGTAGTATTCTATTGTGTATATAGACCACAACTTGCTCAGCCACTCCTCTGTTGTTGGACACCTGGGTTGCTTCCAGGTTTTGGCTATTACAAATTGTGATGCCAAGAACATATGTGTACACAGATCTTTTTGGATGGATGTGTTGGGTTACTTAGGATATATCCCCAGGAGAGGAATTGCAGGGTCATAGGGTAGGTCCATTTCTAGCCTTCTGAGAGTTTTCCAGACTGTTTTCCACAGAGGTTGGACCAATTGACTTTCCCACCAGCAGTGCAGGAGGGTTCCTTTGACCCCACACCCTCTCCAGCATTTGCTGCTGTTACCTTTTCTGATGTATGACATTCTCACAGGAGTGAAGTGATATCTCGTTGTTGTCTTTATTTGCATTTCTCTGACAATCAGAGACTTGGAGCATTTTTCATGTGTTTCTCAGCCTTTTGGATCTCTTCTGTAGTGAATAGTCTGTCCAAGTCCTCCCCCCATTTTTGGATGGGGTTATTTGTTGTCTTGTTGTTGAGTCTGGCAAGCTCTTTATATATGTTGGTTATTAAACTCTTATCTGATGTATGGCATGTAAAGATCTTCTCCCATTCTGTGAGGGGTCTCTTGGTTTGGGTAGTGGTTTCTTTTGCTGTGAAGAAGCTTTTTAATTTGATGTAGTCCCATAGGTTTATACTTGCCTTAGTCTTCTTTGTAATTGGATTCGTTTCATTGAAAATGTCTTTAAAATTTATGCAGAAAAGAGTTCTGCCAATATTTTCCTCTAAGTATTTGATAGTTTGTGGTCTAACATCCAAGTCCTTGATCCACTTGGAATTTGCTTTTGTATTCGGTGAAATACAGTGATTCAGTTTCATTCTTCTGCATGTTTCAACCCATTGTTTCCAACACCATTTGTTGAAGAGACTCTGCTTTCCCCATGTAATAGTCTGGGCCCCTTTGTCAAAGATTAGATGTCCATACCTGTGGGGCCTCATTTCTGGGCTCTCAATTCTATTCCACTGGTCAGTGTGTCTGTTCATGTTCCAGTACCAAGCAGTTTTGATGACAATGGCCCTATAATACAGTTTGAGATCTGGGAGTGTGATGCCTCCAGTTCTGTTCTTTTTTCTCAAGATTGTTTTGGCAATTCTAGGTCTTTTCTGGTTCCAGATAAACATTTGTAGCATTTTTTCTATTCTCCTAAAAAATGTGCTTGGGATCTTGATGGGGATAGCATTAAATTTGTAGATGGCTCTGGGTAATATATTCATTTTGATGATGTTAATTCTTCCAACCCATGAACATGGAATATCTTTCCACTTCTTTGTGTCTTTTCAATTTCTTTGAGTAGTGACTCATAATTTTCAGTATACAAGTCTTTCACTTCTTTGGTTAGGTTTACTCCTAGATATTTTATTGTTTTTGTTGCTATAGAAAAAGGAACTGATTTCTGGATTTCAATTTCTTCTAACTTAGTGTTTGCATAGAGGAATGCCACTGACTTTTGAATGTTAATTTTATAGCCTGACACCTTACTTTATTGCCTGATGATTTCCAAAAACTTCTTGCTGGATTCCTTAGGTTTTTCCATGTATACTATCATGTCATCTGCAAATAAGGAGAGTTTGACTTCTTCTCTTCCAATCTGTATGCCTTTAATTCCTTGCTCCTGCCTGATTGCTATGGCAAGAACTTCCAACACTATGTTGAATAGTAATGGTGATAGTGGGCATCCCTGTCTAGTACCTGATCTGAGGGGAAATGCTTCCAGTTTTTCACCATTGAGTATGATGTTGGCTGTAGGTTTGCTATATATAGATTCCACTATCTTGAGGAATTTTCCATCTATTCCCATTTTTTGTAGTGTTTTGATCATAAAGGGATGTTGTATTTTGTCAAAGGCTTTCTCTGCATCTATTGATATGACCATGTGGTTTTTGGTCTTGCTTTTGTTGATGTGGTGGATCACATTGATTGATTTACATATATTAAACCAACCTTGCATGCCTGGGATAAACCCCACTTGGTCATGATGAACAATCTTTTTGATATACTGCTGTATCCGGTTGGCTAGAATTTTGTTCAATATTTTCGCATCTATGTTCATCAGAGATATTGGTCTGTAGTTTTCTTTTTTGGTTGTGTCCCTGTCTGCTTTTGGTATCAGGGTGATGTTGGCTTCATAGAAGCTGGCAGGGAGTATTCCAGTGTCTTCAATCTTCTGGAAGACTTTTAAAAGTAGAGGTATTAGTTCTTCTTTGAAAGTTTTGTAGAATTCATTTGTAAAACCATCTTGTCCAGGACTTTTATTTTTGGGGAGATTTTTGATAACTGTTTCAATTTCATTAGCTGTGATGGGCCTGTTCATGTTATCCACTTCCTCTTTACTTAGTTTTGGAAGTTGGTAGGTATCTAGGTAATCATTCATTTCTTCCAGGTTCTCTAGCTTGGTGGCATATAGTTGTTCATAGAAGCCTCGCATGATATGTTGAATTTCTGCAGTGTCTGTTGTGATATCTCCTCTTTCATTTACTATCCGATTTATTTGGGTCTTCTCCCTTTTTTGTTTTGTGAGTCTGGCTAAAGGTTTGTCGATTTTGTTTACTCTTTCGAAGAACCAACATTTACTTTCATTGATCTTTTGTATGGTTTTCCTATTCTCAATGTTATTGATTTCTGCCCTAACTTTAGTGATTTCTGTCCTTCTGGTTGCTTTAGGATTCCTTTGTTGTTCTTCTTCTAGGTCTTTAAGATGTGCAATCAGGCTGTTTATTTGTGCCTTATCTTGTTTCCTAATGTGTGCTTGTATAGCTATGAACTTCCCTCTTAGGACTGCTTTAGCTGTGTCCCAAATATTTTGATAGCTTGTGTCTTCATTTTCATTGAACTCTCGAAACATTTTGATTTCTTCCTTGATTTCCTCTTTGACCCAGAAGTTGTTAAGAAGTGTACTGTTGAGCTTACACATTTTGGGACTGTTACTAATCTTTTGTTGATTGTTAAGTGTTAGTTTAATTCCACTGTGGTCTGAGAAGATACTTGGGATGATTTCAGTGCTCTTGGCTGATGCTGTCTTTGTGGCCTAACATATGGTCTATCCTTGAGAATGATCCATGTGGATTTGAGTAAAATGTGTATTTCAGTTTCTTGGGATGAATGACTCTGAAAATGTCCAATAGTTCTAGTTTATCTATCTCTTCATTTAGCTTCCTTATGTCTTTACTGATTTTCTTCCTGGATGATCTGTCAAGTTGAGAGAGTTGGGTGTTGAAGTCCCCTACTATGATTGTGTTACTGTTAATATATTGCTGTAGCTCTTTCAGTAGACGTTTGATGTATTTAGATGGCTTCTCATTGGGTGCATAGATATTAATAATTGTTAAGTCCTCTTGATTGACTGATCCTCTAAGCATTAAGTAGTGTCCATTCCTATCTTTTTTAATCTTATCTATTTTAAAGTCTATCATGTCAGATATGAGAATAGCTGTTCCTGCCCTTTTTTGTGGGCCATTAGCTTGTATGATAGTTTTCCATCCTTTCACTTTAAGTCTGTGTTTGTCTTGTTGAGTTAGGTGGGTTTCCTGTAGACAGCATATTGTTGGGTTGTGTTTTCTGATCCATCTTCCTACTCTGTGTCTTTTAATAGGTGAATTCAGGCCATTGACATTTAATGATATCAAATATTGAAGATATTTTAACGCCATTCTTGAAGAGTTTTAGAGTGTTTTGATATATGTCCTATTTGTGGTGGTCTGGTTGTTTATAGGAGACCTTTCAGAACTTCTTTCAGGGCAGGCTTGGTGATGGTTGCTTCCTTCAACTGTTGCTTGTCTGAGAAGGTTTTGATGCTTCCATCTAGTCTGAATGACAATCTAGCAGGATATAGTATTCTTGGCTGAAAGCCTTTCTCATTGAGCACTCGACAGATATCTTGCCATTCTCTTCTGGCCTGTAGTGTTTGTATGGAGAAGTCTGCTGCTAATCTTTTGGGTTTTCCTTTGTAGGTGACTCTTTGTTTTTCTCTTGCAGCCTTGAGGATCCTTTCTTTATCCTTATTCCTTTCCATTCTAAGTATGACATGTCTTGGTGTCTTTAGGTCTGGGTTAATTCTGTTTGGGACCCTCTGGGCTTCTTGAATTTTTATGTGTTTGGTGTTGTCTAGACTGGAGAAATTTTCAGCTATTATGGCCTGGAGAATGCTTTCTTCCTCTCCTTCTCTTTCTTCCTCTGGTAAGCCAATAATGCGTATATTGTTTCTTTTGAAGTCATCCCATAGGACTCTGTTGTTGTTTTCAGCATCTCTTAATCTCTTTTTGAGATCTCTTACTTCTTTTTTAGTTGTCTCTAATTCATCCTCAATCTTGCTAATTCTGTCTTCAGCCTCATAGATTCTATTCTCTCTGCCCTCTACTGCTTTCTGGAGTTCATCTATTTTGTTGCCCTGCTCTGATACTGTTTTAGCTTGTTCAGCTAGTTGCCTTCTTAGCTCAGCGATTTCAGCTTTCAGCTCTCTAATAACCATGAGATAATTAGAATTTTCTTCCATATTCTCATTTGTTGTTCCTGCATTTCTGATTACAATTTTTTCAAATTCTTTACTCACTCCTGTTATTATTTCCTTAGCTAATGTTTGGATGTTGAACTCATTGTTTTGTGCTTCACCCTCTGGAGGACTTTTAGCTGGACTCTTGTCCTGGTTCGAGTCTCCAATATTTTTTCTTGTTGTTTTAACCATTTTATATATTATGTTATGAGTTCCCTTTATCAGTACTTTTCAAATTATTGATCACTGTTGCCTGGATTGACTTGTGTCTAAATAATTTAATTAAAGGGTTTACCGTGGTGGAAGATAACAGTTTTTTCAATCCCTGAGTTAGAGCTCAGTGGTGTAAAAGCCTCTTTTTTTTTTCTTCCCTGTAGGCTATGGGAGCCTGAGGGCTTTTAAACTATCAATAGGCTTCTTAGCTTAGTCACTGACTCCTGACCAAGAGATAAAGCAGGGTGTGGCAGAGATAATCCAGTGGTTATGCAAAGAGACTTTCACAGCCCCTCAGCTATGCCACCGAGGTATAGGTCTTCTCCTGAGTTTCCTGGTTAGATCTCTGTCCCCTGGTGTCCCTCCCTGTTGCTGCTCCAGAATCTGAGGGTAGTAGCAATGGAGACTCAGAGTTGCACTTGGTGAGTCTCTGGGGAGTCCTTTCCTCCCTTCAGCTGTCCCCTTGTTGTGGAGCACACTGGAGGTGGTGTCTCCACTGATAAACTGTTGAACTGTTAGCAGTCACTTAATCTCTCCTTAGGCCCCTCTCTCCTCTCTGTCACCAGCCACGCTTGTTTGTACTCACGGGTGATTTACTGGGTTCCTGTGGTCATTCTAGTCCTGTCTTGTTTCGGTCCGGGTGGTCTCCTTTGGTATTCCTATTTGATCCGGGAGAGGAGAGGAGAGGAGAGGAGAGGAGAGGAGAGGAGAGGAGAGGAGAGGAGAGGAGAGGAGAGGAGAGGAGAGGAGAGGAGAGGAGAGGAGAGGAGAGAAAGCCATCAGCTGCTCGTAGCTCTGCCTCCGGAAGTCGAATCCCTTGTGGTTGTTTAACTGATGATTGGCTATTGATTCCATCACCGGACCTTTTCCTTTTCGTCCAGGGCTGTGTGGTAGGGGCATGAGGCTGAGGGGACTGGAACTTCCAACCCTGTAACCAGTGGCTGGTTCCCCTCGCAACCAGCCCCATCTTCAGAGATGTTTCCCCAAGCCACCTTGTTAACATAAGGGACACCTTTATCTCTAAGCAGGGAAGTCTGGAAGTTTAGGAAGCTGTGAGCCAGAACTAGGTGAAGGAATGCACTTAGGTCCCAAATGACCAGGTATGTGTGTGGTGAATTACAATATTGTAGAGGGTGTATTAGCTCAGAGTGTGTACATCATGTCACAGACCGGGTGATGATCTAAGCCGCAAGAAATAAGTCTTTAAAATATATTTTTTATTTATTTGTTATTGCATAGAGACAGAGAGCAATTGATAAAAGAGAGGGAGAGAGATAGAGAGACACCTGCAGCCCTGCTTCACCACTTGTGAAGCTTTCCCCCCTGTTGGTGGGGACCTGGGGCTTGAACCAGGGTCCCTGAGCATTGTAATGTGTGCACTCAACCAGGTGTGCCACTGCCTGGCACTACAAGAATTGTATGTTATTTTATTTTTATTTTTATTTTATTTTATTTTATTTTACCAGAACACTGTTCAGCTCTGGCTTATGGTGGTGCAGGTGACTGAACCTGGGACTTCGGTGCCTCAGACATGAGAGTCTAATTGCAGAACTACTGTGCTATCTACCCCTGCCCCAAGAATATTCTTTTACACTCCTGGAGAACAGAAGTCTGAGATCCAGATGTCACCCGTACCATTGTACCATCTGTCTCTCTTCTCTCTCTCTCTCTCTCTCTCTCTCTCTCTCTCTCACACACACACACACACACACACACAGTCACACAGGCTGAGGTCAGGCTGACCCAGCTCCCCCCTACCATGTCTGTCTGCTTCCCCCACCTCTGCCCTGAAGCCGCACGCTGACTCCTGGCTCTGTCTCATGAGACCTGTCCTCTGTGTCCCCAGAAGCTCACTGTGGCAGACTCCCAGCCCAGCCTGCTCTGCGGTCCCCTGCGGGTGTCAGAGGATGGCGTGACCTGGAATGAGGTGTGGGCCAGCATCCCCACCTCAGAGCCCCTGGAGCTGGTACTGCGCACACAGGGAGACAGCCAGGTATGTCACCGCCCCGGGGGTCCTGCTGGGGAGCTCACCTGAGAGCCCGGAGCCCAGGCCACACCATGGGACTTACCTGGCATGGAGGACCCCTCCTGTGATGCTGGGGCTCTGTTTCCCCAGCTCCTTGGTATCAGCTTCCCACTGGTGAGGGCAATGCCAGGACTCCAAGGTCCAGAGCACTGACATCCCCTCCTTTGTGCAGGGCAGCCAGCCGCCCCACACCATCTGCCTCCCAGGCTGCAGGGTGAGTCTGCCTGACCCTGCAGAGAAGCTGGATGCCGGGCACACGTGGAGGCTGCAGCAGGCCCGTCAGCGCTGGTACTTGAGTGTCTCCTCTGCAGAGCTGCAGCAGCAGTGGATGGAGGCCCTGAGCACTGCTGCCAGAGGGGAACGCATCCCGGCCAGCCCGGCGGACCCTCAGCCCCAGGTTCTGGCTGCCCCGTGAACTGTCTGGGTCACATCTCCTTGATGCTTCTGTATTTGGGAGTCCATGTTCTCCTGGGAGGTGGCATCAGAGCCCATGTGCTGTGAAGGCACCCACGTGCCACCGGACACTTGGCCCTGGAGAGAGAGAGTCCTTCTGCTTCACAGAGGAGATGAAGGCACAGAGAGGGCAACCACCTTCTCAAGGTCGCCCAGCATATCTGGAGAAAAGGCCAACTCTGTCTGCAGACCTATATGGCCCAGGCAGGTGTGGGGCGACTGCCAATTACCCCACACACTGTGGGGTGTGCACAGGCACTAGCCTGGAAAGACAGGAGCCATGTGGGCAGTGCCAGTGGCCCCAGGTTGCTGGAATGAAAGAGCCCACCTTCTGTACCCTGAGAGCTGAACAGAGGCCGGCCCAGCCTCCTCTCCTGACTGCCTCAAGGCCCTTGGGCTCTCTGGACTGTCGCTGGGGGATGAGGCAGCTGAGCCTGGGACTCAGGGTTCCCGATGAACTTGCTGCAGAGCTCCACAGGGCCCACCTGCATCTTCTGGACTAACACGTGTGCTGTCTCCTCTGGGGGTGTGGTGCTTGTCTGTGTAAATAAACGCACGGCCTGGGTCTTGGTCTCCCACCCGCACTGGAGCATGGGAGGGCTGGGGGGCTAGGATGCTGGAGGAACATGGTTTGCTGCAACCAGCTGTAGGGGCCTGGGCCCCAGTCCTGATCTGCAAAACACAATCCCACCACCACCTGGGCGTCAGGCCTGGGACTGAAGCCTACCCTAAGAGAGTGCCCATTGTATTTCTGGACCCTTTGTGCTGCTGTAGCAAAGGCAGTCAGGCCCAGAGGTGGAGTTGGGAGTGCTGGGCACACCTAGGGTCACTGGGGGTAGAGGCTGTTTGAACCAGAGCTCTAAGGGCCTCACGAGGGAGTGGAGGGCTTTGGGTAGCAGCGACTGAGGGGTGTCCAGCCCCCTCAAGACCCTCAGCCTTTAACATCCACACAGCATGGTACAGGGGCTTCTACTGAGGTAGGGGCTGTAGGATGGGGGAGAGGGTTTGCTGAGCTTATGAATGAGCCACACCTATGCACCTAGCACAGTATATCTGCCTCCCACCTGGGCCGCAGCTCCCCCAGGATGAGGGATTATACCTTGCAGTGGTGCTACCCACCCCCCACTCCCCCTACACACACACCCAGCAACCCTCCTCTTTTCACACCAGATTAAGGTTACTTAATTCTTTTTTAAAAATTTATTTTCCCTTTGTTGCCCTCGTTTTTTATTGTTGTAGTTATTATTGTCGTCGTTAGGACAGAGAGAAATGGAGAGAGGAGGGGAAGACAGAGAGGGGGAGAGAAAGACAGACACCTGCAGACCTGCTTCACCACCTATGAAGCAACTGCCCCGCAGGTGGGGAGCTGGGGACTCGAACTGGGATCCGTACACTGGTCCTTGCGCTTCACGCCATGTGTGCATAACCTGCTGTGCTACCGCCCGACTCTCTTAATTCTTTCAGAGGTTAAGTTACATGGCCACTGGGTATGGACATCTCCTTTCCAGCTGCAAGGGCCCCTGGTCCTGCCACTGCGCAAGGAGACTCAGCAATGTCCCTGCCTAGGCTGCTGGGCAGAGTGCTCTGAGGGAGCCCAGCTGGCCCCACCCTGCTGGCCTTGCCCTGCCTGTTTGAACTCCCTCTTACTGCCTCAAACTTGGGTTTTTTTTTGTTTTGTTTGTTCGACAGGTGGGGTGGAAGGTCCCTAGGAGCTCCCCCAAAGAAGCCTGTAGCTACCACCTGGTTTGAGTGCACATGTTGCAGTGCACAAGGATGCGGGTTCAAGCCCTCAGTCCTCACCTGCAGGGGGAAAACTTCATAAGTGTTGGAGCAGGACTGCAGGTGTCTCTCTTGTCTCCCTCTCTCTCTCTCTCTTCCTCTCAATTTCTGGATGTCTCTGTCCAATAAGTAAATAAAGATTAAAAAAAGAAAAGGCTGATTGTGGTCCTTGAGTTGGCACCGTGAAACACTAAATTCTCAAGCATATGGTCTTGAGCTCAGTCCCCAGCAGCACGTGTGCCAGAGTGTTGGCTGGTTCTTTCCCTCTCTCCTAGCTTTCTCATTAATAAATAAATTAACAAAAAAACAAAAAAAGAGGAATCTTATAGTGCAGGCAATTAAAACACTGAAAGTAGTTTATTAAAAGAAGAAGGAGGGGGGTCAGGTGGTAGCACAGCGGGTTAAGCGCACGTGGTGCCAAGCGCAAGGACCAGCATAAGGATCCCGGTTCAAGCTCCCGGCTCCCCACCTGCAGGGGAGTCGCTTCACAGGCAGTAGAGCAGGTCTGCAGGTGTCTGTCTTTCTCTCCCCCTCTCTGTCTTCCCCTCCTCTCCATTTCTCTCTGTCCAACAATGAACAACATCAACAATAACAATAATAACCGTGACAAGGCTGCAACAAAAGGGGGAAAAATGTCCTCAGAGCAGTGGATTCCTAGTGCAGGCACTGAGCCCCAGCAATAACCCTGGAGGCAAAAAAAAAAAAGAGATAAGGATGAGGAGAAGAAGAGGAAGAGGAGGAGAAGAAGCCGTCACTGCCTGGGGCTGCTGTTGTAGGAGGGATTCTCAAAAAAATGCTGCAGAACTGCTTCGGGGCTGAGGGGCCGGGCAGTGGCAAGCCTGGTTGAGCACACATGTTACAATGTGCAAGGACCTAGGTTTGAGCCCCTGGTCCCTACCTGCAGGGGGAAAGTTTTGCGAGTAGTGGAGCAGGGCTGCAGGTGTCTGCTACAGAAAATGGCCGTGCCATGGAAAACCAGACTTAAAATGCTAACTGTGTAACATTTCAAGGTCTGATGACAGTCTTTGCAGTTCAGTAGTTTTTCCTCAAGGCTTGTGGTGGTAGTGACTAGGACCCCACCTCTGTCCTCTGCTTCCAGGTTTCCCTCCAGGTCATGTCTCTTCCATCTCTGTGCCTTTCTGTGCCTTTCTTTCTGTGCCTCTCTGTCCCACTGGCAGGGCTTTGCTGGCATAATGTTAAAAAAAAAAAAAATCTGGTGGGTCTCCTGTGAAGTTAATAGGTGATCACATTGTCTCTCTGTCTCTCTTCCACTCTATCCTCTTGATTTCTGGCTGTCTCTATCAAATAAAGATAATAAAAAAATAAAAATCAATAAATAAATAGAGACTTCCTTCTGGCCCACTCTCATAGTGCGGGATCTTGCAGCATTTTTTGCCCACAAAGTTCATGCTTCCACCCATTGAGAGAGTAGATTCTGAGCAGAGGAAAGGGCTGCGGCTGTTTGAAGCCGTGTCTTCAGTGACCAGGACTTGAAACCCTGTCCCAGCTGAGCACCTTTGCCTGGTTGTGGTGATGGGTCCAGGATGTGCACATGGTCCAGCACTGTCTTTGGATAAGGTCCCACGGTGCTGAGCACGACCTCCTGCTTCTGGGACCAGAAGGCCCAGGGCTGCCAGCACCAGCAGGGTGCTAGGAGCACATTCCCTATACTCAGGCCAGTCCCCCTGTACTCAGCCCTCCCTCCCTCCTTGCCTCTGGCTCCCATTGCCTCCTAGGCCAGATCTCTCTTCACTTGGACTTGTGTTAGATCATTCTTGAGCAGACTCAAGCCAGAGCCAAGCCCCACCCTGGGTCTCAAGTGCTCAAGCGCTTCTCAGGTTGAGGACATTGAGTTCATATATATTCCCTTTTGTTGCCCCTGTTGTTTTTATTGCTCTTATTGATGTTGTTGGATCAGACAGAGAGAAATGGAGAGAGGAGGGGAAGACAGAGAGGGGAAGAGAAAGATAGACACCTACAGACCTGCTTCACCGCCTGTGAAGTGACTCCCCTGCAGGTGGGGAGCCGGGGCCTTAAACTGGGATCCTTATGCCAGTCCCTGTGCTTTGCACCACGTGTGCTTAACCCGCTGCGCTACCGCCCGACTCTCAAGGACACTGAGTTCTATGGGTGTCACTTAGAGGAGGAGGGAGAGACTGGACCCAGAGAGAGGTTGCCTACCCCAGGCCAACCAAGTGAGGAGCAGCTAATCTCCCAAGGAAGAGGCTCCTGTAAACAAAGGGTGCCTAGGGGTTGATGCTGCATCCAGGAAGCTGGTGAGTGCAGGTGGGGGTGGGGGGCAGGGAGCCTGGGAGCAGCTCTGGTACTTGTCCAGTGACTCAGGGCAGGTGTGGGGCAGCAAAGAAGCTTAGCTGGCTCAGGGGCTTTAAGCCTCTGAGTTGTCCTTGACCTGCCCATGGGCTTCTTACTACAGCTTGGCTAGCGGGCTGGCTTTCCAGTGGGGACCTCCCAGACCTGATCACTACAAGTCAGTCCTGAGGCTACACCATGAAGCCAGTTCCAGCAGGCACGGGACCTCAAATGATACATCCCTTCTCCAACTCTGTTTCCTCACTTGTGAAACACGGAACCATCCCGCTCAGCTGTGAGAAGTGGGGACACAGCACTATGAAGGCCATGCTTTGCAGCACACAGGCCGGCAGGAGGCTGAGTCTGTGCTGAGCAACAGCAGTCCATGGCGTTCTCACCATCTCCTACGTGTCTTACTGTATATGTTTGAGGCAGCACGCAGTCAGGCAGTGACTCAACACTAGACTGAGCTGCGTCCTTCCTAAAAGCCATGGCAAGTGTCACTGCACAGTCAGGGGACAAGAAGGATAGTCCTTGAGGGGACTGAACCATCAGAGACTGATCAGGGCTCACCTGGCCTCTTGGGCAAGGGAGAAGCAGCCTGGTGGAGGCCGTGGAAAATGCCCACTGAACAGGCAGGGAACGCTTGTGAGAAAATTCTTTGCTCCCCACATGCCCAGCTCATTGGAGCAGTAAAAATGTACATAGATAGATGGATAGATGGATAGGTGGATAGATGGATAGATAGGTAGATAGATAGGTATGTTTTAATCTAATAAGGGTAATAGAAATGAAGAGGCTACATCCAGGAAGTTACCCTAATGACTTAACTTTTTTTTTCCTTCCTTCCTTCCTTCCTTCCTTCCTTCCTTCCTTCCTTCCTTCCTTCCTTCCTTCTCTTTCCTTCTCTTTTGATGTTTCTTTTTCCTCCAGGGTTATTGCTGGGGCTCGGTGCCTGCACTATGAATCCACTGCTCCTAGAAGCCATTTTTTCCCATTTTGTTGCCCTTGTTGTTGTCCTTATTGTTATTTTTGCCATTGATGTTGTTGTTGTTGGATAGGACAGAGAGAAATCGAAAGAGGAGGGGAGACAGAGGGGGTAGAGAAAGAGACACCTGCAAACCTGCTTCACTGCTTGTGAAGCGACTCCCCTGCACGCGGGGAGCCGGTGGCTCGAACTGGGATCCTTACGCAGGTCCTTGTGCTTTGCAACACGTGCGCTACTTCCAGACCCCCTATGTTTGTTTTTTTTATTTTAGACACACACACACAGTCTGAGAGAGTGAGAGAAAGGGGAGAGAGAGAGAGAGGAGGGCTTGGTGGTTGTGCATCTGGATAAGTGCATATAGTACTAAGCACAAGGGTTGGAGCAAGGATCTGGGTTCAAGCCCTTGGCTCCCCACCTGCAGAGGGGATGCTTCAAAGCAATGAAGCAGGTCTGCAGGCGTCTATCTTTCTCTTCCCTTCTCTATCTCCCAGCCCCCCAATTTCTCTCTGTCCTGCCCAACAAAATGGGGGAAAATGGTTGCCAGGAGCCATGGATTCATAGTGGCTCTGAGCCCCAGTGAAAACCCTAAAGGCAAAAAAGAGAGAGGGGTTTTGGTGGGGGGGCTGAGACAGAGTGAAAGAGTTAACAGTGCTGAAGCTTCCATCACCGTGATGGGGACCAGGTTCAAACCTAGGTCACACAACATGGAAAAGCAGCAGACTATCCAAGTGAGCTATTTTGCTCTTCTAACTCATAATAGCCCATGAAAATTCCTGAATTTGCTCCATTTTATGAGAGATTTTTTTCAAGATGACAGTCTCTTATAAACATTTACTCTATTGATTGAAAAGTAAACTCCAGACTATTTAAGGAAAATAAGGAGCATTTCTATGACCAGGGTGTTGGCTCCAAGGATAAAATGCCTTGGGTAGAAGGGGCCCTAGGTAGTGCATATGCTGGGGCAGTGCTCTAGTCTCACTCTCTGGCTCATAAAAGAAAGAAATAGTGGTTTGGGAGGTGGTGCAGTAGATAAGGCACTGGACTCTCAAGCATGAAGTCCTGAGTTCAATCCTTGGCATCACATGTACCAGAGTGATGTCTGGTTCTTCTCTCTCTCTCCTCCTATCTTTCTTATTAATAAACAAATACATCTTTTTGTATATATATAAGACAGAGAGAAATTGAGAGAGGAGGAGGGGAAGATAGAGAGGGAGAGATAAAGACACCTGCAGACCTGCAGACCTGCTTCATGACTTGTGAGGCGACCCCCCTGCAAATGAGGAGCCAGAGACTTGAAATGGGAGGGATTTTTGCAAGGGTCCTTGTGCTTCATACTATGTGCATTTAACCCAGTGCTCCACTGCTCAGCCCCCAATACATCATTTTTTTAAAATAATTTTTATTTGTTTTTAATAGTTCATAACCATATTATAAGATTACAATGTATAGCTAGCTCCCCACCACACCACCACCAGAGTTCGGTGTCCCCACTCTCCCATCTTTAAATTAAAAATAATGTCTATGGTTATTATCTTTTTTTTTCTTTTTCTTTTTCTTTACCAGGGCACTTTTCAGTTCTGGTTTACAAGAAGGATATTGAACCTGTGACTTCAGAGCCTCAGACATGAAAGTTACTTGGCATAATCATTCCCTGTGGTTCTTAGCCTATTTGAGGGAAATGTACTGATAACCACCCCCTAACTAGGCTTAAGCACTGACCCCCGGGCACCAGGACTGGGTTACTGAGAAGGTTCCCTCTACTACTTCAGACAACTCCTCTGCTAAGCCTGCAGAAAGAGGAGCCCCCAGGTCACCATCTTCCCCAAATCCCTAGCAGTGGATGTACGTTTGCCTCTCTTAGAGCAAAATACAGAGATCCCTCCCCACTCCCCTGAATCCTTCCGCTGAGTTCAGTCACTCAGCGAATGCCCCTTTGAACACACTGTGTACTATCAGTTGCAAAGCAAGACTGGGAGTAGGTTATGTATGGGGCTTGGATCCTCAGGTACCTGTACCGGGTTCTCCTTGCCTCCCTCATCCCTAGCCACCCATGCTGTCCCACCCTGCTTCCTTTCTACAAAAACAAGTGAATAGCCTCAGGGTACCCACACAGTGAGCCTGGGAAAACGGATGCTGCAGAAGGGCACTGTGGTGCTGGCAGTGGCTCTGCAGGAAGCATGATTGTGGGGAGAGAGCCCAGGCCCCTAGGCTGTATCTAGGGTCATTGCATCAGAAAGAGAGAGGAAGAGAGAGAGAGAGAGAGAGAGAGAGAGAACTAGAATATTACTCAATTCTGGTTTCTGGTGGTGCTGGGGATTTTAGAGCCCTAGGGATGAAAGTCTTTTGTGTACCATTATGCTATCTCCCCTGACCTTTGTCACACTTTAGAGGGAAGTAGGCTCTGGGAAAGGCAGCTTTGATCTCAGAGATGGCAACTGACCTTGGTCCCTTGGCTTCCGAGACTAGAAATTCATGCAGTTCTGCAACCTAGAGGAATTAGTCTATAGTTTCTATTCACAGCAGCCCCGTGCATCCTGCTGTAAGAGGTCAGGTTCAATTTCAGTTTTCCGGGATTCCCAAGCCTGGGCCTAAGTGAGGTGGGCTGTCTACAGTCATAGGGCTCCCTCTGGCAACTCAGTTCGCCCTGTCCCAGACTCCTTCTGCCAGTCTATCCATGTACCCACAGCTAGGTACTCTTGACCCTTCCGTGTGTACAGGGGTTCAGTCATGGGGAGTTGACCACAGTGTCTTAGGACCAAATTGTCATGGAGTTCCAGGGTCTTGGATCCCCAAGTATGATCTGGAGGGGGACCCAGTTGACTCACTTGACTTCTTGATGTGGCTCACAGTTTGAAATGGAAATGAGAAATTACAGGGTGAAGCCAAACCTGGCCCAGAAAAATGGGGCCCCACCCATCACATTGAACTCTGGCAAGTCAGAAAACAGAGGTGGAGGGTGGGGGTATAATGGTTATGCAAAGAGACTTTCATGCCTGAGGCTCTCAAGCCCCAGGTTCAATCCCTCACACCGCCATAAGCCAAAGCTGAGAGGTAGGTACTCTAGAAAGAAAGAAAGAAAGAAAGAAAGAAAGAAAGAAAGAAAGAAAGAAAGAAAGGAAAGAAAAGAAAACAGAGGTGGAGAGAGAGGCATCATTGCTGGAAGCCTACTCTGTGGCCCATGATGACACCCACTTTTTCCTGTCACCTGCTAGACCCTTCTGAGTCACCTCTGTTCTTGTGGATTGTTCCCAGACCTCTTGGTGGTAGCCATGAAGCTGAATATAGGCCTGCTTCCTGGTACATTAGAAAACCAAACATTGTTGTATAGACATTTGAGAGAAGGGGAAGATTTTATTTTATTTATACCAAAGTCTGGATTGCTTGGAGGCAGAAATAATGCTCATATCTAGTTCCTGTTCCTTCATTTCTGAGGCTACTTGTATATATATATGGTGTGTGTGTGGAAATGTCTACCTTGTCTATTTCTCCAAAAACAGGAAGTGGGTTTCAGGATAAACAAGATTGCTTGTCAGAGAAATACAAATAAAGACAATAATGAGATACCACTTCATTCCTGCGAGAATGTCGTGCATCAGAATGGGTAACAGCATCAAATGCTGCAAAGGTTGTGGGGGCAAAGGAACCCTCCTGCACTGCTGGAGGGAATGCCAGTTGGTTCAGTCCCTGTGGAGAGCAGTCTGGAGAACTCTCAGAAGGCTAGAATCCTATAACCCTGCAATTGCTCTCCTGAGGATATATCCCAAAGAACCAAACACACCCATCCAAAAACATCTGCATACACCTATGTTCGTAGCAGCACAATTTGTAATAGTCAAAACCTGGAAGCAACCCAGGTGTCCAACAACAGATGAATTGCTGAACACGCTGATATATATAACTAAGTTGTTAAAAATAATGAATTCGCCTTCTTCACCTCATCTTGATTGGAGCTTGAACGAATCATGCTAAGTGAAATCGTCCAGGAAGATAAGGAAGAGTATGGGATGATCTCACTCACAGACAGAAGTTGAAAAATAATAACATAAGGGAAAACACAAAACAGAACTTGGACAGGAGTTGGTGTCAAAGTAAAAGACTCTGGGTTCAGGTCCTGGAAGACACAGGGGACCTAGTGGGGTTTGAATTGTTATGTGGAAAACTGAGAAATGTTACACATGTACAAACTATTGTATTTTTTAAAAACATATTTATTTATTTATTCCCTTTTTGTTGCCCTTGTTGTTTATTGTTGTAGTTATTCTTTTTGTTGTTATTGATATCATTGCTGTATAGGACAGAGAGAAATGGAGAGAGGAGGGGAAGACAGAGAGGGGGAGAGAAAGATAGACACCTGCAGACCTGCTTCACTGCTTGTGAAGCGACTCCCCTGCAGGTGGAGAGCCGGGGGCTCAAACCCGGATCCTTAAGGCTTCGCGCCAGGTGTGCTTAACCTGCTGCACTACCGCCAGACTCCCCCTTAGTAAGAAGTTTTAAACTCTTGCCTTCCTTACAGGCAAAAGGCAATGAGAAACAAATGGGTGTGTGTGTTTCTCCTCCTTGCCCTTTCTTTGCAAATTCAGTGTTTAACATATCAATTATTTCCTGCAAAAAGCCAGAGTGCTTGGAATAATTATCTTGAAAAAAAGAGTTGGACCTTCAGGCAAAGATCCTGAAATCTGTCCTCAGCATGGCATGTACCAGTCACATGCTCTGGTTCTCTCTCCCTCTCTTTTTCTCATAAATAATTCTCTAAGAGAGAATGATTAGGAGCTGGCTTGTGGCACACCTGGTAGAGAGCACATGCTACAATGCTCAAGGATCCAGGTTCAAGCCCTCAGTCTTCATCTGCAGTAGGGGAAGTTTCACAAACAGTGAAGCAGAGCTGCAGGTGTCTGTTTTTTATCCCTCTCTATGCCCCTGCTTCCATATCAATTTCTCTTTGTCTCTATTCCAAATTAATTTAAAAAATATATTTTAAAGAATTATCCCTTTCCTAATACAATTTATCAAATATAGGTCACCTTGTTTCTCTAAGTCTGTGTCAGCTAGCCCTGTCCCTTTGGGACCATGGTTTCAGTCACACTATATTTCTGCCTGCTCCTTAATATCAGAAAATTTTCTGGGTGCTGGGCAGTGGCATACTTGGTTACCATGTGCAAGGACTGGGGTTCAAGTCCCTAGTTCCCACCTCGGGGGGAAGCTTCACGAGTGGTGAAACAATACTGAAGGTGTCTTTCTCTCTCCCTATCTCCCCTTTCCTTCTCAATTTCTGTCTTTATAAAAAAAATAAATATAAAGCACATATTTAAAAAGGTATTGTGGCTTCAGGACTCGTGTATCTGCTGTTCTGTCGGTTGTGACACCAAGTCTCGCAGGGGTGGGTTGTATCAGCTCCTCAGAAGTCGCCCAGATCCACTAGCTGCGGTCTGAGACACCTTCTAGGTCGTCTGGCAGGTTCTGCACCTGGGCTGGGGGGGATCAGAGGGGGAAGGAGGGGGAAGGTCCCCTGCATGTGTCCAAATGGACCCTGGACCTAACCCCAGGATTCTCTCTCTCTCTCTCTTTTAATTACCAGAGCACTGCTCAGCTCTGGTTTATGGTGGTGCAGGGGACTGAGCCTTGGGGACTTTGGGCCTCAGGCATGAGAGTCTCTTTGCATAACCAGTCTCTAGCTACCCCTGCCCCTAACCCCAGGATTCTGAGCCCAGTTCCTGTCTCTCAATGAGCACCTGCAAGATTGACATCCACCTCTAAAGACCTGACCCACCTGCGCCGCCCCCTGCGAACACCTGCTTCGGGGAGGCTCCCGCGGTCTGTCGGTCGGTCGCAGGGGCGGGGTGGGGGTGCCGGCGGACCTCAGAGGCAGGGGAGCGAGACTTCCTGCTCCGCGGGCTGCGCCCGGCGGGGTGAGCGTCCCCCGGGGCCGGCCCGCCCCAGGCCTGGGAGGGCGTGTCCGCTGCTGCCCCGCCCCCGTGGGTCCCGTCGGGGCAGAGCCGGCTGAGCTCCGCGGAGCGCCCAGGATGCGCAGGGTGTCCGCGACCCTCCGCGGCCGGGCGCGGGCCCGGGGCCACGCGGGGACCACCACGCCGCCCCCCGCGAATAGCACAGGTGAGGGCTCGGGGCGCGGCCCGCGAGGGGGCTCTGCGCCCATTTCACAGACAGGGAAGCCGAGGGCTGGGGGCGCACTGCGGGCGGAGAGGTGCGCGGTGCAGGCAGCCGGGCGCGCGGGAGGCGGGGTGCAAGCCTGGCCGGGGGAGGGGGGTTGAAGGGGAAACGAGCGTGCACAGCCGGGACATCCCGCACAGCTCGGTGGTCTTAGTCCAGCGGCGCCCCAAAGCCAGAGGCGAGGGAGGGGGAGGGGGAGAGGGAGAGAGGAGAGAGGAGAGGGGCGGGGAGAGGGAAGAGGAGAGAGGAGAGGGAGAGGGAGAGGGAGAGGGAGAGGGAGAGGGAGAGGGAGAGGGAGAGGGAGAGGGAGAGGGGCGGGGAGGGGGAGAGAGGAGAGAGGAGAGAGGAGAGAGGAGAGAGGAGAGGGAGAGGGGCGGGGAGGGGGAGAGGGAGAGGGAGAGGGAGGAGATCCTCAGGCAGGGGCAGGGGCAGGGGCAGGGGCAGGGGCAGGGGCAGGGGCAGGGGCAGGGGCAGGGGAGGCAGAGGGAGGAGATCCCAAGTCAGAAGGCGGCGCCCTGTACTGCCCAGGGGGGGAAGTCTGCGCGGCCCACGGGAGGAAATGGGCAGATGGCAGATGTCTGGAAGTCGGAACTCGCAGGGAGGTGTCTCGCGTCCCTTGGCCAGCCCCCCCAGCCCCACTTCACAAATGGGGAAACCAAGCCTGGGGTGGGGCGTGAGGGAGAGCGACTGTTTCCGGGGCTCCAGAAGCACGGGAGGGTCACTGTTATCTTTAATTTTAAGATGCTCTCTTGGTTCGCTGGCTGGGCTTTAGGGAAGCCTCTGAGTTCTAACGCCTACTTTGTCTGGTGAATATGGGGCCTGGTGAGGAAGCACCTGGTGGAGTGCACATGTTAACAGTGTGCAAGGACCTGAGTTTGAGCCCCAGTCCCCACCTGCAAGGGGGAAAGCTTTGCAAATGGTGATATCTTTCTCTCTTCTTCTCTGTCTCCCCCTTCCCTCTCTATTTCTGGCTGTGTGTATCCAATAAATAAACATAATAAGGAGAGAAACCTTAAAAAAAAAAAAACAAAAACGGAAGCACAACCAAACCCTGACCCCTGTGCCCCAGACACTTCCGAGACTGGCTTTTTGTGGACACAGATGCCTTCCTTGGGAAGGACCTGGCTGGCACACCTGTATGGTTGGCAGATACTGGAGCAAGAACTTCACTTTTGTGCAAGTGGGTCCTGGAGGGACAGCTGACCCTTGTCACCTGGGTGCAGCCAGCCTCGATGGAAACAGCAACGCCTGCTACCCTCCCACAGATGAGGAAACTGAGGGCTGGGGTGTTGTCATTGAGCAGAGCAGAGGCTGGGAGCTCCTGTTGGAGTTGAAGCCTAAGGAAGGGTGGGCTTATAGTGTTTGATGCCCTGGGGGCAGGCTGAGGTGCAGCCATTTGGCCTGGAGTGCCTAGTCCCAGTTTTGAGAAGGCAAGTTTGTGTCCCGGGCTGTGGGCATTGCTGGGATAAATAGCTGTGGATCAGTCAAGGCCAGGGAGGTTGCTGAGGACTGTGGTTGTGGAGGGTGTGTGTGTGTGTGTGTGTGTGTGTATGGAAAGTCCCTCTCCCTGCCTGTTGGCTGACCTTAGCCTGGCCCTACTACTTCACATTCTCCCAGATCTAAGTCCTGAGAGGTCACAGCCCTGAGTCCTTCCCAAGATTTGGGGATTGAGACGCCCCTCAGACCTGGGGAGAGTCTCTCTGTGCCTCAGTTTCCCTGTGTACTAAGTGATTGGTGCCATATACTTGCCTTCATTACTGTGATCAGGCCAAATTGTTCTGGGAGGGGACCAGGGCCTCTCACCAAGCCTTGCCAGTGTTTGGTGGGCAAACTCCAAGCCACCCCTTTGGAGTCTACCACCCCCTGCCCTATGACCTGCCTCTTGGGTTGTGGAATGGGCACCCCCCCATTCATGGTACTGTGAAGTAAAGGGGTGGATATGGGATCTTTTGGAGACAATATGATGCTCTCAAAAGCTTAGCTAAGTAGTGTACACCCCTCTGCACAGTCTGTAAGATGCTACTCTGTTCTTCCCACAACTGGTCCAGTGAGAGGGGACTGTCTTGAGGTCCCAGGTTCTCCCCCTCCTTTCCCAGCTCTGCTCTGCAAAACCTTAGGTATTTGTGGAATAGCTGACCAGGAGGGGCTGGATACCTGGCATTCTGGAGACCCTCCTATTGCCTGCACCTCCAGGGGGTCTGCTCAGACTATTGGGGAGGGACTCAAAGACTGGCTAGAGGTAACCTTCCACTCCTGTCCCTGGAGGAACCGTAGAAGAAGAGCCCAGAAGAGCAATGCCAGGAACAACTAGCTCCGCATGGGGAGGCAAGCTCTGTGGGCATCTCCCCACCCCACCCCACTGGCCCCAGGTTCCTCCTAATCTCCTCCTGGGTCTCCTCTGAGAGATTTGGAGCACACTCTTCCTGCTGGGCTTGGCCTGGTACTGTTCTGGAGAAAGTATATTCCATTATGTGAACTGACCTGAGGCCAGGAGGCCTAGGGGACCCAGTCTGGACTTTAACTAAGGATCAGGCCTTCAGTGATCCAAACCCCTACACTAGGGTGGGGAACCCTTTTTTTTTTTTCTGTCGAGTATTATTTGAATATATACAACATTATTCGTGGGCCATACAAAACCATCAGCTTAAAAATGAGCACTAATGGAATGTTGGGTCCTGTCTGCAGCTGCCTTGGCAGGGCCAGACCAAATGATATGACTCATGGGCTTCTTGCTCAGTAGAGCGTGCGCGCGCGTGCGTGTGCGTGTGCGTGTGTGTGTGTGTGTGTGTGTGTGTTTCAAACTCTCCCATCAATTCTTCCTGAGGACTCCTTCCCCTTTCAAATTCTAGTAGACAGACTCAGCAAGGAAGTGACTCCCCTACTGCGGGCACCCCAGCTAGACACAAAGTCCAAGGTGGGTCTTGCCCAGTGACCCACCGCACCCCCTTCCCTGCTGCTCATTTCTCCCTTGCGAACCTCTTATCCTCAGGAGGCCATTGTCAACGGTAACTGATTTACCTGGTCCCTGTGGTGAGGTCAGGGTTTGGGGACCCTGTGGGCTCTAAGAGAATGCCAAGAGGGAGGACAGGCGTGTGGTCCAAGGTTCCAGATAAAACATTAACAAACCAGGATCGTTCTCACCACAGGCTGGTCCAGCTGGGGGAGGCAAGGCTGGAGGAGGGGCCCACCAGGCTCACACTGTGCACCCTCCGCGTGGGAGATGGGCCAGAGAGCATGCCAGTGACTGGAGGCGAGACGGGGGTGTTGTCTCAGGGACACCAGAAGGTGTGTCTGCCTTCATCTGCTCTCTCCACTGTCCTGGGGGCCCTGCAGAGTTTCTGGTTTGTATCTTGTTTGCATCACATTCATTCCCTTTGTTACTTTCTGGTATTCTCCCTTCCCCCATTTAAAACGTGAAAATACTGAAAAAGAAGGGGGCATAAAGGGTGCAGGGGAAAATGTGTCAAAGGTTGAGGGGTGTGGAACTCCCCCTAGAGAAGGGGTAAGGGGACATTCAGTGATTGGTGTTGAGTGGCCGGCGGGTGGGGCCAGGATGAGAGAGTAGCTGGGGGAGATGTGCCCACTGCAGGGGACCAGCCCAAGAGGGGCACCCAGGGTTAGCCAGGCTTCCATCAGAGGAGGCCACTCCAAGCTTGACTTCCTAGGCACCAAGTTTAGAGAGCCAGAAAGGGTGACTAGGGGTCTCCAGACTGGGTTCAGGGACTCAGCAAGGTGTGTGGAACTCAGTGAGGTATAACAGGGGACTTGGGGGGGGGCTGGGGGGGGCCTGGGGGTCTTTAGACTGGATAGGAAGGGGCCTGAGCAAAGACTTGCATTGTGAGGCTAGGGCTGTGTCTCAGGCCCACTGGCCTGTTCACCATACCTTGGTGACTCCTGGGAACATCTCTGTGGGGCTGAGAAGGAGAGGCTCATGGGTAACCTGAAAACCATGTTACCCAGCCTGGCTGCCCAGCACTATGGGAGATTTGGGGATGCAATTAGTGTCTTCAGGGCCATGTGATAGTGGACCTTGGTTTCCTTGTCTAGAAAGCTGGCTAAGCCCAGAGAGATGTTTGCTGGCCCAGGGAAAGTGTGCAGCAGACCCCATTGGAGCCCAGGGAAGGGGTGGCAGGTCAAGTCACTTGGGCCTTGTGAATGGGGGAGGAAGTGGGGTGGACAGGCCACACTGTCAGCTCTGGCTTATGGTTGGGGGTGGGGTAGGGGGGGGACTGAACCTGGGACTTTTGGTGCCTCAGGCATGAAAGTCTTTTTGCATAACCACTATGCTATCTCTCCACTCCCACCTGGTGGAGATATTTCTGGCCTGTGAATTGGGGGTGACAGGGAGGTGTCCTGGGCCTATATGTGCGGCCAGGTAGAGGTGACCCCAAGCGTCCTGCTCCTCGGTGCTACTCCCCAGTTTCCGTGGGCCGGTCCACTCCTATTCCCTGAGAATGCCCACCTGGCTTCACAAATGGAAGTTCTAACAGGGTCAGGGTAGGGTCTGGACTTTTGGTAAGAAGTGGTCCCCAGGGTCAGACCTGGTGATGGGGAGGGTTGCAGCCAATAGTCAACTGGATCTACCCCCCCACACACACACACTTTAATCTTGGTGGGGTTAGCCCCTGGCCTCCAGGTGGGCGGAGGTACCAGAAGCAGATGCTTACTGCGGGCCCGTCCCCCTCCCTCCTCACCACAGTCGCTGCCTCAGACCTTTCGTTTTCAGTTTGAAAAGATCATTGACACTTCACACTGTGTTTCAGGAGGGAGACTGTCTTCAGTAAGGGGCTGAGACCCCAGAACTGCCTCCCCGCTGCTCACCCTCAGCTATACTGACTAGGTCTTCACAGGGCCCTGAGTGACCTCCGAGAAAGGCCACCCTTTTGCTAGGCATGGGGGGAGGGGAGACGCTGCAGAGCAGTATGTAGCGCCCCCCACCCTCCATTTCCCCCCTCTTTGTTTCTGAGGCTCCTAGAGGCAGGACAGCCTCTGGATACTCTGGGGCAGTTAGTTCTGTCCTTTGACATGTGTGAAGCAGAAGCTGGGGAGCCACCTGCAGTGTGACACAGGCTGGGCCCCTCACCGCAGAGCAGCCCGCAGCAGCACAGGATGTGGTTGTGGACGGTGGTCCTCTCCCTGCCTCCGTGCACACCCGCTCGGTGCTCTTTCTGGGCCCACCTGCTAGGGGATGGTCACTGTGGGGCTTCCTTTCTGGGCTGCACATCCTCATGGGTCCCCTTCACCCCGCCTGCTACAGCATTTACAGTTGGAGGGACTTAGACCTGAGAAGGGACTGGGTCCCGAAACCACGAGGCTGTGGCATTGACTTGCTGCCTGGGTCAGTGGCCCCCGCTGTCATTTGTATTCCATTTCAGGGCCATCCAAGGGGGGTGACGTGGGCTTGGCAGAGGTGAGCAGTGCTGGCAGGGCTCTGAAAGGGGACTTGGAGTGGTCGATATGATGGCAAGCTCAGCGAACATTCAGAAGTGACACTCTGGGCTTTCTCCCAACATTAAAAAAAAAAAAAAATTTATGTATTTATTCCCATTTGTTGCCCTTGTTGTTTTATTGTTGTAGTTAATTATTGTTGTTGTTATTGATGTCGTTGTTGGATAGGACAGAGAGAAATGGAGAGAGGAGGAGAGAAAGACAGACACCTGCAGACCTGCTTTACCACTGTGAAGCGACTCCCCTGCAGGTGGGGAGCCAGGGGCTCGAACCTGGATCCTTGCCCCAGTCCTAGTGCTTTGTGCCACCTGCGCTTAGCCCACTGTGCTACCGCCCGACTCCCGCTCCCAACATTTTCCATGTTTTCAGATGTACCACAGAGTGGAAGGAGTTCACAGCCACTGCACCCAGCTGCCCTGGACACCTAGCAACCTCTATCTCAGACCTCTTCTGCCTGTGTACCCTCCAGGCACCTGTGTTCTGGGGAGGTCCTGAGGGTGTCTTTATTACTATTATTATTATTATTTTGTTTGTTACTGTTTTTGCCAGAGCACCGCTCAGCTCTGGATTATGGTAGTGCTGGCAACTGAATGAACCTAGCACATCTGAGCCCAAGGCATGGAAGTCTTTTTGTATCACTGTTATGTATTTCCTCAACCCCTCAGGGTTTCTTTAAAGGCAAGCTCTGTTCCTCCATCTGCTCCTGTTGCATTTGGAATATGCTGGATAGACAGCCACCACCCCTGCCCCCTCAACTGCCCTGCTGACCTCCCCTTGGGCCTCCCCTTCCTGGCAGCCACACTGGGGAGAAAGAAGGTGCATTAGCCAAGGGAGAATGGAGAAGTCAGAGCTCTAAATTGAGCACTGGGAAGTGCTAGCTGCCTGATGGCCCAGGACCACGTGGTTGCCTTGTGGCTGGCCCTGTTAGGTCTACCCAGTTCCAGAAGCTTCATTCACCTCCCTGGCTGGAAGGACAACAGTGGCCATGTTCATGGCTCCTGGAAGAGAAAAGACATTCTCTTTTTCTTTCCTTTTTTTTTTTTGTCTCCAAGGTTATTGCTGGGGCTTGGTGCCTACACCATGAATCCACTGTTCCTGGAAGCCATGTTTTCCATTTTCTTGTTATTGTTGTTGGATAGGAGAGAGAGAAATTGATAGAGGAGGGGAAGTCAAAAAGGGGGAGAGAAAGATAGATTCCTGTAGTCCTCCTTCACCACTTGTGAAGTAAACCCTCTGCAGGTGGGGAGCCAGGGCTCAAACCAGGATCCCTGCGCTGGTCCTTGAGCTGCGCACATGCGCCCAACACAGTGTGCTACCTCCTGAAAGACATTTTCTATGGGAGAGGTACTGGGGGCTGGCACAACTCGTGCCCATCCATTCATTCCTATATTAGTGCCTCTAGAGACTGTCAAGTGGTTGGGGAAGAGCTCAGGCTCTAGGGTCATGGCTGACAGCTGTGGTGGTTGGGGAAGAGCTCGGGCTCTAGGGTCCGAGCTGGCAGCTGTGGTGGTTGGGGAAGAGCTCGGGCTCTAGGGTCAGAGCTGCAGCTATGGTGGTTGGGGAAGAGCTCAGGCTCTAGGGTCATGGCTGGCAGCTGTGGTGGTTGGGGAAGAGCTCGGGCTCTAGGGTCAGAGCTGACAGCTGTGGTGGTTGGGGAAGAGCTCGGGCTCTAGGGTCAGGGCTGACAGCTGTGGTGGTTGGGGAAGAGGGCTCTAGGGTCAGAGCTGACAGCTGTGGTGGTTGGGGAAGAGCTCGGGCTCTAGGGTCAGGGCTGACAGCTGTGGTGGTTGGGGAAGAGCTCGGGCTCTAGGGTCAGAGCTGGCAGCTGTGGTGGTTGGGGAAGAGCTCGGGCTCTAGGGTCATGGCTGACAGCTGTGGTGGTTGGGGAAGAGCTCGGGCTCTAGGGTCCGAGCTGACAGCTGTGGTGGTTGGGGAAGAGCTCGGGCTCTAGGGTCAGAGCTGCAGCTATGGTGGTTGGGGAAGAGCTCAGGCTCTAGGGTCATGGCTGGCATCTGTGGTGGTTGGGGAAGAGCTCGGGCTCTAGGGTCAGAGCTGGCAGCTGTGGTGGTTGGGGAAGAGCTCGGGCTCTAGGGTCATGGCTGACAGCTGTGGTGGTTGGGGAAGAGCTCGGGCTCTAGGGTCAGGGCTGACAGCTGTGGTGGTTGGGGAAGAGCTCGGGCTCTAGGGTCAGAGCTGACAGCTGTGGTGGTTGGGGAAGAGCTCAGGCTCTAGGGTCATGGCTGACAGCTGTGGTGGTTGGGGAAGAGCTCGGGCTCTAGGGTCAGAGCTGCAGCTGTGGTGGTTGGGGAAGAGCTCAGGCTCTAGGGTCAGGGCTGACAGCTGTGGTGGTTGGGGAAGAACTCAAGTTCTAGGGTCTGAGCTGCAGCTGTGGTGGTTGAGGAAGAGCTCAGGCTCTAGGGTCATGGCTGACAGCTGTGGTGGTTGGGGAAGAGCTCGGGCTCTAGGGTCAGAGCTGGCAGCTGTGGTGGTTGGGGAAGAGCTCGGGCTCTAGGGTCATGGCTGACAGCTGTGGTGGTTGGGGAAGAGCTCGGGCTCTAGGGTCATGGCTGGCAGCAGTGGTGGTTGGGGAAGAGCTCGGGCTCTAGGGTCAGAGCTGGCAGCCGTGGTGGTTGGGGAAGAGCTCGGGCTCTAGGGTCAGGGCTGACAGCCGTGGTGGTTGGGGAAGAGCTCGGGCTCTAGGGTCATGGCTGGCATCTGTGGTGGTTGGGGAAGAGCTCGGGCTCTAGGGTCAGAGCTGGCAGCTGTGGTGGTTGGGGAAGAGCTCGGGCTCTAGGGTCATGGCTGACAGCTGTGGTGGTTGGGGAAGAGCTCGGGCTCTAGGGTCAGGGCTGACAGCTGTGGTGGTTGGGGAAGAGCTCGGGCTCTAGGGTCAGAGCTGCAGCTGTGGTGGTTGGGGAAGAGCTCAGGCTCTAGAGTCAGGGCTGACAGCTGTGGTGGTTGGGGAAGAGCTCAAGTTCTAGGGTCTGAGCTGCAGCTGTGGTGGTTGAGGAAGAGCTCAGGCTCTAGGGTCATGGCTGACAGCTGTGGTGGTTGGGGAAGAGCTCGGGCTCTAGGGTCAGAGCTGGCAGCTGTGGTGGTTGGGGAAGAGCTCGGGCTCTAGGGTCAGAGCTGGCAGCTGTGGTGGTTGGGGAAGAGCTAGGGCTCTAGGGTCAGGGCTGACAGCTGTGGTGGTTGGGGAAGAGCTCAGGCTCTAGGGTCATGGCTGACAGCTGTGGTGGTTGGGGAAGAGCTCGGGCTCTAGGGTCATGGCTGACAGCTGTGGTGGTTGGGGAAGAGCTCGGGCTCTAGGGTCAGAGCTGGCAGCCGTGGTGGTTGGGGAAGAGCTCGGGCTCTGGGGTCATGGCTGACAGCTGTGGTGGTTGGGGAAGAGCTCGGGCTCTAGGGTCAGAGCTGGCAGCTGTGGTGGTTGGGGAAGAGCTCGGGCTCTAGGGTCATGGCTGACAGCTGTGGTGGTTGGGGAAGAGCTCGGGCTCTAGGGTCATGGCTGGCAGCAGTGGTGGTTGGGGAAGAGCTCGGGCTCTAGGGTCATGGCTGACAGCTGTGGTGGTTGGGGAAGAGCTCGGGCTCTAGGGTCAGGGCTGACAGCTGTGGTAGTTGGGGAAGAACTCGGGCTCTAGGGTCAGGGCTGACAGCTGTGGTGGTTGGGGAAGAGCTCGGGCTCTAGGGTCAGAGTTGACAGCTGTGGTGGTTGGGGAAGAGCTCGGGCTCTAGGGTCAGAGCTGCAGCTGTGGTGGTTGGGGAAGAGCTCAGGCTCTAGGGTCAGGGCTGACAGCTGTGGTGGTTGGGGAAGAGCTCAAGTTCTAGGGTCTGAGCTGCAGCTGTGGTGGTTGAGGAAGAGCTCAGGCTCTAGGGTCAGGGCTGACAGCTGTGGTGGTTGGGGAAGAGCTCGGGCTCTAGGGTCAGAGCTGGCAGCTGTGGTGGTTGGGGAAGAGCTCGGGCTCTAGGGTCAGAGCTGGCAGCTGTGGTGGTTGGGGAAGAGCTAGGGCTCTAGGGTCAGGGCTGACAGCTGTGGTGGTTGGGGAAGAGCTCAGGCTCTAGGGTCATGGCTGACAGCTGTGGTGGTTGGGGAAGAGCTCGGGCTCTATGGTCATGGCTGACAGCTGTGGTGGTTGGGGAAGAACTCAGGCTCTAGGGTCAGAGCTGGCAGCTGTGATGGTTGGGGAAGAGCTCAGGCTCTAGGGTCAGAGCTGGCAGCTGTGGTCTTTGGGGAAGAGCTCAGGCTCTGGGGTCATGGCTGACAGCTGTGGTGGTTGGGGAAGAGCTCAGGTCTAGGGTCAGAGCCTGCAGCCGTGGTGGTTGGGGAAGAGCTCGGGCTCTAGGGTCAGAGCTGGCAGCCGTGGTGGTTGGGGAAGAGCTCGGGCTCTAGGGTCAGAGCTGACAGCCGTGGTGGTTGGGGAAGAGCTTGTGCTCTAGGGTCATGGCTGGCATCTGTGGTGGTTGGGGAAGAGCTCGGGCTCTAGGGTCAGAGCTGGCAGCTGTGGTGGTTGGGGAAGAGCTCGGGCTCTAGGGTCATGGCTGACAGCTGTGGTGGTTGGGGAAGAGCTCGGGCTCTAGGGTCAGGGCTGACAGCTGTGGTGGTTGGGGAAGAGCTCGGGCTCTAGGGTCAGGGCTGACAGCTGTGGTGGTTGGGGAAGAGCTCGGGCTCTAGGGTCAGGGCTGACAGCTGTGGTGGTTGGGGAAGAGCTCGGGCTCTAGGGTCAGAGCTGCAGCTGTGGTGGTTGGGGAAGAGCTCAGGCTCTAGGGTCAGGGCTGACAGCTGTGGTGGTTGGGGAAGAGCTCAAGTTCTAGGGTCTGAGCTGCAGCTGTGGTGGTTGAGGAAGAGCTCAGGCTCTAGGGTCATGGCTGACAGCTGTGGTGGTTGGGGAAGAGCTCGGGCTCTAGGGTCATGGCTGGCAGCTGTGGTGGTTGGGGAAGAGCTCGGGCTCTAGGGTCATGGCTGGCAGCTGTGGTGGTTGGGGAACAGCTCGGGCTCTAGGGTCATGGCTGGCAGCTGTGGTGGTTGGGGAAGAGCTCGGGCTCTAGGGTCATGGCTGACAGCTGTGGTGGTTGGGGAAGATCTCGGTCTCTAGGGACATGGCTGGCATCTGTGGTGGTTGGGGAAGAGCTCGTGCTCTAGGGTCATGGCTGACAGCTGTGTTGGTTGGGGAAGAGCTCGGGCTCTAGGGTCAGGGCTGACAGCTGTGGTGGTTGGGGAAGAGCTCGGGCTCTAGGGTCATGGCTGACAGCTGTGGTGGTTGGGGAAGATCGGGTTCTAGGGTCATGGCTGGCATCTGTGGTGGTTGGGGAAGAGCTCGTGCTCTTGGGTCATGGCTGGCAGCTGTGGTGGTTGGGGAAGAGCTCGTGCTCTTGGGTCATGGCTGGCAGCTGTGGTGGTTGGGGAAGAACTCGGGCTCTAGGGTCAGAGCTGGTAGCTGTGGTGGTTGGGGAAGAGCTCAGGCTCTAGGGTCATGGCTGATAGCTGTGGTGGTTGGGGAAGAGCTCGGGCTCTAGGGTCAGGGCTGACAGCTGTGGTGGTTGGGGAAGAGCTCACGCTCTGGGGTCATGGCTGACAGTTGTGGTGCCGCTGAGTGCTGCTGGCCCAGGCCAGGACTTTAGGGAAGGGTTATGCAGGATGTCTGAGGATGGATGGGTGCAGCACCCACCTCTCTGCCTCCCAGGGCTCCAGTTCAGCCCATTGGTAACTGCCAATTGGTTCAGCCCAGTCTGGTAACTTCCTGTGGCCCCCTACCCTATTTTTCACACCCCCAGAAGTGCTATCCTCTCCCCCCACACCCTTGCCAACCTGCTGGGGCAAGCTTTTTCATCTTCAGCAATCTCAGTGGCCAAAGACATCCAGTTTTTTTTTTTTTTTTTAATGTTTATAGCAACCTTATTTACAGCAGCCAAATTGTATAAGCAGTCCCAGTATCTTTCACTGCTTGAAAGGATAAAATGTTAAATACATAAAAAGTAGACTATTACTCAGCTTTGAAAAGGAATGCCAAGCACATGCTATACCTAAAAGCCATGAAGACATGATAGTGAAATAAATCAGGCACAAGAGACTAAAACATTTTACTTTTTATTATCTTTGTTTATTTATTGGCTAGGGGAAGGGGGTGATAGAGACTGAAAGAGACAGAGAGATACCTGCAGCCCTGCTTCACCACTTGCAAAGCTTTCCCTCAGCAGGTGGGGACCACAGGCTTGAATCTGGGTCCTTGTGCACTGTAACATGTGCACTCAACCAGCTGCACCACCACCTGGCCCCAAGAAACTAAATTTTTTTTATGATTCTAGTTATATAACACTCCCAAGGGTTTTTTTTGTTTTGTTATCTTTATTTATTGGATAGAGACAGTCAGAAATTGAGAGGGTAGGGGGAGATAGAGAGGGAGAGAGAAAGAGAGACACCTGCACCCCTGCTTCACCATTTGCAAAGATTTCCCCCTGCAGCTGGGGACCGAGGGCTCGAACCTGGGTCCTTGCGCATTGTAATGTGTGCGCTCAACCAGGTGCACCACCACCTGGCCCCACTTTATTTTTTCTGTATTTGACAGGACAGAAAGAAGTTAAAGGTGAGAGAGGGAGGGAGGGAGAGAGAGAGAGCTATATCACTACTTCACTGTTCATAAAGCTTACTCCCTGCAGGTGGGGACGTGGGGCTTGAACCTCGAGCATGGTAACATGTGCACTCAACCAAGACTCTTAGCTCCAAGACTTGCAATTTTTAAAAGTCAGGTTTCTTTGGGTGTGTTTCCCCTGAATTTTTAAAACAGCTTTATTGAGGTGTGATTCCCTCGTTACAGGTGTACGTTTAAAATGTACAACTTAGTGACTTGTAGTACAGTACATTCTGAGTGGTGCCACCACTGTCACAGACATTCTAGGACATCTTTATCAGCCCCCAAACAAGCTCCACATCCTCTAGCTGTTAGCTCTCAATTTTGCTCCTTCCGTCAGCCCCTGGCAGCCACTCATCTATTTTCTGCCTCTGTAGATTTGCCTCTTACGGATAGTTCATGCAAACTGAACTGTGCAATAGATGGTCTCTTGTACTTGTATTCAGAATCTTGCTTTTTGAGCTGGACGGATCCCTTTGCAGCATATTCCATCCCACCGGAGGGATGGGCCATGTTGACTTACCCACCACTCAGCTAAAGGGCATTTGGGATGTTTCTACTTTTTGGCAGTTAGGAATAATGCTGCTGTGGACATTCACGGACAGGCGTTAGCATGGACCTGTGTTTCCCTTTTCCCGGTGTGACTGCAAGTAGAGTTGCTGTGTCTTGTGGCAGTTATGTGTCAACTATGGAATGAGCCCCAAAGCAGCCTCCCTGTCTTTCCCACTTGCACCGTGAGGGCTCCTGTCTCTGCACACCTAGTGTACCTGGAGCCCCGCCAGCCTGGTGACTGAGGGTACACCTTCCTGTGGGCCAGGTGTGCCTTTCCCAGAAGCCTGTGGTGCTGAGAAAAAAGGTCTGTGTGAAGTGGGTTGTTGTCTGTACCACTCAGTGAATAATTCGTACACTCTAGATATGAGTCCTTTAGCAGACATGATTTGCAAGTGTTTTCTCCCACTCTGTGGGTTGTCTTTTGACTTTCTTGATTGAATCCTTTGAAGCACAAGTGTTTTTAATTTTGATGAGGTGTAGTTTCCTTACTTTTCCTTCTGTTGTTTGTCTTTTTGGTGTCCTGGCCCAGAAACCATTGCTAAACCCAAGGTCAGGAAGATTTACGTCTTCTATATTTTTCTCTAAAGAGTCCGATAGCTTTAGCTCTTTTAAGTTAGATCTTTGATTTATTGTTAGTTGGTTCTTGTATCTAAAGTGAAGATTGAACCAATGGAACCAATGGTTGAAAAACCATCATTTTCTCATTGAATTGTACTGGCACCCTTGTCAAAAATAAATTGAGCGTAAATAGTTTTTTTCTGAACTCTGGATTCAATCCAATCCCATTGCCTTTAGATTTGTCTTTCTAAAGCTGGCCCCACTCGGTTTGGATCACCATGACTTGGTGCTAAGTTTTGAAACAGGGAAGTGTGACTCCTTCAAGCTTCTTCTTCTTCTTCTTCTTCTTTTCGAGATCATTTTTGTCAGGGCTCTTCAGGCTCCTCTGCATTTCCATATGCATTTGGGGGTCAGCTTGTCAGATTCTGCAAAGGTTCTGGCTGATGTTTCAAGTCTGAGCAGAATCCAAGTACTGCTTCTGCTTCTGCTTCTGCTTCTGCTTCTGCTTCTGAGCAGTGTCAGCCCCCAGTCCACTCAAGTCATCTTTTCCACTGACTTAGGACTTCTTTCATTTCTTTCAGTCTGTTTTACAGGTTTCAGAGTCTAAGTTTCGCACCACTTATATTCAAGTTAGATCCGAGCATCTTATTCGCCATGATATCATTGTAAATGGAATTGGAGTTTTCGTTTTGTTTGGTCTGGTCACTTGACCCTGACTGTTGCTTGTGCTGGGGAATCGACCCCAAAACCTCTTGCATGTGTGCAGAATTTGCTTTCTCACTTTCACTTTCAGTTTGCTCATAGCTCCTGAGACACAGTGGGTTTTGCTTTTGACCGTATACCTGCAGTTCCTGTTGGACTCATGTATTCTCATAGATTTTTTTTTAGCAGGTTTCCTGGGGGTTTCTAGATACAAGATCATACTTCTCTTCCCCCCCCCCCAACTGGATGCCTTTAATCTCTTTCCTAATTGCCCTTCCCCCTGGTTTGGTTTCTTTTTGTTTGTTTGTTTTTATTTTCCGAGATCACTATTCAGTTCTGGTTTATGGTGGTGCTGGGGATTGAACCTGCAATCTTGGAGCTTCAGTCATTCAAGTCTTTTGCAGAACATTATGCTGTGTTCCCTACCTGTCTCCTGGTTTTTGAGCTGTCTTTTTTGATTTTCCCATTCTTGTCTACTGGGATTGTGTTAGTCTATGAGCTGTACACACAGGAGACACTTGGTTACATGTATGTTACAGATACCTACTCGACCCTTATTTTGCCATTAAATTAGGATTCAGGTTCAGCCATCCTGAATGGCAGCTCATGCTGAGTGACAGGCCCTATCCCTATGTGTATGCCTATCCCTGTGGCCTGTGTTCCCCACTCCCAAATGGAATCTGCCTGCGCCATTTGAAGGACATTCACTCCCCAGCCACCACAGATGCCCTGGGAGTAGATTTTGAAAGTCGATTCCGCAGGGGTTGCTGGACAATTGGCCATCGATTGGGAAGAGTTCAGGTATGTTCCACATTCTGGATGAAGAATCTGGGGACCGACCACCAGCAAAGTTAAACCGAACAGTATGTTAAGTGAACAGTTTGGGAAGCACGGAAATGATCTGGGGCAGGTGGACTGAATGGGCCACAGGCAGAGGACGGTCCTGGCAGAGGACAGGTGAAGGCATGTCTGGGGCACAGTGGAATGACTGGTCTGCAGCCTGCCTTCCTTGCCATCATCACAGCTAGTAGGGCCTGTGTACCATCAGAGGCGACAGGGATGCCAACAGGGACACCCACGTGACAGGACTCACTGCTGTGAATATAGCTGCTGTACACTTCTTCCTCGGTGTGCTGTGTTGAGTGACAGATGTCCCAGAGAACTTTGCACGTGTGTCTGTGTGCATGTCTGCACGTACACGTGTGCGAGGGTGTACCCCGCTCCACTGCATAGAAGATGTCCACCTATGCTGAACAGCTCAAAGCAAACAACCTGGTACAGAGATCCCAGCAACAATTCATAATCATTTCCTTTGACTAGTTGCTCAACTGCACACATAAGGCTCTTAATATACTGGACGGAGCTCCTTGCCTACAAAGTACAAGGGGAACCGCGCTTGCGTCCTTGCTGAATCTGTGAACCTGTAAAACCTGCTATCTTTTACTCCCCTCCCATTTGAAAAGGTGGGGTGGGAATCAGCCCTCAGTGTGGAAGTTGTTGTTTTCTTTCTTTCTTTCTTTCTTTCTTTTTCTGTCTGCCCAGTGAGAGTTAGCTTTTGCCCATGTCTGTTGGCCATTTGTACGGCTTTGTGACTTGCCTCTTGACATGTTAGTTCATTCTATTTACTGGGATATTCAGTTTTCATTGAGACATCAGATCTTTGGAAATTAAGTCTGCCTAGCCTTTGTTCTGTTTCCCAAGTATCTTTCCCTAATTCTTCTCATCTGACTGTTGGTTTTTTTTTTTAATTTTTTTAATATTTATTTTATTTATTTTTTCCCTTTTGTTGCCCTTGTTGTTTTATTGTTGTAGTTATTATTGTTGTTGTTGGATAGGACAGAGAGAAATGGAGAGAGGGAGGGGAAGACAGAGAGGAGGAGAAAAAGACAGACACCTGCGGACCTGCTTCACCACCTGTGAAGCGACTCCCCTGCAGGTGGGGAGCCGGGGTTCGAACCGGGATCCTTACGCCGGTCCTTGTGCTTTGTGCCACCTGCGCTTAGCCCGCTGTGCTCCCTGACTGTTGGCTTTTCAGTTAGAATATTTGCTTTTCAGTTGGCGGTCCACTCTGTCCCCATTTTCCCTCTTTGCTCTGGCTTTGCCCCGGGAGCCACGCCGACATGGTTATTGTGCGGCTCCTTTCATCGTCTCCTGATGCACGGTTTTCGTTTCAGCACCGGTCTCCAGAACATCTAGAGTTCACTGAAGTGGACATCAGCTGGGTCTTTGTCCCCACGTCACTGGTCACGTGAACACCACTCCCAGGGTGGCCCTGTGACCTTCTCCAGAGCGCCTCCTGACTGTTGGGCAGCAGGCTGGGGCCTCAAGCCATCTTACCTCTCCCCCTCCCTAGGCACATGTGCCCAAATGCAGCCACCTCCGCGGGGTTCCATCCAAGTCATTCGTGGTGACGGCGCTTCTGTGGGCACGGTCATCGTGTTCCACTGCCCTGCGGGTCACCAGATGCTGGGGTCCGGCCTCCTCACCTGCTCCTGGAAAGGGAGCACCGCGGAGTGGTCTTCAGGGACACCCACGTGCAAGTGTGAGCTGCCCCTGGGGGGCGGAGGGGTACCGGATCCCTTCCTGTGGGTGGTGTGGGTGTCACAGAGAAGGCAGGATGGGTGCTAGTCGTGGCTGGGCTTGTGTTTAGGATGCTGATCTGAGAGTTACTGGCTCTACCACTGACTTAGCCTGTTACCTCCAAGATGTTGCCTGGGCTGTGTGAGTGGCATCTAAGTGAGTTGACGTGTTCATCCTTTCATTTTTTCATTATGCATGTCCTTGATTCATTTATGACAGCCCTTGATAGGATATTGTGTAGCTTTTTAAAATTTTATTTATTTATTATTGGACAGAGAGAGAAATTGAGAAGGGAAGGAGAGACAGAGAGGGAGAGAGACAGAGAGACACCTGCAACTCTGCTTCCCTACTCATTAAGGTTTCCCCCTGCAGATGGGGACCAGGGCCTTGAACCTGCATCCTTGTTTGTGCACAGTAATGTGTGCGCTTAACTAGGTGCACCACCACTGGGCAAAGCTCCCTGGGAGCTGTTGGGTCTGGGCGGACTAGCCCAGGACTGTTCTGTCTCCTCACAGCCGTACCACCGCAAGACATGTTTGGCTTCAAAGTGGCTGTGATCGCCTCCATCGTCAGCAGCGCCATCATCCTGCTCATGTCCGTGGCCTTCCTCACCTGCTGCCTGATGAAGTGCGTGAAGAGGAGTGAGCGACAGCATGCTGACAGGTATGCTGTCCTTGCTGTTGCAGGCCCTCCTGGGAGGCAGCTCTGCTACCTGGAGCCCTGACTGCATGGGGTCAGCATCCCGATGCTGGTACCCAGGTTCCTGCTCTCACGGTCGTTGCTGAGGCAGTCACAGGCGTTGTGATATCCTGTCTGTGGAAATGGTGGCTTGTGCTCTGCGTGGCTGGGGTGTAGGGCCGATAGACCTCTGGTTAACTTCAGCCCACAGACAGAATCTTTATACTGTAATTAAAAAATGTTTTAGGGAGTCGGGCAGTGGCACAGTGGGTTAAGCGCAGGTGGTGCAAAACGCAAAGACCAGCATAAGGATCCCGGTTTGAGTCCCTGGCTCCCCACCTGCAGAGGAGTCGCTTCACAGGCTGTGAAGCAGGTCTGCAGGTGTCTGTCTTTCTCTTGCCTTCTCTGTCTACCCCTTCTCTCTCCATTTCTCTCTGTCCTGTCCAACAATGACGACAACAGTAACAACCACAATAACAACTACAACAATAAAACAACAAGGGCAACAGAAGGAAATAAATAAATAAATAAATATTAATAAAAAATTAAAAACAAAAAAATGTTTTAGCTTTGGTGTTTTGCACAAAAGTAAAGGACTCTGGGGGTGGGGGTGGAGGAGTGTTGAGGTCCTGGGACATGGCGGTGGAGGAGGACCTAGGTGGGGGGTTAGAATGTTATGTGGAAAAGTGAGACATGTTGCACATGGACCAGCTACAGTGTTTTACTGTTGACTATAAAAAATTAATCCCCCTAATAAAGGAAAAATATTTTAGCAAGGAGAGATAGCATAATGGCTGTGCAAAGAATCTGCCATGCCTGAGGCTCCGAAGTCCCAGGTTCAGCCCCCCTGAACCACTGTAAGCCAGATCTGAGAAGTGCTCAGATAGAAAATAAACAAATACATCTCTTATCCTGGGAGGTGGTGGGTGCAGTTGCTAGAGTGTTGAACTTGCAAGCATGAGGTCCTAGGTTCAGTCTCTGGCATTAAATATGCTACAGTTATGCTCTGGTTCTCTCTCTCTCTCTCTCTCTCTCATTCCTAAATAAGTAACTCTTTAGTTAAAAAAAAATTAACAGGAGGGAGCACGGAACTTTGGTGGTTGGTGTAGAAGTGTATCCTTATAATCTTACAGACTTGTAAACTATTTTTTTTATAAAAAGGAAACACTGACAAAATCATAGGATAAGAGGGGTACAACTCCACACAGTTCCCACCAGAAGAACTCTGTATCCCATCTCCTTCCCTGATAGCTTTCCTATTCTTTATCCCTCTGGGAGTATGGACCCAAGGTCATTGTGGGGTACAGAAGGTAGAAGGTCTGGCTTCTGTAACTGTTTCCCCACTGAACATGGGCGTTGACAGGTGGATCCATACTCCCAGCCTGCCTCTCTCTTTCCCTAGTGGGCAGGGCTCTGGGGAAGTGGAGCTCCAGGACATAATGGTGGGGTTGTCTGTCCAGGGAAGTCTGGTTGGCATCATGCTAGCATCTGGAACCTGGTGGCTGAAAAGAGAGTTAACATACAAAGCCAAAGAAATTGTTGACCAATCATGGACCTAAAGGCTGGAATAGTGCAGATGAAGAGTTGCGGAGGGGAGGGGGTATCCTCCATTTTGTTGATGGCTAGTGGCATATTTTAGTTATATTCCAAAGGGCCTGTGGCTATACTAGTTTTTTTTTTTCTTTTTTTCCATGATCCTGAAATCTGATATGCTGGTGGATCCAAGTTATTGTCTGGGGAAATGATGTCATGGCTGGGAAAAGGACCAGAAAGCTGGATCAGGGAAGAGAGTAGCTCCCTAATATGGGAAAGGGGTATAAATATTGTTGACTGTAAACCCCATAGATTTGATCTGATCTGGGGCCCATATTCAGCTTAGGAGCTTATGTGACTTCTGCATCCCTGTAGATCTGAGCTCACATTCTGTGGTCATGACTTGTAAACTATTATTAAGTTACTAGTTAAAAACATATTTAAAAAAACCTCTTGTCAGATGACCAAGTGGGGTTTGTATTATGTGGAAAACAGAAATGTTATGCATGTACAAACTATTGTCGAACTATTTACTGTCGAATGTAAAACATTAATCCCCCAATAAAGAAAGTAAGGAAAAAAAAAACCTTTTAGGTAGGAAGTAGGACAGAGAGAAATTGAGAGGGGATGGGATGAGATGGGGGTGATACCTTTAGCACTTCCTCACGCCTTGTGGAGTTTCCCCTGTGCAGGTGGGGACAAGGGTTTGAACCAGGGTCCTTGAGCATGGTAATGTGTGTGCTTAACTGGGCATGCCACTGCCCAGCCCCAAAACATTCAAAAATTTTAATTATAAAATAGTTATAACAAAGAAACTTAGCATTTTAGTCACTTAAGTGTATAGTTCATAGGCATCACTTATATTCCCAAAGCTTTGCAGCCATGGGCCTGGCCCATGTCTAGAACTCTCTGTCGTGTCTTTGTGACAATTCACAGGCACGCAGCCACACTGCTGTTTGCCAATCATCCTGAGCAGCAGAGCTGAGGACTCACAGTCATGATGCCGTGACCACCATGCCCCAGTGCTTACTGTGGGCCCTGCGGGGCCAGAGCAAAGGTCAGGCATAGTCCTGGACACAGAAGCGCATGATGTCCCTCCCCACCCCCATCTCTCTCCAGGGCCACCCAGCTGTGGCTTCAGTTGCGAGGGGAGGACCTAGAGACAGTGCAGGCCGCCTACCTGGGCCTCAAGGGCCTGCACAACAGCAGCCGTGGAGAGTCCGGCAGCCGACCCAGCCAGGCACATGATAACCACAGCTTCACCAGGTATGGGCCTGGGGTGCGGGGTGAAGGGGGTCCTGGCTCAGTCAGGACGCCGGGTGTGTGGACCAGAATTCTGCCTCCACAGCTCCAGTACTGTGTGCCGTACTCACCAGGCCAGAGCTCAGTCCTTCTGCACCCACATGACAGTGCACCTAGTACTCAGAGGCGCACCCAGTACTCAGAGGCTCACCCAGTACTCAGAGGCTCACCCAGTACTCAGAGGCGCACCCAGTACTCAGAGGTGCACCCAGTACTCAGAGGCTCACCCACTATTCAGAGGCGCACCCAGTACTCAGAGGCTCACCCAGTACTCAGAGGCTCACCCAGTACTCAGAGGCTCACCCAGTACTCAGAGGTGCACCTAGTACTCAGAGGTGCACCCAGTACTCAGAGGTGCACCCAGTACTCAGAGGTGCACCCAGTACTCAGAGGTGTACCTAGTACTCAGAGGTGCACCCAGTACTCAGAGGTGCACCTAGTACTCAGAGGTGTACCTAGTACTCAGAGGTGTACCCAGTACTCAGAGGTACCCACTGTGTCTGTATCTGGAATCAAACCTGAAGAGAAGTTGAAGCTTCAGAACCCTCAGGGCTTCTGGGTATGTGCCGGATTTGCGCCCCCCCCCCTCTCTCCGTGTGTGTGTGTGTGTGTGTGTGTGTGTGTGTGTGTGCGCGCGCGCGACGTGCACGCATGTATGTGTATGGCCCTTTCTCTCCCTGTTCATCTCTACTCATCTTTATTTATTTATTATTGGATAGAGGCAGAGAGAAATTGAGAGGGGAGAGGGAGAGAGACAGAGAGACATCTGCAGCCCTGTTTCACCACTTGTAAAACTTTCCCTCTGCAGGTGGGGACCAGGGACTTGAACCCTAGTCCTTGTGAACTGTAATGTGTGCCCTTAACCAGGTGTGCCAACACCTGACCCCTCGTCATTTTTATTTATTTATTTATTCTCTTTTGTTGCCCTCGTTGTTTTATTGTTGTAGTTTTTATTGTTGTCGTCGTTGCTGGATAGGACAGAGAGAAATGGAGAGAGGAGGGGAAGACAGAGAGGGGGAGAGAAAGACAGACACCTGCAGACCTGCTTCACCACATGTGAAGCGACTCCCCTGCAGGTGGGGAGCCGGGGGCTTGAACCAGGATCCTTAAGCCAGTCCTTGCGCTTTGCGCCACCTGTGCTTAACCCGCTCCGCTACCGCCCGACTCCCCCTCGTAATTTTTTAAGGATATATTTATTTATGAAAGGAAGAAAGAGAGCAAGATCATCACTCTGCTGGGGATCAAACTTGGGACCTTATTCTTGAGAGTCCAGTGCTTTATCCATTGTGTTATCTCAGGTTACTGTACTTATCTCTCTGAAAACACACACACACGTTTTTTTCAGAGGGAACCACACATGCATGATTCCACTGCTCCCAGGAGACATTATTTTTCCCTAGGTAGAGGGTGGGGTATAGAGAAGAGGGGACAGGTAGTAGCATAGCTGGTTAAGCACACATAGCACAAAGTGCAAGGACTGGCACACGGATCCCAGTTCAAGTCCCTGGCTCTCCATCTGCAGGGGCATCGCTCCACAGCAGTGGTGAAGCAGGTCTGCAGGTGTCTTTCTCTCCCCCTCCCTGTCTTTCCCTCTTCTCTGGATTTCTCTTTGTCCTATCCAACAAAAACAACAATGACAACAAAATGGGGCAAAAAAGTAGTTTCTGTGGTCTGGGAGGTGGTGCAGTGGATAAATCAGTGGACTTTCAAGCATGAGGTCCTGAGTTCAATCCCTGGCAGCACATGTACCGGAGTGATGTCTAGTTCTCTCTTTCTCTCCACCTTTCTCATTAATAAATAAAATATAAAAATTATAAGAAAGGGAGTTGGGTGGTAGCGCAGTGGACTAAGCACACATGGCACAAAGCGCAAGGACTAGCGTAAGGATCACGGTTCGAGCCCCCGGTTCCCCACCTGCAGGGGAGTGGCTTCACAGGCAGTGAAGCAGGTCTGCAGGTGTCTGTCTTTCTCTCCCCCCTCTGTCTTCCCCTCCTCTCTCCATTTCTTTCTGTCCTATCCAACAACAACGACATCATTAACAACTATAACTACAACAGTAAAACAACAAGGGCAACTAAAGGGAATAAATGTTTTTTTTAAAAAATTATAAGAAAAAAAGAAAAGAGAGAGAGGAGACATACCATGAAGCTTCCCCTTTTGCGGGGTGCCCTGAAACCCAGGCCCTCGCACATGGACGCTCCACCAGGTCAGCCATCTCCCAACCCCCCCCAACACACACATGTTCTCCAGAAACAGTCCATGATATTCTCTCTGACATTTTTTCCCCCATTTTGAGGCATCTACCCTTGACTGATTTGGGGCTGCAGATAGAAACATTTCCCAGGTGACTACCAGCTTTGCGTGCGCACCTGTATCCCAGTGCTGCTTACCTTTGACTGGAGGTTTTGACTAGAGACTGCTATACTGTAGTGTGCCCGGGGGCGGGGGGCAGGGCTGGTCAGAGCATGACAAGGTCACCTTTCCCCTCGTGTGCCTGCAGATCGGGGTCTTGGGCAGAGCAGCCCCCATGGCAGATGAAGAGGAAACTGAGGAGGGGTCATGACCTGAAAGAAGGTCCATCCCTGTGATCCTGCCAGAATCATTCACTGCCTGCACCTGCGTTGTTACAAGATAGTGATTTTAATTCATTTGCAGTCCCCTCTACCAGGGAGGAGGAGGAGGAGGAGAAGCTTTTCTTTGTTTGTTCCTCTTCATTTTGGTGTTCTTTATTCTCAATGTTATTGATTTCTGCCCTAACTTTAGTGATTTCTGACCTTCTGGTTGCTTTAGGGTTCCTTTGTTGTTCTTCTTCTAGGTCTTTAAGATGTGCAATCAGGCTGTTTATTTGTGCTTTTTCTTGTTTCCTAATGTGTGCTTGTATAGCTATGAACTTCTCTCTTAGGACTGCTTTAGCTGTGTCCCAAATGTTTTGATAGCTTGCGTCTTCATTTTCATTGAAGTCTCGAAACATTTTGATTTCTTCCTTGATTTCCTCTTTGACCCAGAAGTTGTTAGGAAGTGTACTGTTGAGCTTCCACATTTTGGGATTGTTACTAATCTTTTGTTGATTGTTAAGTGTTAGTTTAATTCCACTGTGGTCTGAGAAGATGCTTGGGATGATTTCAATGCTCTTGAATTGGCTGATGCTGTCTTTGTGGCCTAATATATGGTCTGTCCTTGAGAATGACTCGTGGATTTGAGTAAAATGTGTATTCCAGTTTCTTGGGATGAGTGACTCTGAAAATGTCCAATAGTTCCAGTTTATCTATCTCTTCATTTAGCTCCCTTATGTCTTTATTGATTTTCTTCCTGGATGATCTGTCAAGTTGAGAGAGTGGGGTGTTGAAGTCCCCTACTATGACTGTGTTGCTGTTAATATATTGCTGTAGCTCTTTCAGTAGACGTTTGATGTATTTAGATGGCTTCTCATTGGGTGCATAGATGTTAATAATTGTTAAGTCCTCTTGATTGACTGATCCTCTGAGCATTAAGTAGTGTCCATTCCTATCTTTTTTAATCTTATCTACTTTAAAGTCTATCATGTCAGATATGAGCATAGCTGTTCCTGCTCTTTTTTGTGGGCCATTGGCTTGTATGATAGTTTTCCATCCTTTCACTTTGAGGCTGTGTTTGTCTTGTTGAGTTAGGTGGGTTTCCTGTAGACAACATATTGTTGGGTTGTGTTTTCTGATCCATCTTCCTACTCTGTGTCTTTTAATAGGTGAATTCAGGCCATTGACATTTATTGATATCAAAGATTGAAGATATTTTAACGCCATTCTTATAGAGTTTTAGAGTGTTTTGATATATGTCCTATTTGTGGTGGTCTGACTGTTTATAGGAGACCTTTCAGAACTTCTTTCAGGGCAGGCTTGGTGATAGTTGATTCCTTCAGCTGTTGCTTGTCTGAGAAGGTTTTGATGCCTCCATCTAGTCTGAATGACAGTCTAGCAGGATATAGTATTCTTGGCTGAAAGCCTTTCTCCTTGAGCACTCAATAGATATCTTGCCATTCTCTTCTGGCCTGTAGTGTTTGTATGGAGAAGTCTGCTGCTAATCTTTTGGGTTTTCCTTTGTAGGTGACTCTTTGGTTTTCTCTTGCAGACTTGAGGATCCTTTCTTTATCCTTATTCCTTTCCATTCTAAGTATGATATGTCTTGGTGTCTTTAGGTCTGGGTTAATTCTGTTTGGAACCCTCTGGGCTTCTTGAATCTTTATGTCTTTGATGTTGTCTAGACTAGGGAAGTTTTCAGCTATTATGGCCTGGAAAATGCTTTCTTCCTCTCCTTCTCTTTCTTCCTCTGGTATGCCAATAATGTGTATATTGTTTCTTTTGAAGTCATCCCATAGGACTCTGTTGTTGTTTTCAGCATCTCTTAATCTCTTTTTGAGATCTCTTACTTCTTTTTTAGTTGTCTCTAATTCATCCTCAGTCTTGCTAATTCTGTCTTCAGCCTAATTGATCCTATTCTCTCTGCCCTCTACTGTTTTCTGGAGTTCATCTATTTTGTTGCCCTGCTCTGATACTGTTTTAGCTTGTTCAGCTAGTTGCCTTCTTAGCTCAGCGATTTCAGCTTTCAGCTCTCTAATAACCATGAGATAATTAGTATTTTCTTCCATAGTCTCATTTGTTGTTCCTGTATTTCTGATTACAATTTTTTCAAATTCTTTACTCACTCCTGTTATTATTTCCTTAGCTAATATTTGGATGTTGAACTTGTTATTTTGTGCTTCACCCTCTGGAGGACTTTTAGCTGGACTCTTGTCCTGGTTCGAGTCTCCAATATTTTTTCTTGTTGTTTTAACCATTTTATATATTATGTTATGAGTTCCCTTTATCAGTACTTTTCAAATTATTGATGACTATTGCCTGGATTGACTTGTGTCTAAGTAAGTTAATTAAAGGGTTCACAGTGGTGGAAGTTAACAGTTGTTTCAATAGTATTTTAATCCCTGAGTTGGAGCTCAGTGGTTTAAAAGCCTCTTTTTTTTTTTTTTTTTCCTTCCCTGTAGGCTATGGGCTGAGGGCTTTTAAACTATCAATAGACTTCTTAGCTTAATCACTGACTCCTGACCAAGAGATAAAGCAGGATGTGGCAGAGATAATCCTGTCGTTATGCAAAGAGACTTTCACAGCCCCTCAGCTATGCCACCGAGGTATAGGTCTTCTCCTGAGTTTCCCGGTTAGATCTCTGTCCCCTGGTGTCCCTCCCTGTTGCTGCTCCAGATTCTGAGGGCAGTAGCAATGGAGATTCAGAGTTGCACTTGGTGAGTCTCTGGAGAGTCCTCTCCTCCCTTCAGCTGTCCCCTTGTTGGTGGAGCAGACTGGAGGTGGTGTCTCAATTGATTAACTGCTGGACTGTTAGCAGTCACTTAATCTCTCCTTATGCTCCTCTCTCCTCTTTGTCACCAGCCACACGTGTTTGTACTCACCGGGTGATTTAGTGGGTTCCTGTGATCATTCTAGTCCTGTCTTGTTTTGGTCCCTGGTGGTCTCCTTTGGTATTCCTAGTTGATCAGGGAGAGGAGAGGAGAGGAGAGGAGAGGAGAGGAGAGGAGAGGAGAGGAGAGGAGAGGAGAGGAGAGGAGAGAAAGCGATCTGCTGCTGCTCATAGCTCTGCCTCCAAAAGTCCTCCCTCATTTTGGCGTTCTTTAATACTGATCACAGGGAGCTATTTGATATTCTGAAGTTTATTTGGGGGAGTTTCACCAGGACTCAGAAGGAGGGGAAACAAGGCTGTGGTCTCCTGTCCTGCCCCTGCATGATTCCACTGCTCCCAGGAGACATTATTTTTCCCTAGGTAGAGGGTGGGTTATGGGGGGGTGGTAGTGAAGCTGGTTAAGTGCACATGGCACAAAGTGCAAGGACTGGCACAAGGATCCCGGGTCTTGCCACCAATCTCCCTCTGTCGCTTGGATGCACATTTCCTGCCTCTGCTCTTTCAGCAGTGGGCACCCGGGTCCCCCTGGTTATATGTTGTGCTTCTAGCAACTCTTTTCTCCCCAAGGTACTTGGGACATTGTATCCCTCAACCACAAAAAAAAAAAAGCTTCTGTGCCTGCTATAAGTGCCTTACTGGAGGGGTGAGGCTTTCGGACTCTAGTGCATGGTGTGGGGGCAGATTGGCCTGCCCACCAACATCCCGTTAGACTGGGGAAGGGAAGGGAGGATTGTACTCTCTGCTTCCTGTGACCCTCCTGACAGGCCTCCTGGCTTATGAGGAAAAGACACATACACACACGCACATACATGCACACGCGCGTGTGCGCACGCACACGCACACACACTCTTATTAAGGACGACATTGGGTTTGAACTCAGGCTGGCTAGCTCTGAAATCCATGAATTTGCCACTAAACTAAGTTTTCTTCACTAAATGCTTCATTCACTTACTCACTGAACTTCTTTATTTATTTTATTGCCACCAGGGTTGTCACTGGAGCTTGGTGCTGGCACTACAAATCTACCACTCCTAGTGGCCATTTCTCCTTCTCCTCCTCCTCCTTTTCCTTCTTCTCCTCCTTCTTCTTCTTCTCCTCCTTCTCCTTCTTCTTCTCCTTCTTACTCTCCTTCTTCTCCTCCCCCTCCTCCCCCTCCTCCTTCTTCTTATTTACCAGAACACTGTTCAGTTCTGGCTTATGGTGGGGGGATGTTGGAGCCTCAGGCATGAGAGTCTGTTTACATAACCATTATGCTATCTACTCTCCTCCCCTTCTTCTTCTTTTTTTTTTTTTAGATAGGACAAAGAGAAGAGAGAGAGAGAGAGAGACCTGCAGATCTGTTTCACCAGTCGTGAAGTGGATCCCCTGCAGATGGGGAATCAGGGCTGAAACCCAGGTTTTTGCGCTTGGTAATATGTGCACTTAACCAGATGTGCACCATATGTGCACCACCTCCCGGCCCCCTCAGTGAACTTCTTCATACATCATAGAGCTCTTGTGAGAATTAGATGTGGGTATAAGCAATAATTTCAGAAGGCTTCCTGGAGGAGATGGTGCCTAAAAGTGAAAAAAAAAACTGAGGGACTCCTGTCTTGGGGTAGAGTGGGGGAAGGAGCAGCCTTGCAGAAGCAAGCAGGTAGAAAGTAAGACTAGTGTGGGTAGCTACGGCCAGGTGGACAGGGGGAAGGCCAGGTGAGTGGGTGGGTGGGATGGCCAGGCAGATGGGGACAAGAAGGGTGGCTGGGTGGGCCTGGGAGATGGGCTGTCTGGGGTCCTGGGGAGCTGCAGATGAACTGAGGGGACAGCAGATAGTTGTATCACTAGAAGAAGACTCAGCAGAAGTGGAGGTACCCCCAAGCCTTGATGTTCCTGGAGCTCCACTGGCTCTTCTCTGCTTGGGACACAGCTGATAGTAAACAGACTCTTTTCCCCAGCTCACATCTCCTCTCTCTGCAGTGACCTTGGTGATGGGACCAGAGAAGTGCCTGGTGTGGCCCACAGCACGAACAAGGCCCCCTGGGTGCCAGGGCCCAGTGCTCTGTGCCCCAGCAACCCCACCAGCTCCCACTGCACCCACTCGGCGAACCTAGGGCAGTTTGTGCCTGCCCACAGGCCCACCGCGGGAAGGCCCAGACAGCACACAGCCTACCTCCTGGGGTGATCAAGGCTGAGCCCCCAGCATCCCCTTCACACCCGAAAGGCCGGGCCATCTTACGAGTTGACAGCGGACGTTTCATCCAGTGTCTGGCTGATTGTTCAATAGAGTCGGCTTCTGGCTTAGGAAGCCAAGCTGGGGGCCTCAGGCGGGGTCCTGTCCTAGGAGCGCCCAGCGGCAGAAGCTTTTATAGCTCAGCTCCCTCAGCCACTATGGTTCACAGACTCAGCCGCAGTCTCCCTCTGCCTGGTTCCCAGAAAGACATTTTTAAGCCAGTTTAGTCTTGTGTAATGGAGCAGGAGAACAGATCTGCCCAGCCACTGCAGAGGTTTCTTTTACAGGGGGTGCTGCCTGTGATGGGGGCTTGGCTGTGGCTGGCTTCTGTCTCTGTAGAGTTGCTGGTGAGAGGTGTGAAGTAGTTCTTTCTACTGCTGAAACAATACAGAGTAAAAGTCACTGTCTTTGTTTCCAGTCCCTCCCCCTTTCCCGCAGAACATCAGGCCCCAGTGCTGCTGCAAGTTGCCTCTGACCACCTGGACTGCTGGTCTCCTGACAGCCTCCACCGCCCCTCTGAGGTGGTATGGTCAGCTGGTGGCTGGCAGGCTTACACACGTCCCATTAGCCCAGATCATGCCGGGTCCCCGGCCACCTCTAATGGGCTGGGCCTCTGCCCTATGGTGAGAGTCCTTCTGCATCCTATTCCACCAGGAAGCAGCGGGGGCTCTGCTTCTGGGGTGAGTGCTGGTTTGACAGCTGGTGGTACAGTCATGCCTAGCCAATCTTTCAGATTACACTGAGAGATTACCATCCATGTGTTCTGCTTTTTCAGGGGGAAAGGTGGCGGCGAATAACCAGGGCTTTATCCCTCTGAGTCTTTTTTAGTTTTTCTCCCCCCTTTGGTCGTCACTGGGATTTCATTGCTCCAAGCCAACCCCCCCAAAAAAAAAAAAAAAAAAAAACAGAGACTGAAAGAAAGATGCCACAGCACTGAAGCTTTGTTCAGTGCAGTAGGGGTTGGGCTCAGACCTGGGTTGTGCCCAGGACAAAGCAAGCGCACTAGCCTAGTGAGCTGTTCTGTCAGCCCTGAGGTGATGAGAGGGGACGTGCCACCCCCTCCAGTGCTGTACAACCAAGGAAACCTGGTCGTGCACCTTGCAAAACACTGTCCAAGTGAGTGGCTTCACAGGCTCTGCTCCTTTTTTTTTTTGAAAGGGAGAAACCAGAGTCGCCTGTAGTGTGCTAGGCTGGAATCTGGGTCTAGAGCACATGCATGATCAGGCATGCACTCTACCAGGTAAGCTGTCTCTAAGGTCCCTTTTGACACGATGAGAATTCATTTGTTGCTTTTTTTTTTTCTTTCAAGACAGAGAGGCACAGAAGGAGAGAGAAGGAAAGAGATCACAGCGCCGAAGCGTCCTTCAGTGCGGTGGGAGCCAGGCTTGAACCTGGGTCGTACACATGGCAAAGTAGCACAGTGTACAGATGAGCTACTTCACAGACCTTGTTTGCTCTGTTTGCTATGTCCTTGGGGTCACAGCCATACACACATATCTACCTGCCCGATGGCTCAGGGCTGCCTCTGGGCCCCTCAGTGTCCTTTCCTTGGTGAAGCTCCCCATCCTTCTTGGGCCAGTTAGAATCTGGCCTTCTGCCCCCCTTGACTTGCGGTGTGGGTTCTTAAGGGAAGTGGTGGAGTTCTGCCCCTTGAATTTCCCAGCTTCCCGCGGGGAGACCTCACAGCCAGATTGGGTGGGAGCTTGAGGAGAGGAGCCAGACAGCAACCAGTAGTTGTGAGGAAACAAGAAGCTACCCCCTGAAACCATATTTGTCCTGTTCTTCTGTCATTTACAAACAAGTTCTGGGCTCAAGAGGTGGTGCACTTGGTTGAGAACACATGCTATCCTTGTAAGGACTCAGGTTTCAAGCCCCCAGTCCCACTTACAAGAAGGAAGTTTCACAAGTGGTGAAGCAGTGCTGCAGGTATCTCTCTCTTCCTCTCTCTCTCTTAAAAATATTTATTTATTCTCTTTTGTTGCCCTTGTTTTATTGTTATAGTTATTATTATTGTTGTTGTTGTTGATGTTGTCATTGTTGGATAGGACAGAGAGAAATGGAGAGAGGAGGGGAAGACAGAGGGAGAGAGAGAGATAGACACCTGCAGACCTGCTTCACCACTTGTGAAGTGACTCTCCTGCAGGTGGGAGCCAGGGGCTCGAACCAGGATCCTTACTCTGGTCCCTGCACTTTGTGCCACCTGTGCTTAACCCACTGCCTGACTCCCTCTTTCTCTCATTTAAAAAAATATATTTTTATTTATTATTAGGTAGAGACAGAGAGAAATTGAAAAGGAAGGGGGAGATAGAGAGGGAGAGAGACAGAGAGACACCTGCAGCCCTGCTTCACCACTCATGAACCTTTCCTCCTGCAGGTGGGGACCAGGGGCTTGAACCTGGGTCCTTGAGCACTGTAACGTGTGCCCTTAACCTTAACCCTTAAGCCAGGTGTGCTGCTGCCTGGTCCCTTCTCTCTTCCTCTCTATCTCCCCTTAACTTCTCAACTTTGTATCCTATCAAATTAAAAATAATAAAAACAAGCAAAAAAAAAAAAAAACACACAAGTCCTAAACCTAAATCCAGTTCCACAGAGCAGTCTGTGTATCCTGGGACTCCGAGAGAGGCCTTCAGAGATGGACGCCTGGAGGGGCCATGCGGCGGCATGGCTGGTTAAGTGCTCGCATCACAGGGCACAAGGACCCAGGTTCAAGCCCCTGGTCCCCACCTGCAGGGGGAAAGATTCAGGAGGGGTGAAGAAGGGCTGCAGGTACCTCTGTCTCTATCTCCCCTCCCCTCACAATTTCTATCTCTACCCAATAAAAATAAATATATTTTTTAAAAAGTACACTTGGTAGTTCCATATTTGGCTATCACCCTGATGCTGTCATGGTGTTGATTTTTTTTTTTACAAGACGCGGAGAAATTGAGAGGGGGGGGGAAGATAGAGAAGGAGGGAAAGATAAACACCTGCAGACCAGCTTCACCACTTGTGAGGTGACCTCCCTGCAGGTGGGGAGCTGGGGGCTTGAACCCGGATTCTTATGTGGGTCCTTGTGCATCGTACTATGTGCAGTTATCCTGGTGCGCCACTGCCCAGCCCCCACCGTCATTGTTTTTCTGGGTGCTGTTCCGCTGGAGAGTGGTGCTCACACGCAGTGTCTTTCCCGGCGTGCTCCTGAGGAGATGCCGCTGCCCAAGCCCGAGTCTCACTGTGGGTCTCTGGTTAACTCTGCAGACTCCCAATTTTTCCAGAATTACAAGTCAGTGCCCTTGTACTCTGAGGGTCCAGCTAAGGGGTGGGAGGGTGGGGAAAGGTGAGGGTAACTTCTTTTTTTTTTCCTTTTCTTTTTTTTTTTGTTGTTTTGTTAATGATGTCGTCATTGGATAGGACAGAGAGAAATGGAGAGAGGAGGGGAAGACAGAGGTGGGGAGAGAAAGACACCTGCAGACCTGCTCCACCAACTGTGAAGCAACTCCCCTGTAGGTGAGGAGCCGGGGGCTTGAACCGGGATCCTTACCGTTCCTTGCGCTTCGCGCCTTCTGTGCTTAACCCGCTGCACTATTGCCCAACTCCCAAGGGTAGACCTCTTTTTATTTTACTGCAGAACTGGGGCCTTACACATGTGCCATTTCATTACTCTGGGCTGCTCTATGAGAGGAGGGACACCTAGCAGAGGAGCCCCCAGCAGTGTTGGGGAACCTCCCATGTGTTGCTGGGGCTCCAGTCTGGGCTGTGTTGATGGCGAGGCAGGCGCCCTCCCCAGTGAGAGGTCTCCAGCTATACTGACCCTGTATAGGGCCGCATCGTAGCTGCAGGCAACTTCTAGGCTCCTTTCAAGGCTCCAGTAGCTCCAGCAAAGGATCAGCAGTGGAAAAAGACTCTGAATTCCCCCGTTTTAACACCCCCAACATTGAGGGATGAAGTGGTGGGAGGCAGAAGTGGTGGGGGCAAGAAGCTTGGTGGAGCCTGCAAGGAGAATGGGGTGTTTGTTCCCAGGTCCTTGACCTTGGACTACAAGTGCAGAGGCCAGGAGGATTGGGGTAAGGGGCCTGCTTCCACACTGGTTCCTGTGACTTAGAGTTATAGGAGTGGGGGTGGCCCTCACGGGGCGGGTGGCTGCAGGGGTACAGGGGAAGGACTATATAGTCAGCCAGAGAACCTGTACCCTGCAGGGTGGAGGCACCATCTGGGGGAGTGCTGAGGGGACCCCACACATCTGTGTAGTGGCCAGGGTCTTGTTGGACTGGAGGGAACTAGAACATCACCCTGTCACATGCAGTGCTGGGGAATCAAACTCAGAACCTCGTGCTCGAGAGTCCAATACTTATTCACAGCATTGTATTCCATGCTTCTTCATTTTCATCTTTAAAGTTTATTCATGAGAGGGAGAGGGAGAACCAGAACATCACTCTGGTTTATTTAGTGCTGTGGGACAAACTCACGGTCCCATACAAATTTAGCTCTTACCACTGGACAGCCTTCTGGGCCACATAAAGAGCTGTTTATTATTATCATCTTGACTGGATAGCGACAACTAGAAATAGAGAGGAAAGGGGTGGTAGGGAGAGAGCGAGACACACCTGTAACACTGCTTCACCGTTTGCAGAGCTTTCCCCTGCAGCTGGGGACTGAGGGCTCGAACCTGTGCACTCAACCAGGTGCACCACCACCTAGCCCGTTTGTTTCTTGAAACCCCAAGCTCACTCAGGTGACTGAATGCTGTTGCTGTTCCCTCTGCTTGACACTGGCCTGTAGGGGAGTCGCTTCACAGGCGGTGAAGCAGGTCTGCAGGTGTCTGTCTTTCTCTCTCCCTGCCCCTCCTCTATTTCTCTCTGTCCTATCTAAGAACGATGACATCAACAACAATAACCACAACAACAATGAAAAACAAGGGCAACAAAAGGGAAAATAAATATAAAAAATTTTAAAAAAAGAACCTAGGGGTTCAGGCGTCACTACACTGAAGCACGAGTGATCCTCTCCTGGAGGTCCCCAGGGGCGCTGTGCAAGGCTCCCTGGGGTGGGGGGAACCCATGCTCACAGTCTGCCTGGACTTGCTTTGGCTCACATGTACGTGAGAGGTCAGAATGGATCATGCAGCCCTCCTGATCTGGGGGCCCTGCCCATGGGGTTCCTCAGCCTGGGACAGGTCCTGGCCAGACCTCACAGGAAACCTCCAGCTCACCTGTAAGTCATGCTCTGGGATACCGTCCATCCTGGAAAGGGGGTCCTAGCTTCATTTGGAATGGAGGGGGGTAAGCAAGACAGATATGGAGGGTGCATAGACCCTGGGAGGGGAAGCATCCCTGTGCTGTCTGAGAAGTGAACACAGCTTGACACAGGGAGCATCTCAAAATAGAGCAAATGGATGGGGAAACGGTGGCAACAGGCAGAGAAGGAAATGGGCAAAACCCAAACTCAGTTCAAATCACTCTGAAGGCTCTGCTCCTTTCTGTCACAACTCGCATTTCATACATTTTGGTGGGGGCATACCAGAGTGGACACCAGAGCTGGGGAGGTCAGGCTGGCGAGAGACACGTGTGGCTTTGGGTCACCCACCTTACAGACTGGAAAACTAAGGCTTCGGCCGGGCAAATGACCTCCCTCATCTGCTAGGCTGGGGTTCCCTAGTGCAAGTATGACTTTTCCTCTGGACTGGAGGCAGCATCAGTGAGCCAGCACTGCTCCTTCTGGGCTACGTGATGCCCACCAGCCTTTATTTACTTAATTAATTATTGATAGCGACAGAAAAATTGAGAGGGGCGGGGGAGAGACAGACCTGCAGACCTGCTTCACCACTCCAGAAGCTTTCCCCCTGCAGGTGGGGACCAGGGGCTTGAACCTGGGTCCTTGCGCACTGTAATGTAAGCGCTTAACCAGGTGTACCACCGACCGCCCCCACCCCTACCCTTTTATAGTCTTTGATAGAGACAGCCAGGAACCAAGAAGGGGGATATGGAGACGGAGAGAGATAAGACACCTGCAGCACTGCGTCACCACTCGCAAAGCTTTCCCCCTGTATGTGGGGACCGGGGGCTCGAACCCAGGTCCTTCCACATTGTAACACGTGCACTCAACCAGGTGCACCACCAGCTTTCTGCCCCGGGTCTGGCTCAGTGCTCCCCGCGATCTGATCAGGGTCCTAAAGTCACTTCATCTCCCAGAGCCTCAGAGTGTGGGGTGCGATGGGGTGAGCGGCGGCAATGCCCAGCGGAGCTCAGCTACCCCAAGCTGGGGCCACCGGGCTGCTTGGAGCCGGGGTCGGGCGAAGCCTCGGGTGATGATGCTGAGAGCTGCGGAGGCCGCGACCCACAACTCGGGAGGGCTTGGCGGGGCCGCAGGGGCCGGGCAGAGAGGCGGTTAGAGCCTCGGGGCCAGGGTGCGGCCTAACGCGGGAGGGCGGGCCGGCGCCACGCGGGGCAGAGGCGGGGCGCCGCCAGGGGGCGCCGGTCGCAGGGCGGAGCCGGAGCCGCAGCCGGGAGAGGGTGGGGTCAGGGTGGAGGTGAAGCGATTCCGCCGGCGTAGGCCTAAACGGGCCTCAGTGAGGCGGGGCTCCTGCAGGAGCGGGATGTGGAGCTTTAGAGAGGACGCCCCGGGCGGCGAGCGCAGGTCTAGGGAACCCAAAACAAAAGTCGCGACGCCGGGGGCGGGGCCGGCAGGAAGGGCGGGCCCCTGTGGGTGGTATTTATAGGTGCTCGGTGACGTCATCTAATCTGGGGCGGGGCCTAGGTGCAAAGGCGTGGCCCAACGTGGGTGGGATTCGTACCCTCGCGGTGACGTCGCCGGGGACGGAGTCTAGTTGGAAGAGCTGGAACCGGTGTGGGCGTGGCTTACACCCTCTATGACGTAGCCGACGCCAGGGGCGGGCCTAACGGGAAGGGCGTGGTCTACGGGAAGGGCTGTCCTAGGAGGACCAAGTGACTGCGGGCTGGGGTCATCGGGACCCGGGGGACTGGCAGACCTCGGTGCAGACAGGCCAGGGCTGGCCGGTCACGTGCGGGGCCGTGGACATGACAGGTGAGCGCGGGAGGGTCCGGGTGTTCCCCACGATCCCGGGACCAGTGCATAGCCCCAGTGGTCCCCAAGGCCCGACTACCCTGCGTGCTGCCCCACTGACCGCTCCTTCAGGTGGAGACCAGATGGCCCTGATCTGTGGTCACTTCCTCTGCCACCCAGGCCCTGGAGAGATCTGCAGGGGTGGGTCCCGTGCACTGGAAGGGTCTGGAGGGAGGTCCTGACCTGGGAAAACTCTAAGGGGCGGGGCACTAGGAGATTCTAGTAGGGCTGGACTCTGAACCAAATCTGGGGATTTGGCTGGGATGTGCACCTGTGGGTGGGGGGTGAGGTCTGACAGAATGGGAGAGGAAAGTAATAGGGCGCCCAGGAATACTCCGCCGCCCAAGTACTGTAAAGCTATTCTCACAGTCATCTGAGAATGACACTGGAAGGCAGTGAGTTCCTGGGACGTGGGTGGTGGTGTGATCTGTCTCTTCCCACCTGCAGTTTTTGCCCAGCAACAAGCCAGGGCAATTGGACAGGCTGGACGCCCCCCCACCCCGGGCACTGTGCTCCATACCAGGCAGCCTCAGACGGGGGTCTGCAGGTCAGCCATTCCTCCAGGGCCTCTCTGAACTGGGGAGTCACTGGCCTCTTGCCCGCAGTAGACAGGGTTGCCCTCTTCTGTGTGTATCCTCCTGAAACCCCCAAGGGTGATGGATGGAAGACTGACCCTGTGGCAACACAGGGAGGAATAGGACCCTTAGAAGTCACACCTATTTCTCAGACTCAGACTCTTCTCTCTGCTGGGACAAAAGTCACTTATAGGTGGCCCAGGGGACCAGGGGAGGCTCCAGAAGTCTCCATTGCTCACAGGAGTTCCATCCTGGGTTCTGCACACAGAGGATTACAGGGGCTGGAATGTGGTGACTTCCAGCACATTCTCTGTTCTAATTGCCACCTACTCCCTTGTCCTTCTGGACTTCTTGTTTGCGGTTGTCATTTCTGAGTACATAGTTTGCACCTGCCTCCATGTCAGACATTTCTGTGCAGGGTCACTGTGAGGACATGTGAAACATCATCCCTGTGTGGATTAGGAGGCAAGAGGCACAGATTGGGTAGATGCCAAGCCATGGAGGGCTTGGGTGGACAGTGGCAGAGCTGAGATTAGATATTGTGTCTGCCCAGACCCCTGGGTGCCTCTCCACTCTGCCATCTCTTCTCCGGAGGCCACCAGGGATCATTGCCCTTTATTTTAGGGAGGGGTAGTTGAGGTCATGAGAGCATAAGTGTGGGAAGGTCAGATGGACAGGTGGTGGTCTTGGCTCTCTGTGCCCCCCTCCCCCTGCACTGGGTAGAGTCCTACCTTATGCTGGGACCTCTAGGACAGGCTGGTGAAAGCTGAGGCCAGTGACTGCCTGGGGACTGTACCAACCAAGCATTCCCGCAGCTGTTCCTCTTACTGCAGAACAGTGCCTGCCTTGTGTGCTGAAGAGTGAGGATATTCACTTGGGCTTTGGTCCAAGAGGGAGTTCTGGGAACTTCGATTCTGGAATCTGAACTGCAGTGAGATGGAGGCTGGTGGATCCCAGGGAGGCCTCTTGGCTAGGGAGTAGCCAGGTAGAGGCCTTAGAGACAGGGGCTCTCTTCCAGGAGGATGCCCCCGCAGGGGAAACTAGCTTTGTTGGACCTTGACTCCTAGGACAAGAGCTGGGGTCTGGACTGAGAAGAATAAAATTCTAGCAGAAGTTATCATCTGGGGGGGTGTCTGTTGCCTTAGCACCAACTGGGCAAGAGGGTGGGGTGTGGGAGCACTTAGCGGTGGGACTGGCAAAGGCCTGCTAAGTTTCTCTTTATCCTATAAAAACCATCTGAGACTGTTTACCACACCCTAAGATGGAAGCTGTTTCCTTTCTGTGCATTTTCGTGCCTCTCGGGGACTGTCTGGGTGTGGTTTGTGTGCACAACAACCACAGGAAGTGCCAGGCACAGAGGATCCTCAATACCAGGGCCTTGCCGGTGACTCACAGCTCTCCTGCAGGGAGGCCCTGCCCGGCTGGTAGCCTGCAGGGTGAAGAACCGGCTGCAGGCTGCTGGCTTTCATCCAGCAACAGCTCCTGCCCTTGCCTGCGGGCCTGTGACCTCTGCTCATCCATTCTAGGGCTCTGTAGCCAGTGCCCACAGCTTACTAGCCCCCTGGAGGCAGCTCTGCATGGAACAGCCTCAGGCCTGCCCTTATGGGTTTAACTGGAAGCAAGTTGGATGCAGCTGACTTTATAGTGAATCAACATGTTACCTAGAGGGAGGAAAGTCTAGATGTCAAGGCATACTGAATCCTGACCTCCATCTAGAACTTATTGACTGCCTGTGCCTCAGTTTCCCCATCTGGAAATGGGGTAGTGGACCTTCCTGCATCGCAGAGCTGATGGGAGGATGGTGTGGGGGACACTCCATGAGCTCTTTTTTCAATTATTTTATTTTATTTATTATTGGATAGAGACAGAAATTGAGAGGGGAGGAGGAGAGAGAGAGACATACCTGCAGCCCTGCTTCACCACTCATGAAGCTTTCCCCCCTGCAGGTGGGGGCTGGGTGCTTGAACCTAGGCCCTTGCACACTGTAGCACGTGCTCAACTAGGTGCGCCACCATCTACCCCATTTATTTATTTATTTTCCCTTTTGCTGCCCTTTTATATTGTTGCAGTTATTGTTGTTGATGTCGTCGTTGTTGGATAGGACAGAGAGAAATGGAGAGAGGAGGGGAAGACAGAGAGCAAGAGAGGAAAAAAGACACCTGCAGACCTGCTTCACCACCTGTGAAGCGACTCCCCTGCAGGTGGGGAACCAGGGGCTCGAACCGGGATCCTTACGCCGGTCCTTGCGCTTTGTGCCATGTGCGCTTAACCTGATGTGCTACTGCCCGACCCCCTTTTTTTAAAAAAAATAATTTAAACCTTCATTTATTTATTATTGGATAGAGACAGAGAGAAATTGAGGGGAGGGGAAGATAGGGAGGGAGAGAGACAGAGACACCTGCAGCCCTGCTTCACCGCCTGTGAAGTTTCCCCCTGCAGGTGGGGACTGGGGGCTTGAACCTGGGTCCTTGCACATTGCAATATATGCACTCAACCAGGTGTACCACCACCTGGCTAGGATGTCTTTATTTCTCCTATCCCCACTCCACCTTTCAAATGTTCCAACTAGAACTTCTAGTACAATGTTGAATGAAAATGGTGAAAGTAGGCTTCCTCCACTTGTTTTTTTATCTTAGGGGAGGCATCTTCAGTCTTTTCCCACTGAGTATAATGTGTTCTGGGGCTCTTTCATATATGATAGGTGTTGTGTTAAGATTTTTTTTAATTTCTAATTTACTGAGTATTTTTTTAATTTAATATTTATTTATTTCCTTTTGTTGCCCGTGTTGTTTTATTGTTGTAGTTGTTATTGATGTCATTGTTGTTGGATAGGACAGAGAGAAATGGAGAGAGGAGGGGAAGACAGAGAGGAGGAGAGAAAGACAGACACCTGCAGACCTGCTTCACCACCTGTGAAGCGACTCCCCTGCAGGTGGGGAGCCGGGGGCTCGAACCGCTATCCTTACGCCGGTCCTTGCACTTTGTGCCACCAGCGCTTAACCCACTGCACTATCATCTGACTCCCTTACTGAGTATCTTTAACTGAGAAGGTATGTTGGATTTTGTTAATTTTTTTTCTGCAGTACTTGAGATGATTATGTGGTTTTCACCTTTAATTCTACTAATGTGTGTCCCATTGATGAAATTTCATGTACGAACCCATTAACATTTCAGAGCGATGCACCCCATTTTGCCTTGTATTCTTTTATATACTGTTGATTTGGTTTGTAATCCCTTGCTGCGGATTCTTACATCAGTAGTCATAAGGCCCTGCCTGTCTTTGTTTACCCCTGGTTTTTTTTTTTTTTAATATTTTATTTATTTATGAGAAAGACAGAGGGAGAGAGAAAGAACCAGACATCACTCTGGCACATGTGCTGCCGGGGATCGAACTCGGGACCTCATGCTTGAGAATCCAGTGCTTCATCACTGCGCCACCTCCCGGAACACACACCCCTGGTTTTTAAGGGCCTGTCACTCTTTTTTATTTTTTAATTATTTATTTTTTAAAATTTCTTTATTGGGGAATTAATGTTTTACATTCAACAGTAAATACAATAGTTTGTATGTGCATACCATTCCCCAGTTTTCCATGTAACAATACAACCCCCACCCACTAGGGACCTGTCATTCTCAGGAACACTTTTGGGAAAGGCACTGTGTGAGTCTCTGGTAGTCATTCTGGAATGACAGATAGTAGAAAAATGGTCATCAGCCTAGGGGAGCAGGCGGGCTGGTCAGCTTCCAGCAGGAGCCTCCCAGGCCGTGCTGACATGTGTTCCTGCCCCTGCCGGTGCTGCAGGCTAGGTCCAAGGATGCTTTTCCTTTTCTGTGACAGTGGGATGTCAGGACTGTAGGATGGGGCCTTCTCCACAGAACCTGGCTATTTTGGGGGAGTCCTGGGGGGTTGGATGATGTCAACTCCCCAAGCTTATCTTCTGTGATACTCTCTTGGGCATACATAAGAGGGTGCAGAGACCAAAGCTTGTATGTCCTAGGGGTTCTCGCCACACCTACCCACCCTATTTTCTGATGAAGGGTCAGTGGGACACAGGTGTGTGTGCGTGTGGGGGGGAGCAGGATTGGGAGTCTGGGCCATGTTCTAGGCTCGTGCCAGTAGGCTCAGGGCTTTGCTGCCAGGACCCATCTGAGGCTGCTTACAGGTACATGAGGTCCCCTCCTCTCTGTTCACCCGGGGCTGACTTGTACTTTCTGTGTTCTCTGCTCTTTCAGGTCAGACCTACTGTGACCGCCTGGTCCAAGACACACCTTTCCTGACGGGTCCTGGCCGCCTGAGTGAGCAGCAAGTGGACAAGATTATCCTGCAGCTGAACCGCTACTACCCCCAGATCCTCAGCAATGAGGAGGCAGAAAAGGTGCCCAGGGACCCTGAGAGCTGCTCCCTGCTCCTCCCCTCAGGGCTGGAAAGTAGGCCTGGTGAGAGGCAGGCCGTCTCAGGAGGGAAAGAAGAGGACACACTTGTGTCCTCAGGTCCGGAGCGTCTGCTCACTAAGCCTGTCTGCTGATAAGCCAGGGGGCTTGTTGGGAGGGTTACAGGAAGCAAGGCTAGGAGACAAACCTGGGGTGTGACCAAGGGGGTGGCAGGGAGTTGCTGGGACACTAACCAGGCCCCAGCCTGCTTTCCACTCTGCCTCTTCAGAGGTTCAATCTGGACAGATGTTTTGGATATAATCCAACCCATCCTCCAGGATATGGGGACGTGAGGGTCAGGAACAGTGGGTACACCTTACCTATAGCATTTGCTCCCCTGGGTCTCCCACTGGGCCTGACCTTTGGGGCACAAGGCCACCTGCCAGCTGGGCAATGGCACACCCTTCTCCTGAGAGACCTGTGCTCCTGCTGACACAGGCTATCTGCTTGAATGGGCCGGGGAGGGATGAGGCACCTCTTGGGGGCATCAAGGGTGGCTTCCACAAGCAGAATGAGCCTACAAGGCCTGACCCTGACTCAGATATCTCAAGGTTTAAAAGCAGGACAGTGAATTTAAAAGTTGTGAATCTTTCTAAAGATACTTTTTAATATTTATTTATTATTGAATAGAGACCCAATTTGAGAGGGGAGGGAGAGGGAGAGAGACACCTGCAGCCCTGCTTCTCCACTCCTGCTAAGTCTTTCCCCCTGCAGGTGGGGAGCAGGGGTCTCAAACCCAGGTCCTTGTGCATTGTAACTTGTAACATGTGCGCTCAACCAGGTACACCGCCACCTGGCCTCAGTAAATATCTTTGCTACATCACTGTAAACAGTTTCGAAATGTCAGACATTTATAGAGAAGACTAGGAAACCCCCCACCCATGTCTCTGCACAGTCCTCTCTTCACCAATAGCCGCCAACCAGTCAGCCGCATATAATTTGCAGTTTCTGGTCAATGTGCTCTCATGACATGTGCCATGACACACTGCCACCAGATGGCAGCAGCAGGCCACAGGCCCCTGGTCCTGCCGGCCAGTGGGAAGTGCTCTTGTCCCGACCTTCAGAGGCACACATCTCTCCATGAGCACACCTAAGGAGCCCATTCTTTCCCGCTTAGCCCTTGACTTACCCATCAAATATATGTCATGTAAGAAGTTACCACTAGGACATCACCTCACTGACTGCCCTGGAAGGACCCTATATACTGTGTTTATTTTCCTCTTTTACAAGTGAAGACATGGACCCTTGAGGAGGTGGGGAGCAAGTTACCAAAGTCACACAGCAAGTTGTAAGGGCCGACTCTGGGGTCATGTTATTTATTTATTTTCCAGAGCACTTCTCATCTCTGACTTAAGGTGGTGCAGGGGGATTGAACCTGGGACCTCTGGTGCTCCAGGCATGAAAGTTGTTTATGTAACTATTATACTACTTCTTCTGACACCCCTGCCCTCTCTCTTGGAGGCCTGTACTAGCCTCTGCAAGGAGTATAAGACTTTTGGGGCCATGCTTCTACCTTCCACAGGGGGTTCCATGGGTATTGATGTCACACCTGCTGAGGAAGTGGGGTCCCTCCCTGCCCTGCAGCCCCCTTGGCCTGACCTTCCTTTGCCCCTCCCCCAGTTCCGGAACCCAAAGGTGTCGCTGCGTGTGCGGCTCTGTGATCTCCTAGGCCACCTGCAGCGGAGTGGAGAGGGCCACTGCCAGGAGTTCTACCGGGCCCTGTACATGCACGCCCAGCCCCTACACTGCTGCCTGCCCAGCCGGCATGCCCTGGGTGAGTGCCTGCTCCCTGTAAGGCCCTGGCCTCAGTGTCTCCCTGCTCAGCCCTCCCCTGTGACCACCCTGGCCACATACTCTTTCCAGAGAGAAGATGAGCTCAGGCACACAGATGTTTCCATTGTCTCTCTGTCTCCCTGACCCTCTCTCTGTCCCACAAATGACTGCTTTTGACTCTATATAGTTTCTATGCCTCTCTCTAACCCTCTGTCTTGTGCCAGCTTTGCACAAAGGTAGCATCTAGTACCTGCCTGAGTAAACCTACCAGACTGTGTTCTGAGGTGCCCAGTGCCCTGTGGGAGCAGAGACCCGCACACCTTGCCCTCAGTGTGGGTGTTCCTTTAGAACAGCTTCAGCAGGTGGTCTCTGCACCCCAGTCCCCAAGAGGTACATCTGTCCTTGAACATGAGAATGGAGGTCCCAAAGGGCAGAGTAGCTCACCCCAACCACTCAGCAGGGACCCAGACTGTCAGGGCTGGGGCCTGAACTTTCAGTCCAACAGTCCTGTCAGCTCATCGGGCAGGGCCCTGAAATCTTGTTGGGTGTGAGGAACCTCCTGTTTTGTGTCTTGGAGGCCGAGTCTGGGGGTAGCACCCTGCCCAGCCACAGGAACACATTGGCATCACCATTGCTACAGGCATTGAGGGCATTGGTGCTGCACTTTCTGCTTTGTGCCTGTAGGGGGCAGTGCCCCACCTCCCATGTCCTTTAGGTTCCAGGAAGCGGACAGAGATCTGAACTCCTGTCACACGGTTCCCCTCTCTTAATTCCCCCAAATGTGTCCTGTGGGCTTGGTGCCCACACAGGCTGGTTCAGCCCAGCTGGGACTGAAGTGGGGGCTTGACAGACAGGGCTCAGCAGTGCTTGGGTGTCCTGCAGGCGAGGTAACCACCTTCAGCCATGACTAACCTTCCCTGTGATTTCGTTTCCAGAGGACTCAGAGAACACAGAGCTAGACTGGGCTGCTGCAAGCCGCGAGCTCAGTGACAGGGGTAACCGCCTCCCTCGTCCCCACCCCGAACCCTTCTCAGGGCCTGACCTGGGGGTTTCCCCTATCCAGGTGGGGCTCCATTCCTGACTTCCCATGGGCAGAAGCCCCGAGATGTTCTTGGGGAGCGCCCCTCACTGACCCTCCTGTCCCATTTCTCCCCAGGACCTGTGGCCTTCCTGGCCTGCCTGGGCCTGGCCACAGGGCTAGCCCTGCTCCTCTACTGCTGCCCTCCAGGTGCGTGCCTCCCCTCCCCTGCCTGCCCTGTGCCCACACCCCATGGACCTGCCCGAGCCTTGGCTTCTCACCTGCGCAGGGTGTGGAGGGAGTATGGGGGAGAGAAGCCCAAGTGTACCAGGCCTGTCAGCTACCCCAGAGACCAGAGGATGGTGGCCTCTCATGGGAGGAAGGCCTTAGGGGATAGAAAACCCCACCCAAGGCTTCTGAGTGCCCCCCACCTACAGTCCCCCAGTCACAGCCCTCATGGACAGGTGGAGACTTCTCTCCTTGCAGTCCAGGGGGACCACCATGCCACCCCCATCCTGTACTAGTACAGAACCTATGGGGTGGGGAAACCGGCGCCGAGGAGTGACGGGGAAGGACTCCGTGTCACAGAATGTGGAGTGGTGCTGTGCTGGCAGATCCTGAGCCTCCCCTGTCTTCCAGACCCCAAGGTGCTGCCAGGGGCCCGACGCGTCCTGGGCTTCTCCCCAGTCATCTTGGACCGGCATGTCAGCCACTTACTGCTAGCCTTCCTCACAGATGACCTGGGGGGGTTCTGATGGGCCCTCTTCCTCCCCCTGCGCACAACGAAGAACCCCACCTGCCTCTTCTGGGCTGCCTCTTTTCTAAACGCTTGTTTTATACTATTTATGATTTCTATAATATAAGCACGTCACCCTCGACTTAACGAAGGTGCTCGGCAATATTAAATGTTTATCCGTTATTATCTCAGGTTGTGTGTTTCTAGATGTTTCTGACTCCAGCTGTAATGGTACCTCCAGCGGGCTGACCTTGAGAGCTCTGGGTACCCAGTTCAGGACCTAGTTCCTAAGCAGGTCACCATCCTGGATGCCCCCCCCCCCAGCCCTGTGCCTGTCTACATGGCTACCTGTCCCCAGTATCCCTCAAGCTTCTCCCAGACATTCCTACTGTGCCCCAGATGTCCCCTGGCCTTACTGTATTCTGTATGTCCCCTACTTCACTGTCCTCCCTCACTCCCCTCAGCCATCCCCCACCTCACTTTCCTAGATGCTCCCCACTTTTCTGCCCCCCACCTTACTGTCCTGTTGGTTCCCTTGCCACATGTCCCCTTCCCTCCCTCCTGACGCTTCCTGCTGCTTCTGTCCAGACCTCTCACCTGGAGCCACTGACTGATGGCCCTATCAGTTCCCACACCTTTCCTGCCTGTCGCCCCTCTGCCTCTCTGACCTGGCCCTGGTAGGGAGGGAGAGGCAGGGGGTCAGCTTGCAAGTTTGTTTCCTATTATTTATGATAGTTAGCTGGGCACCCGTCACTTCCGCACACATACCTGCGTGAACTCTGACCCATACAGCCAGTCCAGCAGGTATGGGGCAGCGTCCCTGCTTTCTTGATGAGGAAAGTGAAGCTGAGAGGGGAGGAGGGAGGTCCCCCGCCAGAAAAGGGGGACCTGGCATGTGACTGAGGGCGCCCTTGCCCACCACCCTCAGCCTTGCCCTTGTCCTGCTGTCACTCCCAACCCTCACTTCATTGGCCATGGTCCTGGGAGAGTGGAGCCCCTCCCACTCTTTGGGGAGACACAACTATACTCTTATCCCTGATCCCAGGCACAGAGCGGTCAGACTCTCAGAACAGAACTGTATAAAGAGACTCCAAGGGAGTTGGGCAGTAGTGCAGTGGGTTAAGCACACATAGCGCAAAGCGCAAGTACCGGTGGCATAAGGATCCCAGTTCGAGCCCCTGGCTCCCCACCTGCAGGGGAGTCACTTCACAGGTCTGCAGGTGTCTATCTTTCTCTCCCCCTCTCTGTCTCCCTTCCTCTCTCGATTTCTCTGTCCTATCCAATGACAACAACAACAATAATGATAAAAAACCAGGACAATAAAAGGGGAAAAATGGTCTCCAGGAGCAGTGGATTTGTCGTGCAGGCTGGAGGCAAAAAAAAAAAAAGAAAAAAAGAAAAGACCCTGAGAGCTTTCTGAAATGGGAAACCTTGTACCAGCTCCTCTCACCTTTCACCTGCAGCCTGGAGGTTGAGTGCATGCACCCCTGATCTGCATAGCTGGGCTCCCTGGCCTGTCCTGGGGGACATGGGGTGTCTGCCCATCCATCGCAGCTGCCAGCCTCAGGCCTTAAGGGGCCGTGGCAAAACTGTCCCTTGTGAATACACATCCTGTAGGGTCTGGGGTCAGCCTTTGGGGTTCTGTGAACAAAGTTAAATCCCCAGTGCTGAGCCCCGGGTGCCTTCTCATCCTGAGTGCCCCCTACACCTGGCATCCTCTCTGAGGGTGGCCACACTTTGCTACAGGGAGTGGCTGAGGGCCAAGGCTAAGACACAGGGTGCCCAGGGAACTCCACACCTGGACACATGTGCACACACATCACATGTACTTCACACACCCACAGACACGTGCACTAAGCACCCACACATGTGCACACCCTCATGGGTCCCTTTTCAGTTCCCTCCCCACCCGTCTCGGGCCCTCCTCTAGCCTCTTTTTGGGGAAACAAGCATATTTGTCAACCCTATAATCATGAGTCTGCGTTTTTGACAGGTTTCCGGAGGCTCCGGGCAGGCTGGCTGCAGAGTGCCACCCTTGGGTCCCGGGAGGGGCCCCTGTCAGATTTCAGGCTGGGTGGGAGACAAGCTAGTGGCAGGGGACTCTCCTATGGGATGTAGTGGTCTGGTCCCCACCAGGTGTTCACTGGACCTGTGGGTACAAGGAGGAGCTTTTGCAGCAGCCCCACGTAACCCCAAATTCTGAGCCTCGGTTTGCCCAGTGGTGAGCTAGCTCTGGGAGCCATCCCTGTCAGTAGTTCTGACAGGCTGCTCAGCTAAAGTGCTCTCATGAAATGATGATGATGCGGGGCCAGGTGGAGGTGCACTTGGTAAAGTGCACACACTACAGTGTACAAGGACCCGGGTTCAAAACCCCTGACCCCCATTTACAGTGGAAAAGCCTCATAAATGGTGAAGCAGGTGTGCAGGTGTCTGTCTCTCCTCTATCCTCCTCTCTCAATTTCTCTCCATCTCTAGCCAATAAAAACAAGTAATAAATCATTATGGTGCTGTGAGACTCAGCTAAAGCACCTTCCTTCCTTCCTTCCTCCCTCCCTTTCTTTCTTTCTTTCTTTTCTTCTGCCCCCAGGGTTATCGCCGGGGCTCGGTGCCTGCCCTATGAATCCCCTGCTCCTGGAGGCCACTTTTCCTGCCATTTTTGTTGCCCTTGTTGCTGTTGTTATTGCTGCTGCTGCTGTTGAATAGGAGAGAGAGAGAAATGGAGAGAGGAGGGGAAGACAAAGGAGGAGAGAAAGACAGACACCTGCAGACCTGCTTCACTGCCAGTGAATCAACCCCTCTGCAGGTGGGTAGCTGGGGGCTTGAACCAGGATCCTTGATCTTCACGCCATGTGTGCTTAACCCACTGGTTCCCTAAAGCATGTTTCTAATGAGACCGGCCCCATGGGTGGGGCAAGCACAGGTTCTGGTCTCAGTGGTGGAATGAAGGTGCCATCCTGAGCTGGGTGGGCTGAGCAGAGACTCCCGTTGCTGCATCCTCACAGAGGCCCTGCTGCCCAGTTGTGGGTCGAGGTGATGTGCCCTGTCCACCCCCCTTTCTCCCTGAGGGTCTGTCTGGCTGGAAGGCTGGCTGCCCTCTGTTCTGAGTCCCTCAGCCTGCTGCCCCAGAATCTGCTGCACTGCCCCAGGTAGGAGCAATCTTCTTGGCTGGCTGCTAAGACAAGGGAACTTGTCCTTCTGCCCATTCTGGCCTCCAGACTCACGGGTGGGAGTGGTCCTGAAGGCAGCAGACCCTTGTGGCTGTATGTGACATGACCCATCCAGCGTGTGGCCCTGCCATCACCCAGGGCAGGGAAGAGGAGCCTATTTCTGGGTTGCCTCACCCCGGGCAAATCCTCCTGTCCTCCTCTCTGGCAGGCTCATCCAGTGGGGGCGATGCGTCTGGCGAGGGTGGGGAGTGAAGGGGAGGAGGTGAACCCTCTGAACTTTGGACTCAGTAAGGATGGAAACAGTGGCCTTGCTGCGATGGGGCGTGTGTGTGTGGGGGGGGGGCTGGAGAGGGAACTGCCACTGTTGCTCAATGTGGGATCCTCAGAAGCCAGGCACTGGGACCTGCTGTGCTGACACTGCTGGAGCTGAGCCTGCTTTTTTTTAAAAAAAAAAATTTTTTTTAATATTTATTTTATTTATTCCCTTTGTTGTCCTTGTTTTATTGTTGTAGTTATTATTGTTGTTGTCATTGTTGGATAGGACAGAGAGAAATGGAGAGAGGAGGGGAAGACAGAAAAGGGGAGAGAAAGACAGACACCTGCAGACCTGCTTCACCACCTGTGAAGCGACTCCCCTGCAGGTGGGGAGCCGGGGCTCGAACGGGAATCCTTATGCCATCTGCACTTAACCCACTGTGCTACAGCCCGACTCCCCTGAGCCTGCTTTTCTAGCTCTTGCCTGACCAGCACTCTCCCGTGACCTCTGAGGACCCACCCACCTGGCAGCCCCATGGGATGGCCTGGACTCCTGTGGGGCGTGGGGCAGACACTACGGAGACTGAGTGGCCTGTGTGGTCCCTGGGCCTGCCAGGCCTGTGCTGGGGGGGAAACCTGATCCTGATCCCTGTGAGGAGGAAGCTTTTCATCTGTCCTGGAGGTGGACAGAGGACGCCAAGGGTTAGCACTAGCAGGGCTGGGGCAGCTCCCGCCACACACATCCACGTAGTTCCCGAAAATGAAGTTTTTCTCTTAATGCAGCACCAGGAAATGAACGGGGAACTTCACACACCCACGTACCTCTGACTAGATTCCCTGACTCAAATATATATTCTGTATCTTTAGAGAGAGGGAGAGACACCAAAGCACTGTATTACCATCCACGGTGCTCCCCTGTGGTGCCGGCACTGAACACAGGGCCTCACACGGGTCAGGATATGCGCTCTACCCACTGAGCTATCTCCTGGCCCCACACGAGGATAACTTCGAAGACCTTCAGCTCTCTGGTTTTAGACAACAGTGTTCTAAGGAAAGGAATTCAACTCATAAAGGCAGGTAGGAGAGTCTGAAGTAGGATGTAACGAGGGTGGGTCTGGAGGGGAAAGGTGACAGCGAGGCCACTCCTAGTGTAGAGGTGCCCCACCTCCCCTCACCTCCTCTTGGCCCCGTCCTGTTCTCCCTCCACTCAGGTCAGGTGGGTAGGATCTGGAAGGGGCAAACACCAGGAAGAGGAAACCCATGGAATAAGCCAACGCCAGGGTCAAGCTGGCAGGAAATGTGTCTTCAGACACTGGGAGGATAAACAAGGGTTCCTGAGCAAGGGTTCCATGATGGACAGTGACACTGGAGGTCTCCTGCTGGTATAAAACTACTTCTGAAATGGAGGGTGTTGTCCAAGGTGGTCTTGGGATGACCTGTCTATTCTACTCCCATCCATACATCTATCCATCCATCCATCCTCCATCTATCCATCCACCTATCCTCCCTCCCTCCATCTATCCATCTCCCATCCATCATCCATCATTCCTTCCTCCCTCCCTCCCTTCTTTCCTCCCTCGGTCCTCCATCCATCTTGCTCCCTCCCCATGTGGCTGTTGAGAGATAACCCACCTACCTTATTGCTATCTTACTCATCATCTGTCTGTCTGTCCATCCATCTACACAACACTGTCTCCCCTTCCCCTCTACACGGTACCTTTCCTTCACACAATCACCCTGCTTCCTCAAGGCCAGGCCAGCTCATGCACCACAGACCTCCCCAACCTCTGTTACAGCATATATATATGTATGTATGTATGTGTGTATGTATGTATGTATGTATGTATATATATATCTACACCCCTGACCCTTTGCATCTTCTTACCACTCACCCCGAGATGAGCTCTGGGTAGGGCAGCTGCACAGGGGATGCAGGGTGAGGGGTGGCAGATGGTGAGTACAACCCTCCGGGTTGGCACAGCTGCCTGGGGAAAGGTGGGGAGGTTTCCATCTTTTCCACCTCACTGGGTCTTGTGTTGAGTCTTGGCTGCTGTGATCACACATAGGGACCAGGACACATGGGCAAACGAGTGGGTCTACAACAGATGTTAACTGAACACCTTCTGCATGCCAGGCAGTGCTGGGGACACAGGCTGAGGGTGAGACCAAGGGTCCATAAGCAACTAGAGGCACAGTGGGCTGGGGCCAGTGGTCCTCTTCAGCTGAAGCAGAGCCCTTTAGCCTCTGGGGAGACAGGTGAATAGGGTCTTCCTTCTCAGGGTGCCACCCTGGTCTCAAAACAGCTACACTGGTGCTGGGGGGGGGGGGCTCCAACAGGGCTCCCTCGGGATAGTGCGGATGCTGACACTGGCCTGGCCTGTGGCACCACAGGCAGAGACCTTCAAAATGGATGTCGTGACAGTGATGGGAAGGACTTAGAGGGAGGATCTCAGGCTGGACCCTGGCCGCGGGGGGCAGCGGCAAATGCTCAGCCTCCCGGAATGGGGGTCAGAGGCCTGTCTCTGGTGGCTGATGGGAGGTAAGTGGGGTGGGGGCGCTCTGGGGCTGGAGTCACATCATGCCTACCTGAGTGCCCCCGGCACCCTTATGGGGGCCATCCTGTCTTGGTGTCCATCTGGAGCTCCCCCACCCACCCCACCCCAGGTCCAAGTGTACATCCTGTCCCGGCTGAAAGAGGAACTAAGCCATCTGTGGGCCACATCTGTGGCGGTGCCCACGAGACCAGCACCAAGCTGGCATGCTTCCTTTGAGGCTGCTGGCCAGCCCCCAGTACAGGCCACCCTGGGGACAGTGCTGGCACCATCCACTTGGGTTGGGTCCTGGGAGTTTGTGCTGGAATATACCAGGACAACCAGGCGGTGAGGGCTTGGGGGAGGCCAAACATGGACAGAGCCCGAGTGCCCACGAGCATGACATCTGGGGGAGCTGCAGCGGAGGCTGGGGGTGGGGTCCAGGGTCCCGCCAGGAGTCAGCACTCTACTCCGGTGCTTGTTGGGATCTCCACAGGGCTGGGCCTCTAGATACCAGCACTGCTACTATTGGTTCCAATGGTCTGGCCCTTTGTGAGGTGGGGCTGCCACTGTGGGTTTAGAGTAGTGGGTGACAGAGAGGCTGCAGGAGGCAGTGACAGTGCCAGTCAGGAGTCATGGATCCAAGACCCAAGGAAGGGGAGGGTGACCCCCAGAGATACCACTAGAGCTCCCCCTGAAGGCTACAGGAAAGAGAGAGAAAGAGGCCCAGTGAGGGGAGTGGCCCTTGGAGCTGCAGAAAGAATAGCACTGATTTTATTTGGTCATTGTTGCTTAGAAAAGTGGGGGCCTGGCCCCCTAAGGAAGGACAGGGGCTCTGCCCATCCCTGCTGGTGGAGGGCAGACACACAGCCAGCCAGGCAGCCACCTTTTCTTGGCCACCAAGCCCAGGTGTCGGGCATGAAACAGCAGCCATAGCAGGGGCCAGGCAGGGCCGGGGATCCAGTGTAGGAAGCACCCAGGGGTGCTACACACAAGGCAGGGACCCTGCTGCCTGGGCAGAGGAAGGGTACCTCCTCGTCCCTCTGGAGAAGTCTTGAGGTTGCCACCGGCCCTGGCGTGCCCTTCGACAGCCCACCCTCGGGCCAGCACGTCTGTGGCAGCAGAGGCCCGTCCCCGCTCTCCAGTGTTGCCCTCTGGGCCTTGTGGCCCATGGTCCGAGGGATGCGGGGGGGGGGGGGGGGGGGGGGGGGCCGGAGCAGGCCTGCTGCACCTCTCCCCTCCCCAGGGTATGGTCCAGAGTCGCAGCTCTTTCAGGGAGTGGGTCCCATGATGGGATCTGGTGGCCGCAGCTTGACTGACGCAACTGGGAGCCATCTGCAGAGAAGGGAAACGAGAGGCGTGAGGACCCTCTGTGGGGGGGACCCCAAGCCCCGGGGGTGGGGTAGGGTGGTGCAGGGGATTCTGCCCTAGCAGTCCACAACCTTCCCTGGAGTCATAAGTACTCAAATGTCTGGGCTAGTAGTTTTCCTTCCTGGGTCAGGATTCAAAGGCCAGGCCCAGAACCCCAGAGAGCAGTCAGAGGCCCAGGGGTGGCCTATGCTCAGGGCCCCTGCAGGAGAAGCACCTTCCTCTTAGCCAGGGAGGGGCATTACCCAATGGGTGCCCAGGGAGATTCAGGGCTGTCTGGGGCAACATAGCAGGTGTGAAAGAGGAGCTCGGGGTGTCTTTCTGGCCAGTGGCCACTGAGTGGGCCAGATGCTCCCAGTGGGGCTGTAGGAAGGCCCTGAGACAGGCCTAAGGGGTGATACTCGGCTCAGGCCCTGTGCAGACATGCCCCACACATGCCCTGCATCTACCTCCGAGACATCTGGGGGAGCCAGTGTCTGAGCTCCCTCCAGGCATCCAGAAGGGACTTCTTGGCTGAGCATCTTCTAAAGGCTGCCCAACCCAGGCAGCTCCAGCTCCCAAGCACGGTGGTCCTGGGCAGGAACTCAGCCTCTTGGAGCAAGGAAACCACCCTCTGAAGTCTAGACACAGGTAGGTGTGTGCTCGTGGAGGCTCTATGTGAAGACCTGAGTCTGGGCCTGCTCGTGGGTGACCCAGGAGAGGACATGGGGAGGCAGGTGGATGGACTCTGCCGGCTGCCCCTCCCAACTCACCTGAACCCCTATTGCCGGGGAGCTATGTCCACCAGGGGCTTCTGCACGCCAAAGGCAGTGATGAAGATGTTGACCACGACGATGATGAAGACCAGGCCGGTGGCCAGGTTGTTGAGAAAGTCCAGTTTAGCGTGCTTGGCGGGGTTGTTGAGGTCATACTTGACTGGGGACAAGAGGAGGTGGATGTGGTTAGGCCACTGCACTGGCTGACACCTCACGGCATTCGGGGGGAGTTCTGTCTCTCCAGAAGTGCTCCCACACCACAGGCCTGGGGGGACTGTCTACCAAGTGCCTCCTCTCAGCCCCATACCTGCTTTCTGCACCCATGGAGGTGTCCAGGGCCCGGTGCCTACAGGCAGGGCTCAGAGTCTGAAGGTGTGACCCCGTTCCAGGGCTTGGCTTTTAGGAACCTGGTATTAATCAGCACAGGCTGGGCATCTTTCTGAGCACCTGCGCCAAGTAATCTAGTGACTACCTGGTCCAGAGCCCTGCAGTTATACCACTTCACCAGCAGAGAACTGAGGCACAGAGGATGGACACAGCTTGGGGAGGAGGAGGCTAGCCCAGAACCCTTGCCATTCCTAGTCTGACCCCTCACCAGGGGCTGGGGGGGACATCTAGTGCCTGTGAGACTAGATGCACACAGTAGGTCTCCAAGCTCTCGGTGTACTTGTGACTTTTTCCTTCTCTCAGCTTGGGTCAGCGGAAGGACAGAGACAAGGACTGGCCCTCTGGGGCTGCATTGTGGGGAGGGGGACACTGGACTGTGAGCCAGAGTGTGAAGAGCCCCCCACCCCACCCCATGCTGTGGGCGTGTCGGGTGCTGAGTCCTGCCCAGGGAAGGAATACTAGCAGATGCTGCCTCCACAGTGGGCAGGGCTGCCCAGGCACGCACCCAGGAAGATGAGCAGCACGCCCACGCCGATCTGCAGAACCAGGGAGATGGAGATGAGGACCACCAGGGGGACAAAGAAGGCGAAGCCGGGGCCCTGCTCGATGACGGCCTTCAGCTGGGAGGCGTTGGCCATCAGTAGCGCAATGTCCAGCATGCTCTCTGCTGCGCTCTTCTTGTTGGCATAATGGTTCACGTTGATGGGCCGGTTCCTGCCCCAGCGTGGCGGCTGCCAGAAGGATGGAGGTCAGCCCAGAGTGTGTGGGAGGCAGGTGTACCCCTCACCAACCACATGGCTTGGGTCCTCCCCCCCTTACTCCAGCGTGGGCAGGAGTGTGGGCTGTTGGTCAGGCAGGCTGAGTGCCGGAAAGGACCAGAGCCACGAAGCCTGGCACAACTCCCTAAGATCAAGTCAAGAGTAGACAGAGGTAAAATACATCCTCAGTGCGAGGTCTGGCGGCGGGCTGGAAAATACCAGCGTGGCTGCCTGCCTCAGGTAGGGCATCTGGGAGCCCTTCCCTGCTCACCCCTGCCCCCCCTTCCAGGCTGGGGTGACGGCTGAAGCCAGGGCAGGAAATGACATGGTGACAGGAGCTGGCTCCTGGGTCCCTGCACACCCACCCAGAGGACACTCAGCTGTGTGGGGGCACACAGCAGGCACTCAACAAACACCGTAACATTCACACTGCGGTGTTAGAATCTACCTTTTTTTATATACATTTCTTTTTTGTTTAATTTTATTCATTTATTATTGGGTAGAGACAGAGGGAGTTGAGAGGGGAGAAGGAGATAGAGAGGCATCTGCAGTCCTGATCCACTGCTCATGAAGCTTTCCCCGTGTAGGTGGGGGGACAGGGGCTTGAACCTGCCTCCTTGTGCACTGTAATGTGTGTCCTTAACCAGGTGCACCTACACCTGGCCCCAGTTAGCATCTGCCTTGATGTTTTTGTTTTTTTTTTATTGCCACCAGGGTTATCGATGAAGCTTGGTGTCAAGCCCTACTACAAATCTACTGCTCCCGGCCATTTTTTTTTCTTCTTTTGATTTTATTGGGTAAGACAGACAGAAATTGAGAGGGGAGGGAGAGACAGGGAGAGAGAGACACACATCTGCAGACCTGCTTCACTGCTAGTGAAGCATCCTCCCTGCAGGTGGGGTGTGGGTGCTCAAGCCTGGGTCTCTGTGCGTGGTGATGTGTGAGCTCAACTGGGTGTGCTACAGCCCGGTCCCCCTTCCTTAATTTTTATTAAAAAATAAAAAATTGGGGCCAGGCCGTGGCACACCTGGTTAAGCGCACATAGTACTATGCAGAAGGACCTGGGTTCGAGACCCCACTCCCCACCTGCAGCGGAGACATTTCATGAGCAGTGAAGCAGGTCTGCAGGTATCTCTCTCTCTCTCTCTCTCTCCATTTCCTCCTCATTTCTCAATTTATCTCTGTCCTATCCAATCAAATGGGGAAAAAATGGCTGCTAGGAGCAGTGGATTTGTAGTGCTGGCACTGGAGCCCCAGCAATAAACCTGAAGGATATATATATATATATATTTGTCACTTCCAAGTGCCAGGATATACCTGTCACTTCCAAGTGCCCATGGCTTGCCCATGGCTTTGCCTTCAGCAAAGTGAGGTGATACACTTCCTCTAGCAGCACCAGGGCAGGAGAGGAAGGAGTGGGGGAAGGCAGGATGTCAGGAGCTGGGAGCAGCCATGGCACGCAAAGGTGGCTCTTTGTACTGAAATGGGGGGGGGGGGCTTCAGATCCTCAGAAGTGGCTCATTGCACTAAAACTGGGGGTCTTTCTCTAGTTTCTCCTGGTTTCATCCCTTCCCAGGCCACCAGGACAAACTTGTACCCCTGTTTCTGGCCCAGCTCCACAGGCCCCCTGAACCACTGCCTCCTGGGGCCGCTGGAGAGATCCTGTTTCTAGACTCATGAAAGATGCAGGCCGGGCAGCGGGCACCAGCTCTCCCTATGTCTGCATTCAGAGGCATTTCACCACAGCAAGCAGAGGACTGAGAAGCGTGTGTGTCTTCTTAAGTTTAAATTTCATTTAGAATTTGCCCAGGAGGGAGGAAAGAAGGGCAGACTCAGCTCCTGGCTCTGCCCTCTGCAGTGGCACCGTCTGCTGGGATGTGAGTGGTTCAAAACTCTAGCCCGAGGGGGTAGATAGCATAATGGTTATGCAAAGAGGCTCTCAAGCCTGAGGCTCCGAAGTCCTAGGATCAATCCTCCCGCACCACCATAAGCCAGAGCTGAGCAGTACTTTGATATTTCTCTCTCCATCTCTCTCAAAAATAAAATAAATAAAATATTAAAAAAAAAAAAAAAAAACTCTAGCCCACAGAGGCCTACAAGAACCTCCCAATTTGGACTGGGGCCCAGCCTGTCCTCTGGCATGTCTGAGAACAGCAGAAGCTCCGTGGGGTCTCAGCTGCGCTCTCCAGGCTGGACACAATAACAGCTCCAAGGGCCTGGGTGACGGGCCATCACTAGAGGGTGTATGTCCTCCCCACCATATGGATGTCCCCCCAGTTTGGAAGTTGAGGTTGGGGGCTACCCCAGGGCTAGCAAGAGGGGAGGGCAGATCAGAATTCAAACCTAAGGGCAGGGATAGAGAGCATAATGGTTACACAAAGAGACTCTCATGCCTGAGGCTCCAAAGTCTCAAGTTCAATCCCCTGCACTACCACAAGCCAGAGCTGAGCAGTGCTCTGGGAAAAATAAGTAAATAAAAATAAAAGCCAGAATTCAAACCCAGTCTGTGGTCCCCAAAGCCCAGATCTGCCCAGAATGCAATCAGCCTCATACACACCCTGGAGAGAGGCCCTGGGAGGTTTTATGGGGGCAGAATCAGGGGTGAAGCTGGGTGAAGCTGGGGGTGCAGGGCTGATCCACACTTTCTATCCCAACCCTGACACTGCAGGTCTCCTGAGAGGAGCTGAACTCAAGCCCTGGAGGTGGCACTGAAGAGGGGAGGCTTGAAATCCCTCCTCCCCCAGCCTGGAGGATGGCTTCAGGCTCACCTCCAGCAGGCCTGGCTCTCCCTGGGTTTTGACTGGCTACTTGCCGGAGGCCAGACTGGACACCACCCCTCAGGACTTCTGCCTGTGACCTGGGCAGGGCAGGAAGCAAACACCCTGGTTAATTTGTCCTGGAAACCTCAACAGTGGTCCCAGGAGCAGGGTGAGGCGGCCCATGCACAAGCACAGAACTCCAGACAGGGAGGGAGCTGGTTCTGCACAGGACGCCTGCCGGGCAGCGGCCCAGCCCACCTCTGAGGACACACACCTCACTGTTGGCTAACACCTCAGTGCAGTCTTTCATAGGGGACTTGGGACATACCTCCAGGCAGCTGAACAATGAGAAGCGAGTGGAGATAGAAGCAGATCTGGACCCAGGTCATTGCACCCCAACCCCAAGAGCCAGTTGTGGCTCTAGCATCCCGAATGCTCTAGTTCCCACAGGGGCTGTCTGGGAAGGGGTGGGAGCTGTGCCTGGCCAAAGGCTGGGTCACAGTGTGCTCTTGGCGTCCTGTCCTTCTAGCCTCAACTCCCCTGGGGGGAAAGGGGCCAGTCAGGACTTCAGTCACAAGTCCCTGGGGGTAAGATGCAGGGGTCTTGGTTACTGACTCCCCTAATCCCATCTGCTCCCCATTCTTCAGGAAGCCCTATATCCTGCGCACAAGTGGACAGCAGGGAGCCCCTGTGGGATTCCCACCTGTCCTCAGGACCCATTTTCACAGACAGGCTCCCAACAGGTCTGGGAAGCTCACAGTGCTCCCATGGGGAACTGGACTGGAGGCTTCCACCAGCAGCCCCACCTCTGCCATGCCACCAACCGAATGTCAAGGTGTCTGCTCTGTGCCCTGGATTTCTCCTCAGCACATACGGTAGGGACTGGATCAGGGGGCTGGGTGAGGGATGGAAGGGCTGACAGCTGGCAGTGCCCCCCCCACCAACCATGGGTAAGGCAGAATGTTGCCTTCCTGCCCACAGCATCGCTGACTCACAACACCCCCCCCCCAAAGCAGCTGCATGATCTGCAATTGACTTGATGAAAACCAGTATCAGCCCAGAAGGTGGCTCAGTGAATAAAGCACTGGACTCTCTAGTATGAAGTCCTAAATTCAGTCTTGGACATCACATGTGCCAAAGTGACTCTGGTTCTCTGACCGGTAACTATATGTGTATGTGTATACATATACAGAGAGAAAGACACACACACACACACACACACACACACACACATTTCTCAATAAGGAAAAAAAAAAAGACATGTCTCGGAAATAGGTGTGTTTTCCAAATGATACCAGACTCAGGATCCCCCTTCCCTCAGGCAGTGACAGCTGGTGGCATCCCTCTAGGGGGGGTCTGGTGAGGTCTAGGAGCCCCTGTATGACCATCAGTGAGGGGCAAGAGCCTCGTGCCAGCTCAGCGTGACACCACTGGCCTGAGCTCACACAGTGAGTGGTTCCCTAACTGCCCCTTTGAGCCTGCCCAGGAAACGCCTGAGAGGTCTCTGCTCCAAGTCTGCACTCCGGCAGGAAGTCTGGGGGGTGGGGTGGGGAGGATTCCCGGTCAACTGGGTTGACCAGCTGGGCAGACGTTATTTCTTGTAGGCTCAGCCCTGACCAGGAGTGACCCTGGGGCCACACTAGGGTCAGATTTTAGAACTTGACCAAGACACTGTCAGCTTCAGGATTTGCTGGGAAAGCAGAAATGAGGGGAAAAAAATAAATAAAAGTCACTTTCCCTGGCATGTGTGTGCATGGAGGAATCTGGAAGTTTCCCCCACTGACCCTCGAGCACATCTTCTTGGAGTTTACACACACAGCTCATCCCTGAGCCATCCCCTGCAAGTGAGTAATCCTGCCCTGCTTCACAGAAGAGGAAACTGAAGTCAAGGAGGGGGCTACTGTCTCCCAAGGTCCCACCTCAGGAACTCACTGGGGCATAGCAGTGGCCCAGCCCACATGGGATGCTGGGGTCCCGCTGGCAGTGGGACAGGTCCACAGTCTCCGGAGTCTGCTCTCTTCCCAGCAAGCCTTTCTTCCCGCTCTCATTCCCAAAGGGAGCCTGAGGGTACATTCATCCCCAGGAAGGAAGGACACAGGAGAGTCCTGAGAGGCAATGAACGGGGTGTGGGGTCTCCTTGGGAGAGAACCCCAGCAGCTGCCCTGTGTGGCAGATGTGAGTAACAGTGACACTGTGTGGAATGGCTACTTCAGTCTGCACACACATCAGCCCTCAGCACGCCTCCCAAAGGCTACCATTCCGTCTCACCGAGGATGACATGATAGGTCCTAAGAGTAGGGGTGGTAGGGAGGAGGAGGAGGAAGGAGAGGAAGAGGAAAGAGTAGCTTTGGTGGGCCTGGGTTGGCAGGCAAGATGAACAGAGCAGCCCTGGACTCTGGCCACACCCTCTCAGAGTCTCCAGCCCTTGTCACAGGAAGCCCAGGTGATCATGTCCACCCTTGCACTGGTCAGTGTCCCCTCCTTAGCTCCCAAGGCTAGAAAGTCCAGCACTCAGCCCTGATGAGCTCAATGTTCCAGCCTCTGGACCTCTGCTCTTGCTGTTTCCTCTGCTTGGAATATCTTTCATACACTGCAGGGGCCCCTGCCACACCCAGCTGCAGCCTTCCTGTGCCCACTTCAGACGCCCCCCTCCTGCAGGAAGCCTTCTTGATCCCACCTCACTCCTGTCACCATAGAGATCAGCATTTGACTTTGCCTCTCTTGTCTGGATTGGTCTTCCACACTGAGGCCCCTGTCACCCTCCCACTGGCCCCTGCACCAGGTAGTGAGAGACTCCTGAGCTCCTCTTCCAGCAGGTTCTGAGGGTACCACAGCAGTCCAACCTGTGTGTTGGAAGTGAGTATGGGGGGGGGGGGGAGGCAGCAGGATCCTTCCCTTTGGAACCTACCTTTTTGTTACCTGAAGTACATACCCCCAACTTCTTTCTGTGGGGCCATTAAAAAAAATATTTATTTTCCCTTTTGTTGCCCTTGTTTTTTTATTGTTGTAGTTATTATTATTGTTGTTATTGATGTCATCATTGTTGGATAGGACAGAGAGAAATGGAGAGAGGAGGGGAAGACAGAGGGGGAGAGAAAGATAGAGACCTGCTTCACTGCCTGTGTAGCAACTTGTGCACTTGGGAAGCTGGGAGCTTGAACCAGGATCCTTACGCCGGTCCTTGCGCTTAACATTTTTTTAATATTTATATATTCCCTTTTTTGTTGCCCTTGTTGTTTTATTGTTGTAGTTATTGTTGATGTTGTCATTGTTGGATAGGACAGAGAGAAATTGAAAGAGGAAGGGAAGACAGAGAGGGGGAGAGAAAGACAAACACCTGTAGACCTGCATCACTGCCTGTGAAGCGACTCCCCTCCAGGTGGGGGAGCCGGGGGCTCTAACTGGGATCCTTACTCTGGTCCTTGCACTTTGAGCCACCTGCGCTTAACCTGCTGCCGATCCCCCCCCCTTTTTTTTTTTAAAGACGTGGACGGGAAGACCTAGAAAGGGGCAGGCAGATAGCTCACTCCAGTGGTGTGCTGCTTTGCCACGTGTGTGGCCCAGGTTTGAGCTTTGGAGGGAACTTTGGTGCTATGGTGTCTTTCTCTCTCTCTGCTTCACTTTAAAAAAATATTTATTTTATTGATTAACATAAGAAAAAGAGCTTCAAGAGGCAGAGACAAGGATCGAAAGTAGACAGAGCTCACTCTGATGCTGGTGGTGCTGGGGATTGAAACAGGAACCTCAGGCATACAAGCCTGGTGCTCCACCAGTGCAGCTATTTCTCCAGTCGCTGCTTCCCTCTTTATCTGCTCTGGTGGTAACAGCAGCAGCGGTAAGGGAAGACCCAGAGAATTTGCGCGAAGCACACACAGTCCACTGCTTCGGGTGTCCACAGGGCAGGGCGGGTGGGCTCCTGGAGTCGCTCAAGTGTAACCTGCACACATGTCCCGTGAGACTGGCGGCTGTCGGGTCTCCTAAAGGACCGGCTCAGTGCCAGGGACGGAGAGGACCAGCAGGACCCGTGCCCCGGGCCAAGGGCACACGGAGGGCTCGTCCCACGTGCCCTCCCGGCTGCACGGTCCGCTCACCCAAGACCCTAGCCGTGCGGGTCTCTGCAACCGCCTGTTTCGCCACCTGAGAGGCTGCTTCCCTGCCCCCATCCCTGGGGGGGATCAGAAACTGAAAGAATGTCCAAAGTCAACAAATCACCAGCCAGCAGTGCCCGAGACTGAGCCACAAACAATGTCTGAGCGGGAGGAGAACCTGGAGAGTAAGGACTTGGGCTCAGGCCTGGCCCCAGCAGCGGGTGCAGAGCGGTGTGGGCTCCCGCGCCCCAGTTCCCCATCTGGGCTCCCATCAGAGGTGCGGTCGCCGTGGACACCCGGGTGACGTAACCGTCTGCCCGCCGCCGGCCGGGGCCGAAGCCGAGCACCTCTCCACCCCCGGCCCGGGCGTGCAGCAGCCATGCGGACAGCCGGCGCGGAGCCGGGCTGGAAGTTCGGGGGTGGCCCAGCGCAGCGGCAGGTCCATGGCTCCCGGAGGCCGGGAGGAGGCGCCGGTCGTCCCTGATAGTGGGAGGGCTCCGGGTCCCTCTCCGCCCTCCCAGGTCGGCTCGGGCACCCCTCTCAGCCCCGGCCGGGACGCGGATCGCTGCACCCAGAACCCAACCAACCCTGCGCCCCCTGCTCGGCTACTGCAGAGCGATCGTGACCCCTGACCCACCCCATCCCCCGCAACTAGTGCGGATTCGGGCGCCGCCAGCCGGCTCACACAGGTGCCCAGGAGCTCTGGGCCGCGGGGGTACCGGCCAAGGTCGCACAGCGGCGCGGAGAAGGGGCTTACCGAGGCGTCCGGGGAGCCGGGCAAGCCGGGGCGCAGGTCGCCGTTGAGCTCGTACTCCTCGGTGCCCGAGTCCATGGTGCGGCCGCCCCGGCCGCCTCGCTCGGGGCCTGAGCGCAGCCCCCGCCTCCACCGCTGGGTCCCCGGCTGCGCGCCCTCCTCCCGCACCGCCCCCCGCACCGCCCCCCGCACCGCCCCCCGCACCGCCCCAGGACCGCTTCTCGGGTGCCCGCGCTCCCCCAGGCCCCGCCCCGGCCCCAGGCTCCGCCTGCGGGCCCTCAGACACCCCTCCTTCTCCCCGCGCCGCGGCTCGGGCTGCACCGCCTGCTGGATGCCCTCTGCGCCCCGCTGCCCCGGCCCCCGGCAGTGCGCTCTTGGACTGGCCCGTCCCCCTCCTGCCCTCTCGGTGGGCACGTCTGATGGCTACATTGAGGCCAAGAACCAGCCTGTCTCTCTGGCCTCTTCTGATGGCGAGCAGGCGCGGTGGCTTTCTGCGGAGGGAGAAAACTCCATGGGAGTGCCACCAAGTCAGCGGCCCAGCGCGCCCGCAGAGCTCCCCGGCGGGCTGGGCTTTCTTCCGGGGAAGCGGGCAGGAAGGCCTGCGGCGCCCTCCCGAGCCGGCGGGGGCGGGGAGCTTTATCACTGCGTTGGCTCGCTGCGTGCCAGCCACCCCCACGGAGCTGCCTCCGCATTCCCAGGCAGGGCTCCTTGCAGGGGTGCCAGCTGCTCCCCTGGGATCCGCTGGCCCTCATCTAGGCACATTCCCGCCCCACCCCCATTCCCAGGTCTACCCACCCCGTCGCTAGACTTGTCCCCCTCCCCCGACCCGTTCTAGTGTCCATCAACACCACCGGTCCCTCAGAATGTACAATAAGTAGAACCACAGTCACTCCTACCCGCGCCTTCCACTGCTTGGGGAGCCTGATGATCCTTCCCAGGGCCGATGGTGCCAGGCAACCGGCCTTGACGTCCCTGAACTGTATGGGTTCAGGCAGGGGCCTTAACTTCTCTGTACATTAGTGCCCTTGTCAGTGAGAGAGAGCAAGGCATGCTCTGTCCCCTTCTCCATAAGCTGCTGGCTGCAGTGGCCAAGGTCAGGACACAGGAATGAGGTCAGCCAAGTCCGCCCCAGCCTGGAGCTGGAGGTTCGTTCACCCTGTCCTCACAGCACCTGCAATATGTATCCCAGGCTCTGCGCTAGGCAGGGCGTGGGGGTCCTGGGGGTTAGTTTATAATAAGGTTGTCAGAGCAGAGTCCGTGGGGTGAACAGAAAATAAGACTGCAGAGAGACAAGGAGGGTAGGGGCAGCCCTATGAGGGACTAGATGGCCTGGCTTCCACTCTCCAACTCTGGAATGTGGGCACCCCCCTCCTCTGGCCCAACAGTGGAGGCCTCAGCCCAGGAGCTGAGCTCATGCTCAGAACTGGTGGGAGGTTGTGCGGTCCTCTGAGCACTGACTGGACACTCCCCTGCCAGGTCTGCCCAGCAGCAAGCAGGCACCTGCAGGCAGGGCAAAGCAGAGGCTCATCTGCCCTCCTAATCGAAGACCTTCTCCTCTTTCTGCCCTGTGCCTTGACTCTGCTGTAAGGGAGAATTTGTTAAGTGAAACCAAAAGTATGGAAAATACAAGTCACCCTGGGGACTTATCAGAAAAAGGGATCTTCCACTAAACGCTGGTCTTGTTCCCTGACCTCAGGCATGTCCACACCATCTGTGACAGGGGCAGGCTGTGGGCAGTGTGGTGTTTGGCCCCCACCCTTGGACGACATCACTGTTTTCCTCATCCACTCATAGAGGCATTTCAGCCTGATTCCTTGGTATTGTGCCCATCTGGAGGCCTGGGGTCCAGGATGTGGGCACTGAGTTGGAGCTCGTCCTGACCACAGCCCCGAAGTCCCTGAGCACAGGCATGTACGCCTCTGTGCAGGCAGCTGTGACAACAATACAGAGACACAGGGGTGGGGGTGGGGGAGTCCCTGCAGTGGCCATTCCATGAGTGAAGAGCTGCTACTGCCATTTCACATGTGATGGCTCTGAGCCTCAGAGTCCTTCCTTCCTTCCGCCCAGGAGAAGCCAGGGAGAGTGAAGGCAGAATAGCTGGCCATTTAAATTCATCTGTGTCTGTACTCCTTTTGGACAACAGATGCTGGGGCAGGCACTCCACCTCCCCTCTTGGGGTCACAGCAAAGAACCTTGGAGCACTGGGCCAGAGTTTGGCAGGATCTCACGCTCCAAGCCAGCCCCACCCTCGCTACGGCTCCTCAGGGAGGAACTTCCCCAACTGCTGTGTCATCCTCATTTGCCTGTTTACCAGCCTGTTCCCAGGACTGGCTGAATTGCCAGTGCCCACCAAACCCTACATCTTTGACTCTAAGTTCTCCTGGAGACACTGGCTTGAGTGCCCAAGGCCAGTTCCTAAGGCTGCCCCTGAGACTTGAATTCCTGGAAAAGTGACCATTTGGTCATATCCCAGAAGACCGTGAGCTGGGGCAGGGCCAGGGCCAGCCAGCCATGCTCGGAGAGATTCAGAGACGTGGTGGGAGACCCATTTGTGTATCCAGCACACACATGTATGCAAGCGTGCACAGCAAAAATCATACGTGCAGGCGCACAGACATACAAACACCTGTCCATGCGGTGCGGACATGTCATGTGAGCCCTGCTTAAGTGAAGATGCGGCAAGGATAAATGATGCCCTGTGCAAAGGAGAGACCAGTGCCCTGTAAGTGAGGGTGATGGGGGCCCCTCTCAGCCTTTCTTCCTGCTGCTGGATCCAGAGGGAAGCTCTATCCCGGGCAGCCAAGGACCCAGCCACCTGGAGCAGGCCCCTAGTGATGACCCCAAGTGCTGTAGACCGGGGTGTTTGGGCAGCATCCATCCTCATAGGAGAGACTTGGGGCATTAGCACAAGGAAGGGCCCATGTTACCAGGGAGGTTCAGCTGCATCCATCACCAGGCCTCTGACAACCATTTCCCAGCAGCTGCATTTGGAGGAGGTGGCTGGCCCAGGCAACATCCCTCTGGGAGCCCCAGGGCAGAGAACAAGGCTGGAGAAGTAGGGTGGCAGCACCTGGGTTGAAGGAGCAGGCCTCAGCGTCTGCCTCAGCCTGGCCAAGCCAGCACATGCCCACAGTGAGGATGAGTGAGAGGAAGAGAAAGCTGGCAGTGGACCTGGGCATGTCCTGGGAGCTGATGGCACATCTGCCGGCCACCCACACACCAGGGACCATTACAGGGTGGTGGTGGGGAGGGAAGGCTTTGAGTTCTATAATGGCTTTGTGCAGCTCGGTATACCCAGAGCCCGGTTGTGGGGAAGCAGGGCTTAGCTGACACCCCATTTCCAGAAGAATGGGGAAAGGAATGCAGTCAGGCTTTTGGGGAGGTGACATGCCATCATCACCCCACTTGACAGGAGAAAAAGTACGGTCCAAGTCACACCAGCAGGTCAAGGACAGTGACAGGGACACCCATGCTGGCATGTGCATGCTTTTTGTGATTCCCCAGCAAGATGTGATATACCCACTAAGGTGTGATTCCCTAGCAAGATACCACCTACTAAGGCACATTAGCCCTTGAAGACTTTGAACCTCAGGAACCTAGCTGGTGTCCCCAATCAGGGAAGCACTAAGTTGTGGCCTTGCACACATTCTGAATGTCGTCACTCAGCCATTAACTGAGCGAGTTAGAGGCCAGCCCCATAGAGACAGCAGTGAGAAGCGGCTTCCTTCCTGGGTCGGTCCTCCAGTCTGTACTGACCCTGGACTTGTCTCCCCCGAGGGAGGTGGAGCTGAGCCCGGCTGTCACTTAGCGGCATCTCTCTCTGCCCACTAAAGCCTTGTCCTTAGCAACTGGGACAAAGGGGACAGGGACAGTAGTGACCATCCATTATATGGTTCTCCTGTCCCCTTGGTCACAGACATCTTTGTTTTAGCTCAGCAACCGTTTCTTAGAATAGATGCATTTTCCAGTCTCTCCCTCAGGGGATGTGCAATAGAGGGAGTGTGCCATTCTTCCTTGCTTCCTTCTTCCTGCTGGCCAGAACATGAATGTAATAGCTGGTGCTCCAGCTATTTGGACCAGGAGGAAACTCTGGGCATGGAGAATCTTCTTGGAGCATAGCCCCTCCATAGGATGTCCACCTCGAGACTTCTTAAATATAAGGAAAAGGAAAGAGGGGCCAGGTGCTAGTGCACCTGGTTGAGTCCCCAGTCCCCATCTGCAGGGGGAAAGCTTTGTGAGTGGTGAAGCCGGCTGGCAGGTGTCTCTCTGTCTCTCTCCCTCTCTACCTCCTCCTCTCTTCTTGATTTCTGGCTGTGCCTCTATCCAATAAAGATAATACAAAAAGAAGAAGGAGAAAGAAGAGAAGAGAAAGGAGGGGGGTCGGGCGATAGTGCAGCAGGTTAAGTGCACATGGTACGAAGCACAGGGACTAGTGTAAGGATCCCGGTTCAAGCCCCCGACTCCCCACCTGTGGGGGGGTCACTTTAAGAGCAGTAAAGCAGGTCTGCAGGTATCTGTCTTTCTCCCCTCCTCTCTCGATTTCTCTCTTTCCTATCCAACAATAACAACATCAATAACAACAATAGTAATAACCACAGCAACGATAAAACAGCAAGGGCAACAAAAGGGGAAAAAATGGCCTCCAGGAGCAGTGGATTTGTGAAGCAGGCACCGAGTCCCTTCAATAACCCTGGAGGCAAAAAAAAAAAGAGAGAGAGAGAGAGAGAGAGAAAAGAGAAAGAAAACTTATAATGGTCCTATAATTTCTTTAAAAAAATTTTTTTTGTATTATCTTTATTTAATGGATAGAGACAGCCAGAAATCAAGAGGGAAGGGGGAGAGAGAGAGAAAGACAGGCAGAGAGACACCTGCAGCCCTGCTTTACCACTTGTGAAGCGTTCCCCCTGCAGGTGGGGACCAGGAGCTTGAACCTGGGTCCTTGCACACTATAACGTGTGTCCTTAACCAGGTGCACCACCACCCAGCCCTATAATTTCTATTTTAAAAATATTTTTATTGTCTTTATTTATTTATTAGATAGAAGCAGCCAGAAATCGAGAGGAATGGGGGAATAGAGAGGGAGAGAGACAGAGAAACACCTGTAGCCCTGCTTCAACATTCGCAAAGCTTTCCCCTGTAGATAGGGACTGGGGTCTTGAACCTGAGACCTTGTGCATTATAACATGTGTGCTCAACCAGGTGTGCCACCACCCAGCCCCAGTCCTATAGTTTCTTTCCCTGATGTTCACAGCTGTCCCATGCCTAATTTTAAAATATGTGTTGACGGTTTTGTTAATAGATTTTCCTCTTTAAAAGCAGAGCGTATGCAAAAAACTCTGTGTATACCTGTGTTCATAGCAGCACAATTTATAATAGCCAAAACCTGGAGGCAACCCAGGTGTCCAACAGCAGAAGAGTGGCTGAAAAAGTTGTGGTCTGTATAAACAACAGAGTATTTACTCAGCTATTAAAAATGGTGAATTCACCTTCTTCACCTCATCTTGAGTGGAACTTGAAGGAATCATGTTAAGTAAGTCAGAAAGAGAAAGAATAATATGAGATGATCTCACTCATAGGGAGAAGTTGAAAAAACAAGAGCAGAAGGGGAAACACTAAGCAGAACTCGGACTGGAGCTGGTGTGTTGCAGCAAAGTCAAAGACTCTGGGGTGGGGGGGTGGGAGGTTCAGGTCCTGGAACATGATGGCAGAGGACCTAGTGGGGGTTGAGTTGTTATGTGAAAAACTGGGAAATGTTATGCATGTACAAACTATTTTATTTTTATTGTCGATTGTAGACCATTAATCCCCCAATAAAGAAATTTGAGGGAGTCTAGAGGTAGTTAAGCACACGTGGCGCAAAGCGTTAATGGATTGGCGTAAGGATCCCCACCTGCAGGGGAGTTCCTTCACAGGCAGTGAAGCAGATCTGCAGGTGTCTGTCTTTCTCTCTGCCTCTCTGTCTTCCCTTCCTCTCTTCATTTCTCTCTGTCCTATCCAACAATGACGACATCAATAACAACAACAACAATAACTACAACAATAAAACAAGGGCAACAAAAGGGAATAAATAAATTAAATAAATATTTAAAAAGAGAAAAGTTTTTTTAAAAAAATAAATTTGAAAAAAGCAGAGCATATATATTGAAATACTTCCTTTCATCCAAATCCTGAAATATATATATAATTGAGACAGAGAAATTAAGAGGGGAGGGGTGATAGGAAGGGAGAGAGAACTAGAGACAACGGCAGCACTGTTTTACTGCTCATAAGGTTTCCCTGTTGGTGGGAACTGAGAGTTTAAACCAGGTCCTTCTGCATCGTAGCAGGTATAGCCTACCGGCTGTGCCACCGTGTGACAAAGCCCATTTTAAAAAGTGAATCAGGTGGCCCTGGAGGTGGCACAGTGGATAAAGCATTGAACTGACAAGTATGAAGTTCTGAGCTCAACCTCCACCTTCATGTGTGCCCAAATGATGTTCTGGTTTTCTCTCTCTCTCTCTCTCTCTCTTTCTCTCATATAGTAGTATATAAATAAATACTATAAATACATACATAAATAATACATATATAAATAAAATACATATAAAATAAATATTATAAATAAATCAGTAAGGGGTTGGGTGGTGGCACACTGGGTTGAGTGCACATGATACCATGAAGCCCTTGATTCAAGCCCCCAGTTCTCACTTATGAGGGGAAGCTTTACATTGTGTCTCTATCTCTCCCTGTCTCTATCTCTCCCTGTCTCTATCTCTCCCTGTCTCTATCTCTCCCTGTCTCTATCTCTCCCTGTCTCTATCTCTCCCTGTCTTACAAACAAAAAGGAAAAAAAAAAATGGACCCTGCACCCTCCCTCCCCCATCTACTTGTTCCATCACCTTCTGTTTGTTTCCCAGTCTCCAAGGACACTGCACATACCCCCACGTCCTGCCCCCAGACCGATAAGTGACACTCTTTCCTGATGCCTGATTGCAGGCTCCTTGCCTGCAGTGACCCCTCGCCCTCACTGTGTGTACCTCGCCAGGGAAGCGCCTGCAGCACCCAGCTGCTGAGACCGTCTCTCCCCATGGCCCACGGGCTGCCCTGGCCATGTCTGCTTTCTCCGCCCTGAGGAGACATCCGCTGGCCAGCGGGCTCAGCCCAACCTGTGCTCCGGAAACCACTAATGATGGGGCTGCCGCATCCTTGGCTCTGACATCAGCCACCGCTGGCTCGGGTCATGAGGCCAACGGGCCGCAGGTGAACGTGGGAGTCGGGGTGACCTGGAGGCCTGGAGGGATGAGGACCTGTACTTTGGGGATGAGCTTGGTCTGGTGCCCTCCTTCCTCTCCTGAGGACTGACCCAACCCTGGCCACAAGGAGCCTCCTCCTGAGAGTGTGGCTCTGGGCACAGGTGCTCAGGGAACAGAGGCTAAGAAACCCTCCTGTCCTGAGTCAGAGGCAGTAGGCCAGGGGGCCCCACGGAGCCCAGCCAGCAACCTCCCATTCCCTGCCTCCTGCTTGAGACCAGACCTCTTCTCCAAGGCAGAGGCTGTGGATTCCAGGAAACTTTTTAAAAAATATATTTTATTTATTTTCCTTTTTGTGGCCCTTGTTGTTTTATTGTTATAGTTATTATTATTGGTGTCATTGTATAGGACAGAGAGAAATGGAGAGAGGAGGGGAAGACAGAGAGGGGGAGAGAAAGACAGACACCTGCAAACCTGCTTCACCGCCTGTGAAGCGACTCCCCTGCAGGTGGGGAGCCGGGGGCTTGAACCAGGAATCTTACCCTGGCCCTTGCGCTTTGCACCACGTGCGCTTAACCTACTGCGCTACCGTCCGGCTCCCTATTCCAGGAAACTTGTAGATTGCCTCAGGTGAACCTGTACCCTCAGGTGTGTCTCCTGGCCTTTTCCCTGGCACATGGGACACAGAAGTTTTGGCAGGGGGTGGAGGGGGGCTTTCTCCCTCCAGCAGGATGCTTCACTCTTACATTATGCTCATCTTCCAGGCTTGAATTCCTGTCCTGATCCCACTGACTATGACCCAAAACAGACATTATCCCGGAGCAACTAAAGACAGGACAGTAAGTGTTGCTCTGGCCAGGCTGGACCCTTGCTGGACATTACAGCACCAGGAGGTGCTGTTCCCTCTCTGTGGGTGGGGAAACTGAGATTTGAGCTTAGATCTCCTGAGCTTCCTGGAAGAACCCCCAGGATGAGGCCAGGTTTTGAGTTCTTTGAAGAGACCTGATGTCCCAGGAGTCTGCATGAGTGGAACTTTGGGCCCGTGCCTTGATTCCCCCATCCACCATCCCTGCCTTGTGGGAGGGAAGGGGCAGCGGTAGACCTGCTTCTTGGGGCACATGGATCCCATTTGGGGGGTAGCTCTATGCTGCTGCTGTTCGTAGCCCTCAGATCTGGCTCAGCATCAGGGCTGCAGGGGCATGCAGCTCACTGGCTCACTCCAGCCTTTGGCCTCTGTACTCCACTGAGAGAAAACCGAGACTCCTGGCATAATGGCTTGAGATGCCTGTGCAGCAAAGGCATCTATCTCTCTAGGCCTTGCACCTGCACAGCCCCGTGAAAGGAAGAGGGATGCACTCAGGCCCCAGAGCCAGTCACTGTGGCCCACGTGCATCCACCTAGCCAGGCCAGTGAACACATCCGGTCTGACCCATCGGCAGTACTACCTGCATCCCAGTAAAGGTCTCTGTGGGAAAAGCAAGGATCCCACAGGATGGTGAGCACCTGCAGGGTGGCCAGGTGAGGCAGCAGGCTGGCACAACCCACCCTTTGTCCTCTTGCCCCTGCCTGCCTGTTTTGATATCTGATCTCAGCTTTTTTTTTTCTTTTACCCCTTTATTGGGGAGATTAATGATTTACAGTCAACAGTAAAATACAGTAGTTTGTACATGCGTAACATTTCCCAGTTTTCCACAGAACAATTCAACCCCCACTAGGTCCTCCTCTGCCATCCTGTTCCAGGACCTGAACCCTCCTCCCCAGAGTCTTTGGTGCAATACACCATCTCCAGTCCAAGTTTTGCTTAGTGTTTTCCCTCTAAACTCTCCCCCTCCCCGCACCCTAGAGTCTTTTACTTTGGTGCAGTACACCATGGTCTCAGTGTCTTGAGCTGAAAAACATCAGGTCTCAAGAACTCTCCTCAATGCCTCTGAAGCCTGTGCAATCAGCTGACCACTGGTTTTGCTTTTAGCCAAAAACAACTGAAAGTTTTGGAACCTGAATGTTTCCATGCATAACTGCTCCCTCCAGGCTAAGGGAGGGGGACAGAGGGAGAATGAGCCCCAGCCCCGCCTAGGCAAGTCCTTCACACTGACCCACTGGGACCTCTCTAGGCCCGCTGCCACAAGTCCAAGGCAGTCTGTGAGTCAGACACAGTTGTGTCCCACCGGCTGCTGCTTGGCACTGACTCCTTGTCCAGCCCGTGGGTGTTACCTGGGACTCTGCCGCCTCAGTGGCTTCCCGAATGGTCACGTGTCTTGTCCCTGGTTCCAACAGAGTGGGGCTGGCAGAGAGCTGTGCCCAGCAGGCCTATGGCCAGGCAGGACCCAGGGCAGTCCGTAGCCTGCTTCCCTTTGGGCATCTCACGCGTTGATGGAAACCCATCAAAAACAAAGGGGGCATTTATCGGCTGTCTGGATGGCGTGTCTGCATCTGAAGCCGGGAGGACAGAAATAACCTTTCACAGAGCACCAGAAGGGCTGGGCTTTCGAGCTCTGGAGGGTGTCAGTTTTCCAGCTCTTTCTCCAAGCTGTGCAACCTGTCTGTATTCGTGGGGCATTACTCACCCTGTGCTGGGGAGGGACACCTAATCCCACCCCTTTGGAAACTGTCAAATAAGAAGGGGAGGGAGAATGGAGAAGCTGTTAAGCCCCCTTTGGGGAGAGCCCTGGCTCAGTGGTCTGACAGGACCCATTTGCATTCATGTCTCACCTGCTGAAATGGTCTCACACTGCAGGAAGTGACTTGGATGCTCCTGGGAAAGCTGGCCATTCCCAGTTTGCACAACTTTATTTATTGCTCCTCCTTTGCTTGTAATGTCCACCCACGTGTGGACATTAAAACATCATTTATATAAAATTTAAAAATTAGTATGTTAGCAGCTTAGGAGATGCACAGTGGATAAATGCTTGGGTTTGCAAGCCTGAGGTGCCGGAGTTTGATCCGTGGCATCATGTGTGACAGAGTCATGCTCTGGTCTTCTCTCTCTCATGTACCTCTCAATTCATAAATAGATTTATAATTTTAAAAATTATACAGATAGCTTTTAAAATTATTCCTTTTTTTTTTTTTTTACCAGAACACTGGCTCTGCTCTGGTTTATGGTGGTGCAGAGGACTGAACCTGGGACCTTTGATCCTCAGGTATGGGAGTCTATTTGTATAACCATTATGCTATCTCCCCTGCCCTTAAAATTCTTCTTCTTCTTCTTTTTTTGCCTCCAGGGTTATTGCTGGGGCTTGGTGCCTGCACTATGAATCCACTGCTCCTGGAGGCCATTTTTTCCCATTTTATTGCCCTTGTTGTTGTTATTGTTGTCATTGCTGTTGTTGTTGGATAGGACAGAGAGAAATCGAGAGAGGAGGGGAAGACAGGGAAGGGGAGAGAAAGACACCTGCTTCACCACCTGTGAAGTGACCCATCTCCTTGCAGGTGGGGAGCCAGGGGCTCAAACCGGGATCCCTACACCGGTCCTTGTGGTTTGCGCCATGCATGCTTAATCTGCTATGCTACCGCCTGGCCCCCAAAATTATTCTTTAAAACGTTTTTGGGGGAGTCAGGCTGTAGCG